>NC_068429.1:18604338-18979338 GCF_023373465.1 Oncorhynchus keta
CCCTCTTCTCTCTCTCTCTCTCTCTCTCTCTCTCTCTCTCTCTCTCCTTTCCCTCTGTCTCTCTCTCTCCTGTCCCCTTCTCTCTCTCTCCCCTCTCTCCCTCTCTGTCTTTCCCCTCTACTCTCTCTCCCTCCTCTCCCCTCCCCTCTACTCTCTCTCTCCCCTCCTCTATCCCTCTCCCCTTCTCGCTCTCTCGCTCTCTCTCCCCTCTTTTCTCTCTCTCTTTCTCTCTCTCTCTCTCTCCCTGTCCCATTCTCTCTCTCCCTCCCCCCTCTCTCTCTCTCTCTCTCTCTCTCTCTCTCTCTCTCTCTTTCTTTCCCCTCTACTCTCTCTCTCTCCCTGTCCCCTTCTCTCTCTCTCACCCTCTCTCCCTCTCTGTCTTTCCCCTCTACTCTCTCTCCCCTCTTCTCTCTCTCCCCTCTTCTCTCTCTCCCCTCTTCTCTCTCTCTCTCTCTCTCTCTCTCTTCTCTTTCTCCCCTCTCTCTCTCTCCTTCCTTCTTTCTCTCTCTCTCTCTCCCCCTCTCTCTCTCTCTCTCCTTCCTTCTTTCTCCTCTCCTTCCTCTCTCTCTCTCCCTCTTCTCTCTCTCTCTCTCCTTCTCTTCTCTCTCTCTTCTCTTTCCCCTCTCTCTCTCTCCTTCCTTCTTTCTCTCCTCTCTCTCCCCTCTTTCTCTCTCTCTCTCCTTCCTTCTCTCTCTCTCCTCTCTCCCTCCTCTCTCTCTCTTCTCCTTCCTTCTCTCTCTCTCTCTCCCTCTCCCTCCCCTCTTTTCTCTCCCTCTCTCTCTCTTTCTCTCCCTGTCCCCTTCTCTCTCTCTCCCCCCTCTCTCTCTCTCTTTCTTTCCCCTCTACTCTCTCTCTCCCTGTCCCTTCTCTCTCTTCTCTCTCTCTCTCTCCCCCCTCTCTCTCTCTCTCTCTCTCCTTCCTTCTTTCTCTCTCTCTCTCCCCTCCCCCTCTCTCTCTCTCCTCCTTCTCTCTCTCTCCCCTCCTTCTCTCTCTCCTCCCCCCTCTCTCTCTCTCTCTCTCTCTCTCTCTCTCTCTCCCCTCTCTCTCTCCCCTCTCTCTCTCCTCTCTCTCTCTCTCTCTCTCCTCTCTGTCCCCTTCTCTCTCCCCCCTCTCTCCCCCTCTCCTCTCTCTCTCTCCCCTCTCTCTCTCTCTCTTTCCCTCCTCTATCCTCTCCCCTCTCTTTCTCCTCTCCCCGCTTCTCTCTATCCCTCTCCCCTTCCCTCTCCTCTTCTCTCTCTCTCCCTGTCCCCTTCTCTCTCGCTCCTCTCTCTCTCTCCCTCCCTGTCCCCTTCTCTCTTTCTTTTTTTCCCCTCTACTCTCTCTCCCCTCTTCTCCCTCTCTCTCTCTCTCTCTCTCTACTGTCTCTCTCCCCTCCTCTATCCCTCTCCCCTCTCTCTCTCTCTCTCTCTCTCTCTCTCTCTCTCTCTCTGCCTGTCCCCTCTCTCTCGCTCTCACTCTCTCACTCTCTCTCTCTCTCCCCTCCTCTCTCCTCTCTCTCCCCTTCCCCCCTTTCTTTTTCTCCCCCCTGTAGGATGCGTTGTCCATACTGGCTGAGAATGCGGAGCTCGGTGAAAACGAGGGACGGGGAGTGGCGTTCCGTAGGGCGGCAGCCTTGTTGAAGTCCCTCCCCCAGGAGGTCAGAGGGGCAGAGCAACTACGAGGACTGCCTTGTCTGGGGGAGCACTCACTCAGAGTCATCAAGGTCTGGATACAGACAGCTGTCTATTTTTTTAAATTCTCTATGTTTTCTCCTCTCGCTCTTTCTGTCTGTGTGTTTCTCTTACTGCCTGTGTGTGTTTCTCTTGCTCTCTTTCTGCCTGTGTGTATTTCTCTCTCTTTCTGTCTGTGTCTATTTCTTTCTGTCTGTGTGTATTTCTCTTTCTGCCTGTGTGTGTTTCTCTTTCTGCCTGTGTGTGTGTTTCTCTTGCTCTCTTTCTGCCTGTGTGTATTTCTCTCTCTTTCTGCCTGTGTGTGTATTTCTCTCGCTGTCTCTGGTCTCTTCCCTCCAGGTCTCTTATCCGAACCTCTCAATCTGCCTCTCAGTCCCTCCTTCTCCCTGTTTATCTTTAGGAGGTTCTGGAGGATGGTGTATCTCAAGAGGTGGAGACCACCACGCATTCAGAACAGTTTAAGGCCATGAAGGTGAGTTGGAGGTCTCAGTGCACCCTATCTCTGGTTATGGTCCATGGTTCTCTGTCCTTTGCTTCCACTTATTGGAGAAAAGTGTGTGTTTCAGGCCCTAACAGGTATTTTCGGGGTAGGGGCGAAGACAGCGGACCGTTGGTTCAGGGAGGGAATACACACGCCCTACGACCTGCAAAGATCAGGACACACACTCAACAGAGCGCAACGAGCAGGTGTGTGTGTGTGTGTGTGTGTGTGTGTGTGTGTGTGTGTGTGTGTGTGTGTGTGTGTGTGTGTGTGTGTGTGTGTGTGTGTGTGTGTGTGTGTGTGTGTGTGTGTGTGTGTGTGTGTGTGAAGAGCCTCTCTGAGCAGTGGTAGTAAGCCCAAAGTGCCCTCTGCACAATAGTTTTCTACAGTCAGTGCAAAGGTCACTCAATCCTCTTCTCTTCTTCTTTCCCTCTCAGGTCTGCAGTATTATAACGAACTGAACCTGCCTGTCACGAAATCAGAGGCTGTTGCAATTGGTCAGATTGTGGAGAGGGCGGTCCATGCTGTGCTCCCGGGGGCAGAGATCACTCTGATTGGAGGATTCAGGAGGTACACTGAGCAGTTTTCACTGCTCTACGCATTCAGGGACATATAACTGGTCTGTATCTCTCTACGTCTTTCTTTCCCCTCTATTTCTGTCCTTCGTTGATCTTTTTCCTCTCTATTTCTCTCTAGTGTAGGGTTGTGAAACAAAATTCGGATTCTTTCCACCCACAAAATTAAAATCACAGTGCAGCTGCCTCTCCTGCTCTCTCTTCACTAATGATGCCAGTGTGTCTTCAGTCTGTTGCATGTAGAATATCCTAGCACATTCATTGATGATAGGCCCTGCTTTACTGAAGTTGCGAGACATTGCAAGCTAAGAAATTGCGAAATACAGCTTTCCATTGCGAGATACAGCTTTTGATTGCAGCTCTCTCTCCGTCCCTCGCTAGCTCGCTATGAAAGATGGGCCTACTGCACGGTTCTGACTCCGTCTGCCTGGTGGCCGACCTGCCTATGCTGTGCCCCTCCCCTCTCTCTCCGTCCCTCGCTAGCTCGCTATGAAAGATGGGCCTACTGCACGGTTCTGACTCCGTCTGCCTGGTGGCCGACCTGCCTATGCTGTGCCCCTCCCCTCTCTCTCCGTCCCTCGCTAGCTCGCTATGAAAGATGGGCCTACAGCACGGTTCTGACTCCGTCTGCCTGGTGGCCGACCTGCCTATACTGTGCCCCTCCCCTCTCTCTCCGTCCCTCGCTAGCTCGCTATGAAAGATGGGCCTACTGCACGGTTCTGACTCCGTCTGCCTGGTGGCCGACCTGCCTATGCTGTGCCCCTCCCCTCTCTCTCCGTCCCTCGCTAGCTCGCTATGAAAGATGGGCCTACAGCACGGTTCTGACTCCGTCTGCCTGGTGGCCGACCTGCCTATACTGTGCCCCTCCCCTCTCTCTCCGTCCCTCGCTAGCTCGCTATGAAAGATGCGAGTGTTTGTGTTCTCGGAAGTACTGCAACTTATCAGTCTCCTCCGTTCCAAAAATACTGATTCTTAGTAGTCGATGCCTAGTGGAAAATGTTTTCATTGAGGCGTTTTCAAGGCTATATGACTGTGGTAGGTAGAACTTCATTGAGGTGTTTTCAAGGCTATATGTCTGTGGTAGGTAGAACTTCATTGAGGTGTTTTCAAGGCTATATGACTGGTAGGTAGAACTTCATTGAGGCGTTTTCAAGGCTATATGACTGTGGTAGGTAGAACTTCATTGAGGTGTTTTCAAGGCTATATGACTGTGGTAGGTAGAACTTCATTGAGGTGTTTTCAAGGCTATATGACTGGTAGGTAGAACTTCATTGAGGCGTTTTCAAGGCTATATGACTGTGGTAGGTAGAACTTCATTGAGGTGTTTTCAAGGCTATATGACTGGTAGGTAGAACTTCATTGAGGTGTTTTCAAGGCTATATGACTGTGGTAGGTAGAACTTCATTGCCTGGCCCTAGTGGTCATACGTGCGTAATAGAACCATCAAATTTTATTTGTCATATACACATTGTTAGCAGATGTTAATGCGAGTGTAGCAAAATGCTTGTGCTTCTTGTTATGACCATGCAGTAATATCTAACAAGTAATCTAACCTAACAATTTCGCAACAACTACCTTATAAACACAAGTGTAAAGGAATGAATAAGGATATATATATAAAAAATATTTGAATGAGTGATGGCCGAACGTCATAGGCAAGATGCAGGAGATGGTATAGAGTAGAGGTCGACCGATTATTGGAGGACCAAAAAAAGCCGATACCGATTAATCGGACAATTTTATATTTTTATGTATTTATAATAATGACATAACAACAATACTGAATGAACACTTATTTTAACTTAAAACATCAATAAAATCAATTTAGCCTCCAAGTAAATAATGAAACATGTTCAATTTGGTTTAAATAATGCAAAAACAAAGTGTTGGAGAAGAAAGTAAAAGTGCAATATGTGCTATGTAAGAAAGCTAACGTTTCAGTTCCTTGCTCAGAACATGAGAACATATGAAAGCTGGTGGTTCCTTTTAACATGAGTCTTCAATATTACCAGGTAAGAAGTTTTAGGTTGTAGTTATTATAGGAATTATAGGACTATTTCCCTCTATATTATTATTATTATTATTATTATATATTATACCATTTGTATTTCATTAACCTTTGACTATTGGATGTTCTGATAGGCACTTTAGTATTGCCAGTGTAACAGTATAGCTTCCGTCCCTCTCCTCGCTCCTCTCTGGAGCAGCGTTACCCAAGCAGAGCAAGGGGAACAACTAATAGAAGGCTCAGAGCGAGTGACGTTTGAAACGCTATTAGCGCGCGCTAACTAGCTAGCCATTTCACTTCGGTTACACCAGCCTCAGGCTTGAAGTCATAAACAGCGCAATGCTTGACGCACAATGAAGAGCTGCTGGCAAAACGCACAAAGTGCTGTTTGAATGAATGTTTACGCGCCTGCTTCTACCTACCACCGCTCAGTCAGATACTTAGATACTTGTATGCTCGGTCAGATTATATGCAACGCAGGACACCCTAGATAATATCTAGTAATATCATCAACCATGTGTAGTTAACTAGTGATTATGATTGATTGTTTTTTATAAGATAAGTTTAATGCTAGCTAGGAACTTACCTTGGCTTACTGCATTTGCGTAACAGGCTCCTTGTGGAGTGCAACGAGAGAGAGGCAGGTCGTTATAGTTAACTGTAAGTTTTCAAGATTGGATCCCCCGAGCTGACAAGGTGAAAATATGTTGTTCTACCCCTGAACAAGGTAGTTAACCCACTGTTCCTAGGCCGTCATTGAAAATAAGAATGTGTTCTTAACTGACTTGCCTAGTTAAATAAAGGTATATATAAAAATAATATATATATTTTTTAAATATATATATATATATATAATAAAAAATCGACAAATGAAAACTTGAAATTGGCCCTAATTAATCGGCCATTCCGATTAATGGGTCGACCTCTAGTATAGAGTACAGTATGTGAGATGAGTAATGGAGGGTATGTAAACATTATATAAAGGCATTGTTTAAAGTGGCTAGTGATACATTTGTTACATACATTTTTCCTTATTAAAGTGGCTCGAGATTTGAGTCAGTATGTTGGCAGCAGCCACTCAATGTTAGTGATGGCTGTTTAACAGTCTGATGGCCTTGAGATAGAAGCTAGAAGGATGATAGTGGGGTGAACAGACAGTGGCTCGGGTGGTTGTTGTCCTTGATGATATTTTTGGCCTTCCTGTGACATCGGATGGTGTAGGTGTCCTGGAGGGCAGGTAGTTTGTGATGTATTGTGCAGACCTCACTACCCTCTGGAGAGCCTTATGGTTGTGGGCGGAGCAGTTGCCGTACCAGGCGGTGATACAGCCCGACAGGATGCTCTCGATTGTGCGTTTAAAAGTTTTTGTGTTTTTGGTGATGAGACAAATTTCTTCAGCCCCCTGAGGTTGAAGAGGCGCTACTGTGCCTTCTTCACCACGCTGTCTGTGTGGGTGGACCATTTCAGTTTGTCCGTAATGTGTACGCCGAGGAACTTTCCACCTTCTCCACTACTGTCCCATCGATGTGACTAGGGGGCTACTCCCTCTGCTGTTTCCTGAAGTCCACAATCATCTCCTTTGTTTTGTTGACATTGAGTGTGAGGTTATTTTCCTGACGCCACACTCCGAGGGCCCTCACCTCCTCCCTGTAGGCCATCTCGTCGTTGTTGGTAATCAAGCCTACCACTATAGTGTCGTCTGCAAACTTGATGATTGAGTTGGAGGCGTGCATGGCCACGCAGTCGTGGGTGAACAGGGAGTACAGGAGAGGGCTGAGAATGCACCCTTCTGGGGCCACAGTGTTGAGGATCAGCGGGGTGGAGATATTGTTACCTACCCTCACCACCTGGGGGCGGCCCGTCAGGAAGTCGAGGACCCAGTTGCACAGGGCGGGGTCAAGACCCAGGGTCTCGAGCTTGATGACGAGCTTGGAGGGTACTATGGTGTTAAATGCTGAGCTGTAGTCAATGAACAGCATTCTCACATAGGTATTCCTCTTGTCCAGATGGGTTAGGGCAGTGTGATTGCGATTGCGTCATCTGTGGACCTATTGGGGCGGTAAGAAAATTGGAGTGGGTCTAGGGTGTCCGGTAGGGTGGAGGTGATATGGTCCTTGACTAGTCTCTCAAAGCACTTCATGATGACTGAAGTGAGTGCTACGGGGCGATAGTCCTTTAGCTCAGTTACCTTAGCTTTCTTGGGAACAGAAACAATGGTGGCCCTCTTGAAGCATGTGGGAATAGCAGACTGGGATAGGGATTGATTGAATATGTCCGTAAACACACCAGCCAGCTTGTCTGTGCATGCTCTGAGGACGCGGCTGGTGATGCCGTAAAGTTTTACTCACGTTGGCTGCAGGTTTTCGTAGCGGGCCATGTCAGTGGCACTGTAGTGTCCTCAAAGCGAGCAAGAAGTTGTTTAGTTTGTCTGGGAGCAAGACATCCTGGTCCTTGACGGGGCTGGTTTTCCTTTTGTAGTCCGTGATTGACTGTAGACCCTGCCACATACCTCTCGTGTCTGAGCCGTTGAATTGCGTCTCTACTTTGTCTCTATGCTGACCCTTAGCTTGTTTGATTACCTTGCAGAGGGAATAGCTACACTGTTTGTATTCGGTTATGTTTCCGATCACCTTGCCCTGATTAAAAGCAGTGGTTCGCACTTTCAGTTTTGCACGAATGCTGCCGTCAATCCACGGTTTCTGGTTGGGGAATGTTTTAATACACGCTGTGGATGCAACATCAGCGATGCACTTGCTAATAAACTCGCTCACCGAATCAGCGTATTCATCAATGTTATTGTCCGACGCTATGCGGAACATAACATATCCCAGTCCACGTGATCAAAGCAATCTTGAAGCGTGGAATCCGATTGGTCGTACCAGCGTTGAACAGATCTAAGCACGGGTGCTTCCTGTTTTAGTTTCTGTCTATAGACAGGGAGCAACAAAATGGAGTCGTGGTCAGATTTTACGAAAGGAGAGTGGGTTATGGCTTTATATGCGTCGTGGAAGTTAGAATAACAATGATCCAGGGTTTTGCCAGCCCGGGTCGCCCATTCAAAATGCTGCTAAAATTTAGGGAGCCTTGTTTTCTGATTAGCCTTGTTAAAATCCCCAGCTACAATAAATGCAGCCTCAGGATATGTGGTTTCCAGTTTACATAGAGTCAAATTAAGTTATTTCGGGGCCATCGATGTGTCTGCCTGGGGGGGGGTATACACGACTGATTATGATCGAAGATAATTATCTTGGTAGATAATGCGGCCGGCATTTGATTGTAAGGAATTCTAGGTCAGGTGAACAAAGGGACTTGAGTTCCTGTATGTTGTTATGATCACAACACATCTCGTTAATAATAAGGCATACACCCCCGCACTTCTTCTTACCAGAGAGATGTTTGTTTCTGTCGGCGCGATGCGCCCCACCTGGTGTGTGAAAAAGCCAGGTGGGGCCTCCCGGGTGGTGCAGTGGTCTAGGGCACTGCATCGCAGTGCTAGCTGTGCCACCAGAGATTCTGGGTTCGCACCCAGGCTCTGTCGCAGCTGGCCGCGACCGGTAGGTCCATGGGGCGACGCACAATTGGCCTAGCGTCGCCCGGGTTAGGGAGGGTTTGGCCAGTTGGGATATCCTTGTCTCATCGCGCACCAGCGACTCCTGTGGCGGGCCGGGCGCAGTGCACGCTAACCAAGGTAGCCAGGTGCATAGTGTTTCCTCCGACACGGCTGGCTTCCGGGTTGGAGGCGCGCTGTGTTAAGAAGCAGTGCGGCTTGGTTGGGTTGTGTTTCGGAGGACGCATGACTTTCAACCTTCGTCTCTCCCGATCCCGTACGGGAGTTGTAGCGATGAGACAAGATAGTAACTACTAACAATTGGATACCACGAAAAGGGGGTAAAAACCTTTTTTTTTAAAGAAAAAGCCAGGTGGCTGTACCGACTCTGATGACGTATCCCGGGTGAGTTTCTGTGAAACAAAGAACATTACAATCTCATTATTCTGCATTGTGAATTGACTTGGAATTGTAAGATATTTTTTCTTGCTGTTTTTAAATGTGAGCAAACATGTTCATTTGTCACATCCCTACTATAGAGGTAAGCAGACTGGTCATGATGTGGACTTCTTGATAACCCATCCCGACGAGGGCAGAGAGGAGGGGCTCATGCCTAAGGTGGTGTCCTGGCTTGAAGCACAGGTAACACACACCAGATGTTTCTATTTTCCATCCAAACAACTTTACACTATCTATTACAATTCCCAGAAAGCATTTCCCCATTTCCTTTTGTCAACTAAATATGGAATATATGCTTAGCTGTTTACTATACAAAACACCATCAGGCGTGTTCAGTTCAACAAGCCCACCTGAGTAAGGATGTTTCTGTACCCCCACGGGTGTAACACTCTATTCTGTCCCCAGGGCTTCCTGTTGTACCGGAAGACCACTGGGAACTCTTATCTGGAGAGCAAAGAGGGTCCTGCGAGGCCAGCCTCTAACATGGACCGCTTTGAAAGATGCTTCTCCATCTTTAGACTGAGCACAGACAACGAAGGGAGGGAGATCCAGACGGGGAGGGAGATCCAGACGGGGGATGGTCCACAGACATACTCACCGACACTGACCAATATAGATCCACACACCCACTCAGACTCTCCTCACCCACTTCCCCAGACCCTTGTGGTGGTGGGTGATCATGCCCAGAAGGTGAGCTGGGTGCTGGGTCATTCTCAGTGCTCAGGTCCCCGGACCTGGAGAGCAGTGAGGGTAGACCTGGTGGTCTCTCCATACAGTCAGTTTGCCTTCGCATTGCTGGGCTGGACTGGATCGAAGGTACGGCCTAAACCTAACCCCCAACTTGTGATACTGTTATAAGGCTTTAAGATGCAACTCATCCCCCACCAGCCTTCCATGTGAATCTTAGGCCTTATCTCATTTGGGGAAAAGTCTGTCCTCTGTCTTCTTTCCTCCGGAAACAAATAAGTAGTCAAGGAGAGTGTACATTTGTTAGTAGGAAGAGTGTCCTCTCCTCCTCAATAGCCACCTTTCATTGAGGATAGTCATGTGTATCCTACCAGAGTCCTTCCAGGAAGAGTTTTGATCTGCTACACCCCCTTTGAAGCAGTTGTTTTCTCAGAGGAGAAAAGCATGCAAACATTTCAAAACAACATGCTAATTACTGTAAAATGTCTTGCACAACTAGCTACATTTTGTTTGATCACTTTACACGTTTATTTTGGGATTCCACCCCTGTAAATGTATTTTGCCTGATGACGTGCGACCGGAGCGCATTTTCAACCAGACTTCTCTCTCTTTCACACACTCACTCTTTTACTCCCTCTCTCTCTCTCTCTGTCTCTCTGTGCAGTTGTTTGAGAGAGAGCTGCGTCGCTGGGCAGTACATGAGAAGGCCATGACTCTGAGCAGCCATGCTCTGTACGACAGAAAACGGGTACACACCCTCTCTCAAACACACACACATTTTCAATACAGTAGTGGTTCATTTCTGTATTATCAAATGAGAGACAAACTTATCACACAAGTCAGAGTTATACTTAAACTAAATCTTTATTCACTTATTAATAAGGGAGCAGGTCAATACAACACACATATGAAGTGAATCGATTGTGTGCTCTGCGATAACGATGGCTGGTCGATGAACCACTTTTAGATGATTTGTTGAGAGCCCTGATACAGAATACCTTTTTTGCTACATTTTTATAGCAAAGATACATCCTCTTAGTCTACATGACAAACAACAGATGTGTGGAATGGGTCAGAGGGTTAGGATTTGTATAAAATATACTAATAATTCACAGCAGACAGTATCGGTATCTTTACAGCAGAGAGTATCTGCTGTAAAGACTTCTCATTGTGTAGCAACCAGGGTATGGTCCCCAAAAAACAAGGTTTGTCTCATAATTATCCGTACTCGAGCCATCTCCACCCTGGTACCTCCCAGCACACAAACACCAACTCATGAGATGAAATGCGGCCTTTTCGGTTTTATCACCAAAGGCATCGTAAATCTACTGTCCGCATTAAGCCCAAGGCCCACTGTTCACACAGACACAATATACTTATAACAACCCCCTATTCTGTTGCATAACACAACCATTTGATGCAATAACAGTATTATAACAGTCTTGTAATTTCAGTCTCACAATACTTTATTTGAATCCACACATCATAGTCAAGGAGGTTTCAAACATTTCAAAGGGCACAGATAATTGGACACTAATGGATACAAACACACATACACATGCACACATTTTAAATATCGTGTCTTTGTGTGCTCACTTCAAAGGGCTGGCACCTGCACAAAGACGTGATGCTGACAATCAGCTGTAGTGATCTGAGGGTTAAACTATGGTCTTATGTTTCCTAACTGTCTTTTCCACCTCCCTCTCTTATTCTCTCTCTTGCTCTCTCTCTCTCTCTCTCCCTTGTCTCTCTCCTCCTCATTGCTCTCTCTTGCTCTCTGATCAGACGCAGTATCTAAGGGCTAGTTCAGAGGAGGAGATCTTTGCTCATCTGGGTCTGGAATATATCCCTCCCTGTGACCGGAACGCCTGACGACAACATACTGGACTGATAACAGATACAGTCTAAGAGCAAACCCACGCTAAATTAAACCTAAACATAAGCCAAATCAAACTAAGCCTTATCCCGAGAACAACACACAGGTCAGATACAGCAAGAAGGGGAGGTGAGAGTTGGATAGATCGTTACATATCTGTATTTTATTAAATTGTAAATAATAAAAAACATACAGACCCAGGATGTTGTAAAGTACCAAATCTATAGATGTGTTTAATTTAGTTAACTAAATGAAAATAACTTAACTGCTCGAGCCATTAATTGTACAGTATGTGCTTTTTTTTTCATATCTGACATAGATCATAGATCATTTTCTTTCATTGGTGCCTTGTTATTGAATACGTTTTTAATATTTACTGCAAAATGACTGCTTGTTTGTAATATTTAGAATGCAGTTAAACTATGTGAATTCAAATGATATCAATAATTTTAGACTTACCAAAAAGCTTTTTAAATGTGACATAATGTAGGCCTAAAACTGTGCATTCTGAGGGATGCTTAAATAAGTGCTTAAATATATGCATGCCCTCATGCAGTGTGCGTGGTTTTGTTACATTTTGCATGATGACAGCAGTGGCCTATTTACACAGCAGCTGTACGCTACACACACACCACCATCCAACTTACGGTCTCAGAAATAGAAACATTATGTACAAAATAAGTTTTTAAAAATGCCAAAAACACACGTAGCATAATTGGTTAGGAGATCGTAAAACGGCAGCCATCTCCTCTGGCGCATGTGACAAATAAAATGGGACTCTATTACCTCTCAATTCATGTCTGAGCATATATATGTTTGTACATTGATATATGTATATACAGCGTACCATTTTATATATTATCAATTTATGCAGTGGTGGTTTCTGTGTGTACTCTTGTTTTTAGTTGACAGAAATAAAACTCTTATTATTGAATGAGGATAATGTGGGTGCAGCAGTTTATATACGACCAGGGGGGGGCGTAAGAGTTGGTGAGGGACAAGTTAAATATATATATATATATATATATACTGAACAAATATAAACGCAACAATTTCAAAGTTTTTACTGAGTTACAGTTCATATAAGGAAATCAGTCAATATAAATACATTAATTAGGCCCTAATCTATGGATTTCACATGACTGGGCAGGAGCGCAGCCATGGGTGGGTATGGGAGGGCATAGGCCCACCCACTTGTGAGCCAGGCCCAGCCAATCAGAATGAGTTTTTCCACACAAATGGGCTTCATTATAGACAGAAGTACTCCCCAGCACACCCACGCAGGTGAAGAAGCCAGGTGTGAGGGTCCTGGCCAGTTGGATTTACTGCCAAATTATCAAAAATGACATTTTATTTTAGCTCATGAATCATGGGACCAACACTTTACATGTTGCTTTCATATTTTTGTTCAGTTTATAACTGGGAATGAAGTGACAAAAGGTTTAATGCAGAGCTCCTGAGTGGCGCTGCCGTCGAAGGCACTGCATCTCAGTGCTAGAGGTGTCACTACAGTCCCTGGTTAGATTCCAGGCTATATCACAACCAGACGGGATTGGGAGTCCCATAGGGCGACATACACTTGGCCCAGCGTCGTCCGGATTGGTGTTTGGCCTGGGTAGACCGTCATTGTAAATAAGAATTTGTTCTTACCTGACTTGCCTAGTGAAATGAAGGTAAAATAAATGTCCAGGTAGCTATTTGGCTAACTATTTAAATATTTAGCAGTCTTATAGCTTGGCGGTAGAAGCTGTTCAAGGTCCTGTTGGTTCCAGGCTTGATGCATAGATACCGAGTCTATGACTCAGGTGGCTGGAGTCTTTGACCATTTTTTGGGGGGCCTTCCTTTGACATTGCCTGGTATAGAGGTCCTGGATGGCAGAGAGCTCGACCCCAGTGATGTTCTATGACTAATATAGTCATCGGATTAAATTAAATCCAGACAGTCAGCCAACCAATCAACAATTGCATAACATTTTGAATTTTGTGGTTGATTTGATTTAAATCGGCATGAGATACAATTACACTCTTCAGTCTTGAGAAAAAATCTGATTAACTAAACTTTATTTTCATTAAATGTCTGCTTTCTCAGAACTACCAAAAATACATTTGACACAAATGTACCCAAGATTCAAACTTGCAGTAGAAAATGATATACAAGAGAACATTCAGTTATTTTGCTCAACATTTAAACACGGGTCACATAATTAAAAGCTCCTCACTCTGCAACCCTGCCTTATATTTCATGTTCACATAATCACCTCCTCTTCCTACAGGGTTTTAAAGGTTTATTGGAAACAGACAGGGTCATTTCTCATATTGTGTGTGTGCCTCCACTGGCGTTTCCAGCACCTCTTCCTAACAGCCTCATTAACCTCTAAATGCCGGTCCAACTTCAAAAGCACCGTCACCTCTCACAAGTCCTTGGTTACACCCCTCACACACACACACACCTCAGATTGCTCTGTCACACCAAACTCAATGGAACAGGATCAGCTTAGTGAAAGACCCCTAGGATAGATCTCTCCTAAAGGCATTTCTAATAGTCAAACTAGTTATCATGAGTTCAAATAAAAAATGTATTTATATAGATAAGCATGTAAAGGGGCTTGTCAATCTCAGAATGTGTGTCTGCATGTGCTTGTGTGTGTGTGAGAGGCGGAGCAGCAGTTTTTCTCCACGACGCCTGCTCCCCATTGGCACGTCACGTGTTCCCACGCCGGTGATGCCACACGTGTGAAACAAAAGTTTACTGACTGACTGGGAGGGAGAGACACACAGCAACAACACCTTTGTGTTCTGAGAGGAGCAGCAGAGACTGGAGGTCTGTGGGACTGGGTCGTGTTCTGAGAGGAGCAGCAGAGACTGGAGGTCTGTGGGACTGGGTCGTGTTCTGAGAGGAGCAGCAGAGACTGGAGGTCTGTGGGACTGGGTCGTGTTCTGAGAGGAGCAGCAGAGACTGGAGGTCTGTGGGACTGGGTCGTGTTCTGAGAGGAGCAGCAGAGACTGGAGGTCTGTGGGACTGGGTCGTGTTCTGAGAGGAGCAGCAGAGACTGGAGGTCTGTGGGACTGGGTCGTGTTCTGAGAGGAGCAGCAGAGACTGGAGGTCTGTGGGACTGGGTCGTGTTCTGAGAGGAGCAGCAGAGACTGGAGGTCTGTGGGACTGGGTCTTGTTCTGAGAGGAGCAGCAGAGACTGGAGGTCTGTGGGACTGGGTCGTGTTCTGAGAGGAGCAGCAGAGACTGGAGGTCTGTGGGACTGGGTCGTGTTCTGAGAGGAGCAGCAGAGACTGTGGATCTGTGGGACTGGGTCGTGTTCTGAGAGGAGCAGCAGAGACTGGAGGTCTGTGGGACTGGGTCGTGTTCTGAGAGGAGCAGCAGAGACTGGAGGTCTGTGGGACTGGGTCGTGTTCTGAGAGGAGCAGCAGAGACTGGAGGTCTGTGGGACTGGGTCTTGTTCTGAGAGGAGCAGCAGAGACTGGAGGTCTGTGGGACTGGGTCGTGTTCTGAGAGGAGCAGCAGAGACTGGAGGTCTGTGGGACTGGGTCGTGTTCTGAGAGGAGCAGCAGAGACTGGAGGTCTGTGGGACTGGGTTGTGTTCTGAGAGGAGCAGCAGAGACTGGAGGTCTGTGGGACTGGGTCGTGTTCTGAGAGGACGTACTGAACACATCACTACTGGTGTGTGTGTTCATGCACTTTTGTGTGTGTGTATGTCAGAGAGGGTGTGTGTGTCTCCTATGTCTCACCTCTACAGACACTGAAAAGTAGACCGCCTGTCTGTGGGGCCAGACTGCAGGCCTGCCTACTGTAGGTAATAATGGTTTTGTTGTGGGGGGTGCATGACCAAAGGCTTGCCCCCCTCCTTTTGATCATAGGAGTCACAGTGCTTTTCCTCCATGACCAGTATATCAAAGCACCAGGAGCCTTTGAAGGAGCTGATGGGAATCTGTAAGACAAGGAGAAGAGGTCTGACTGGCTGGCTGTTATACACCACACAGGGTGGGACACTGGTGGACAACAGGAGCCAAACAGGTTAATAATCATTACATCACAGATAAACTAACATGAACAAACAGGCCGTGAATAGCAGATTCACTGATATAAAACTTCAATCAGAGGGTTTATATCAGCAATGTTTAAGTGTCCTTCAGCTGATTGTTCTGATGATACTGTACATGTATTGAATTAAGATAAAAGGCACCTCTGTATGTGTGGTATTTGGACATGTGTTACAATATTTTATCAATTCCCCTTTCCATTTTGGGCTGAAGTATAAATGCTGCCAGTTAGACTGCTTCCTGTCCTCTGTCTCTCCTAATCCCGCACTGGGCACAGATCTTGGATCACCTTAACCTCCACAAATCCTAACCATAACCATTTGGGGGTTAAAGTGCTAAACTGCTTAGATCAGTGTCTAGTAGGGACAACTTCTGTTTGTGTATGTCTGTCTGCACGTGTGCATGCATGCATGTGTCGTCCACGACAGTGCCTGTGTGTGTGCATGCCTGTGTGTATGTGCGTTTCTGTGTGTATGTGCGTGCCTGTGTGTGTGCGTGCACCCCTGCATGCTCGTGTGTGTGTCCTGAGAGGGCAAGGAGAGTGTCTGTGTCCATAACAGAACAGCAAAAAGGGCCAAACAGGACCATTAGAGATGAACCCCTTGGGTTGTACCGTGGCGGAGATCTTTGTGGGCTATACTCGGCCTTGTCTCAGGATGGTAAGTTGGTGGTTGAAGATATCCCTCTAGTGGTGTGGGAGCTATGCTTTGGCAAAGTGGGTGGGGTTATATCCTTCCTGTTTGGCCCTGTCCGGGGGTGTCCTCGGATGGGGCCACAGTGTCTCCTGACCCCTCCTGTCTCAGCCTCCAGTATTTATGCTGCAGTAGTTTATGTGTCGGGGGGCTAGGGTCAGTTTGTTATATCTGGAGTACTTCTCCTGTCCTATTCGGTGTCCTGTGTGAATCTAAGTGTGCGTTCTCTAATTCTCTCCTTCTCTCTTTCTTTCTCTCTCTCGGAGGACCTGAGCCCTAGGACCATGCCCCAGGACTACCTGACATGATGACTCCTTGCTGTCCCCAGTCCACCTGGCCATGCTGCTGCTCCAGTTTCAACTGGCCTGGGCCCTAGGACCATGTCCCAGGACTACCTGACATGATGACTCCTTGCTGTCCCCAGTCCACCTGGCCATGCTGCTGCTCCAGTTTCAACTGTTCTGCCTTACTATATTATTCAACCATGCTGGTCATTTATGAACATTTGAACATCTTGGCCACGTTCTGTTATAATCTCCACCCGGCACAGCCAGAAGAGGACTGGCCACCCCACATATGCTCTCTCTAATTCTCTCTTTCTTTCTCTCTCTCTGAGGACCTGAGCCCTAGGACCGTGCCCCAGGACTACCTGACATGATGACTCCTAGCTGTCCCCAGTCCACCTGGCCATGCTGCTGCTCCAGTTTCAACTGTTCTGCCTTACTATTATTCAACCATGCTGGTCATTTATGAACATTTGGTCATGTTCTGTTATAATCTCTACCCGGCACAGCCAGAAGAGGACTGGCCACCCCACATAGCCCGGTTCCTCTCTAGGTTTCTTCCTAGGTTTTGGCCTTTCTAGGGAGTTTTTCCTAGCCACCGTGCTTTTACACCTGCATTGTTTGCTGTTTGGGGTTTTAGGCTGGGTTTCTGTACAGCACTTTGAGATATCAGCTGATGTACGAAGGGCTATATAAATAAATGTGATTTGATTTGATTTGATTTGAAAGGCTGTGAATGGAGCCAATCAAAGAGAAGCACAGCTGAAGACCGTCAGCCCACAGACAGAATGGCCTCTCCCTGGATCTCACACACACACACACAAACCAACTAATAATGGTGAGCTAATAATGTAACCGTGTGAGTTAATACAGTTGAACACACACACATACAGCAGAGTGTTGGTCCATTTCATTTTGTCAAAAGTTGAATTTGAGAAAAGACAAAGGGGTCTATCTCAAATCGGGAGAGGAATTTAACATGAAGGTCAAATATTTATTTTATTTAACCTGTTCTGTAACTGCAGATTAGAATGTTCCGGGAGCTTCCATCGATAGAATAAGAACTAATTCTAAAGTTCCGTCTTACACAGACAGCAGGGCTTCCCGATAGCACCCTCCCCCCTCTCCATACCCTGCAAGGACTGTATGTATAAATTAGCAAGGAAATAGATTAATAAAATAAAATAAACTACATTCAAATTAGAAGTAGTAGTGCAGAGACACATTCCTAGGATTCATTTCCTCAAGAGATCTGCCTTCCACAAACACACACACACACAGGAATTTGCACACAGGCCTATTGATTACAGTTACGACTTCAAAAGATTCTGATCTTTTTGTTTACTCTCTCCTTCCATATCTCCATCCCTATCTCAATCTCTGTCTCTTTCACTGCTAGGCACTCAGTCTCTTCATGCTGTAGAGTGGGATGGGTACCTAGCCCACCTGTCTGTCTCCCCTGTCATTCTGATCAGTGATAGTGAGCTGGGTGCTGTGCTTTGATCTAGGGCTGTTGAGCAAGAAAGAGAGTTTACTTTTATTTTTTATAGTTTATTTCACTTTTGTATATTATCGAACTCACTTGCTTTGGCAATGTTAACACAGACCGGAGAAGTACTGCAGGAGACAGCACGACCATCTCTCCCATACCACTGGCATACATAGGCCATCAAAGACCCTGATTTTGTGCGTGTGTGTGGCTTCCTGCATAATAGAACAGGCCTCTGTCCCAGGAACCCCGCATTAATGGTTATTTACCACAGAGTGACTATAGACGGTTATTACGTGCGTTAATTAATAAGAGCCTTTTTGTACAGCAATGCAGCTCCTGTGGTAAAGGAGCTGTCTCTATCTCCTCCACTCTCCAGCACTGTGTTTCCGAAGGCAGGGGAGGGGAGGGGAGGGAGAGAGGGCTGAGTGGTTGAGTGATTGATACATTGTGTTAGGGATTCAATCTAATCTAATCAAAGTTTATTGGTCGCATACACAGTTTTGCAGATGTTATTGCAGGTGCAGCGAAATGAGTATGTTTCTTGCTCCAACAATGCAGCAATATCTAGCAATAAAATAACAATACACAGATAATAATCCAAAACCGGCTTAATCACAAACTGACCCATTGATAAAATAGTTACGGTCTGTTATTCGGACCGGTGGGTGGAATGGATCCGAGGGCTGCTGCGCGCACCATCTCTCCACTTCTCCGCCTCCAGGCGGCTGTCTCTGCGCGCAAACGGAGACCGGTCCCTTCAGTGGAATGCGGATCTTTGATACTCACAAACCCGAATGACA
This sequence comes from Oncorhynchus keta, assembly GCF_023373465.1. NCBI lineage: Eukaryota > Metazoa > Chordata > Actinopteri > Salmoniformes > Salmonidae > Oncorhynchus > Oncorhynchus keta. Next base: position 18,622,963 of record NC_068429.1, read on the forward strand.
TAGACGTCTCGAGGCGACCGTATTCAGAGAATAAATCACATTCGGTAGCTTCTCAGAACTCCAATGGGAAACTAAATAGTTTCCATAAATGTAAAACAGTGATGTGGTTGATTGAATAATTCTACGCTTTTGGCGACATGACCAGTTTAACACTTTAGAAAGCCTAAATACTACATACAATAGATCCAGGGGTTCAATATTTTTTTTCCGCAAACAAACCAAACAACCCAATTATTAAATCAGAGCTGTCAGTCCTCTCGCTCACCAGTGGAGACGAGACCCAATGAGACTGAACATTATTAGACAACAATGTCTTTCGGGATCAGGAAGATCAGGCATGATTTCATTATGTTGAGCCAATCAATCAAGCCTGGTCACCATTCAACGGGTTAAAGACTTATTCAAGGGTTGGATGACTTCCCAGTATGCCTATACTGTAGCATCAGCAGGTCATGGAATGTATGAAGTTGTAATTTGATATGATGAGATATACAATGATGGGTGTTATTGGATCAGTTAATCATATGAATAAATATAGTGAAATATTATATTTTTATTCCATGGGTGGAGCTGAGTAGCAGGAGGAAATGCTTCAGTGTTAAAGGAATAGTTCACCAAATTTAAAAAATTAAATATTTTTCTTATTCTGCTTAATGGAAAGATATGACAGCAATGCATGCTTTGGTTTAGTTTCCCTGCTTTCAGGTTAAGGAAACCAATGCGTAATTGTGTTATTTGGGTGAGCTGTCTCTGATAAGAATACAATATGTTATTTAAGAATACATGTACTGGATGATTTAGCTCCCGAATGGCGCAGCAGTCTAAGCCACTGCATCTCAGTGCTACAGGTGTCAATACAGACCCTGGTTCAATCCCTGGTATCACAACCGGACGTGATCGGGAGTCCCATAGGGTGGCTCACAATTTGCCCAGCGTTGTCTGGGTTAGGATAGGGTTAGGATAGGGTTAGGATAGGGTTTGGCAGGTGCAGGGGTAGGCCATTATTATAAATAAGAATTTGTTCTTAACTGACTTGCCAGGTTAAGTAAAATAAAAATGAAATAATGAGCCATTGCTCTCACACACACTCATAGGGCTGTATTGGGAAGGGAATTGAGGACAGTACGAATGGGATGGTGTGTGTGTGTGTGTGTGTGTGTGTGTGTGTGTGTGTGTGTGTGTGTGTGTGTGTGTGTGTGTGTGTGTGTGTAGGAAAACTTTCCAGACTCACTGGAGCCAGCGGGTAATGGTCTCATCTCATTCAGGTTGATTGAGATGTCTTAATTACTGCAGTTGTGAAAACTGAAGGAGGAAGGGGAGGATGTTCTTTGATCCTTAGCTGAGTGAGTTGTAAATTAGGAGGAATTCCCTGGATAAATACTGACTCTACTCCTGAGATCATTACTCCATTTACCAGGACACTGACCCGCTGAGAGAGAACACACAGTCTTCACTGGATTTACCCAGCTTTGAGAAAAGGTTGTTTGCATTTCTGGGACCCAAAGGATAATATTAGATTATATTTCTCCAAAAGGACAGTTTTTCCGCCCAAACAACGGGACTTTTGCTGGATTTTGATTTATTTTGTTGGATATCTCCATCGTACACCATGAGGGGACATTTCTCCATCGAGTGGCTTGCCCAAAGTAGCCAGGCATTAGGAAGCATGAGACCCTCGCCCCTCCCCTCTTCCTGGTCCTCTGTTGGACCCAACAGCACCTCTGTGACCCAACCTGAGAGCCTGCCTGGGTTCTACTGCCGACCGAGACCCGAGAATCAGGAGAACCAGGCAAGGAGAGGACAGAGGCTCAACCCATTCAGCTATCCCTGCCTGGCAGGCCCTGAGATGTATACACATACCAAGAGGAGTAGCCCCCTCCACCACAACAACCAAGGTAGGTTCACTTTTCCTCAAATGAACTCACCTCAGGATCTGCGCTTAGATGGGGAGCATACATTAATTTAAATAGTGTCTTGTTGTTTTGGGGTGTGTTTTAAGCTGTGTATTGGAGGAATTAATTGACTTTAATTGATTAATTAATTGATAGAGAATTCATAAGTAATAGCTACATCTGATTTAGCTCTTAAAGTGCTGATAGCTCCATAGTTAGGACGCACCTCAGAGACATGAACCACTATGATATGACATATGGATGGATTTGAAATCTAACTTCTCTCCATTTCTACCCTCTCTCTCCTCAGAAGTGGCTGAGACTGGCTTCATCAGTAGAACAGAGGAGGGAACGTCAGGGTACGAGAGCGAAGGCGGGCGATCCCTCTCCCCCACCACCCCCCCGGACGGCACCTTCACCTCTCCCTCCTTGTCTCCCATCTCTCTCTCTCTTCCTACAGGGAGGCGGCCACGTACAGCCTACAAAGCGGAGAAGATCAACAGTCTGGAGACGGCCTTCAAGAGGAACGCCTACCTGGGCACTCAGGACAAGGCCGAGCTCTGCAAGAGACTCAACCTTACAGACAAACAGGTTGCCCCCCCCAAAAAAAAAGGTTGCAATAATCCCTGAGCTGACAAGATAGAAATATGTCGTTCTGCCCCTGAACAAGGCAGTTAGCCCACTGTTCCTAGGCTGTAATTGAAAATAAGAGTTTGTTCTTAACTGACTTGCCTAGTTAAATCAATTACCCTCCAAACCATGGGTAATTTTGTTAGTCACGCCCCACTCAGATATCATATTTAAAACTGCAAACATTTCTCTCTACCCCATGGCAAAATGTGTAGAATTGCAGCAAACCTGCTTTAAAAGTGCAACATTTTAGGGCCTCCCGAGTGGTGCAACAGTCTACAGCACTGCATCGCATTGCTAAAGGCGTTACTACAGATCCGTGTTCGATCCTGGGTTGACTGTAAGTCGCTTTGGATAAAAGCGTCTGCTAAATGGCATATATTATTATTATTATTATTATCATAGCCGGCCGGGATCCCATTCGATCCCATCCCGGCTTACAATTGGCCCTGAGTCCTCCGGGTTAGGGGAGGGTTTGATCGGGGGGGGGGCTTTACTTGGCTCATCAAGCTCTAGCGACACCTTGTGGCGAGCCGGGCACCTGCTAGCTGACCTCAGTCGTCAGTTGAATGGTGTTTCTTCTGACATTGGTGTGGCTGGCTTCCAGGTTAAGAGGGCGGGTGTTAAGAAGCGCGGGTTTGGTGGGTCATGTTTCGGAGGACGCATGACTCGACCTTCACCTTCCAACCAGTTGGGAGTTGCAGCGATGAGAGAAGATCAAAAAGGGGTTAAAATAAAATAGCAAGAATTTAACTCTAAAACGTAACGTTTTTTTCTCTCCGCTGTCAAGAGGTGGGCCGCTGAAATGTTTTGCCCGCAAGGTAGGGTGGACCCCCTCTCAAATTTCACTTAGGTCCCCCAAAAGGCTAGGACTGCAGGTGTGGGTATGGATGTGCGTATGCAGACCACCTCAAGCCACCTCGGCCCTTAATAATGAGTTCAGATTTTGTGGCCCCATTAATGTTGCCCATCAATCCCTGAACTAACTCTTCTCTCTGTTTTTCCTCAGATCCGTAACTGGTTCCAGAACAGGCGTATGAGGATGAAGAGGATGGTCCAGGATGCTCTGGCCCAAGCCTGCCAAACTAAAGTAACATCTCACCTGCTGCACTACACCGAGCGACAGGCCTACCGCCCAGGCCCCAACCCCACCTACCATCCCCATCACGCAGGAGCCGAGGGGGGCGCTTCCACCCCATACCTCCACAACCAATACAGCTCCTCCATGGCCGGTCCAGCACTGCCCAGCCTCCCTGCCACCCCCATGGACTCTTTATACCAATACGTCAGCCTCCCCGGTCTGGTGATGCCAACTCCAAGGTCTAACCCACTGATGGGGGCCTACCAGCCTCACTCTCACCTGTGTTAGAACTTTTGGATGAAATAGGGTGGTTCTCAATAGTCTGAAGTGATTTTAAGGAAGTGAGATGAGGGTAGAAGCGACTTTAGATTATTGAGATGTATCCCACTACCTTACCAGCTTCTATACTATTCTAATGTATTGGCAACTAAAAAAAGCTACTTAAAGGAGTGGTGAAATTAAGTTTTCCACTCCGGGTAGAGTGCAATAATGAACGTGTTCCTGATTTCTTTTGTATTGTCATACTGTAAGTTCTATTCAAGTATATTAACTTTTAATGAATCTATGTGGCTGCTGTATAAGTGTTCTAAAGAAGTGAGAAATTGTTTTTTTTGTTCTTCAATTTGCATTATAATCAAGATAATCTCTTTTCCTCCACTTGATTTCTATATTTGGAAGCATCGTGAAAAATAAACATAATGCCTGAATATAGACTGGATTTTGTTGTACTGTGATAATGTCTGATTTCAAACACCTCAATATCTCTGACCAGTTTACAAATGGTTGAGGGCCACCTACTGCCTAACAGAGAAGTTGTCATGCTGTGTGGATGTGACTCAGTATGCACCAGCTAACTCACATCTTTAGTTTTTATATTTTGTTGTGTGTATTTTCAATTGAAGGCTCATCTGTAAGAGACTGTGGTCTCAGTATGACTCCCTGATAAAATGTAGATTACATTTAAGAGAGAAGGTCCACACTCATATGTCCTGAATTTTTAAAAATTGATTTCTAAGAAAAAATGTTTCACTAAACTTAGTTTTAGTCCCCCCCACCTCAAATTCATGAGTGCCAAACGACCTTCATTCTCCACGGAATAAAATTAAACATCTAAACTACTATACCTCTAAAGGTAAGAGGCCAAAGCTACATAGAAAATCATTAATCATATTCTGGCTAAAATATGAACACACACGGATAGTTTTTTAAAAAGACTTTATCTTTTGTAGGTATAAAACAAGTTTGTAGCAAAATCCAATCAACTCAAAGTTTTTCAAAACATGACAAGAACTTCAGCATTTGTTGGTCAGTAGCTAGGTTTCCATCCAATTGGCAACAGATTTATGCGAATACTCAAAAATGTAGATAATTAAAATATGCACATTTTTCCATCAGTGGCGTTTCTACCAAACGGACCTTTTACAGATAGAAATGTGTGTGTGATGACAAAAATTGTTGCATTAACTTGCAAATATGCCTACTCTGTGGTTATTGGACAGAAGCATCAAGCTAATCACCATACACTTCCACCACCCTGTGAAGTTCATCATAAAATTTAATCTGTAGCCTAATAAAATGCATGGTTTCTTCTTATCAATATTTGTGCATAAAGGAGTTTTCACTGGCATTTCTCACATCATACATTTTACCAACACAAAAAGATCCCACCATGTCAAACGAACAAATTGTCTATTGGCATTTATAAAATTGTACCGAAAATTCCTGTTTCCATCACTGCTGTCTTGGTTTTTTATATTATGACTTTACTCGCATAAAAACTGTGGATGGAAACGTGGTTATTGCACAAGTTTCTTGTCTGCAAAAAACCCTACCCTAAAACACACCCCTTTAAAACAGTACAAATCAACACATACCTCAAAGACTACACATCTCCCTCGAGAGACTACAACTATGGTTACAAAATTTCCCCCCCAAAAATATGAGAAACAAAATGAACATGGCTGCCCATTCCTTCCTGGTGATGTGGGAGGTCACTTCCTCTATGCAGTCTTCTGTTGGCCCTTCTTTCCAATCAGAGACTTGTGGATGTGAGGGATCACACCTGCAGGAGGGAAAAAAAGGGACATTACGAATGGGTGCTAGTGATACACATTGGTAGGTGAAGAGGTGAGTTTGCCCTACCCCATGTAATATAAAGTGCTTTGAGTTACTGGAAGAACAATACATAAACCCAATTCATTAGTTTACAACTCACCTCCTCCAGCGATGGTAGCCTTGATGAGCGAGTCCAATTCCTCATCTCCGCGGATGGCCAGCTGTAAGTGACGTGGAGTGATACGCTTCACCTTCAGATCCTTGGAGGCGTTCCCTGCCAACTCCAACACCTGAAAGGGAAACAAAAATATGTTCAGTAAGTGTGCGTTAGGGAAGTGTTGGAGCAAAAACCTGCTCTATTGACCTTCGTCAGAGTCCTCAATGAGTCTCCTTTTGGGGGGGGGGGGTTAAATAAAAACATCTCACTTCAGCGGTGAGGTACTCCAAGATGGCGGCGCTGTAGACGGCTGCGGTGGCTCCCACTCTGCCATGGCTGGTGGTCCTGGTTTTCAGGTGTCTGTGGATACGACCCACCGGGAACTACACAAGGAGAAACATACACACAATGAGAAACACTCTAGGCAGAAGATGCCTGTTATGTTATGTAGGATTCACTTGTGACTAATTCAACAGGGAAAGAGACTGATTCACATGTGACCACAGGAAACCAGGGGAAAGAGACATGTGACCACAGAAAACCAGGGGAAAGAGTGGGTACATGCCTGGAGTCCAGCCCTCTGGGAGCGAGAAACAGCCTTTGCCTTAGCTTTACCACTGTCCTTTCCAGCCTTTCCTCCTGCCTGGAAGGGGAGAAACAGAAATTCAGTATATGATACACTTTTTACTTCAACACCTTGTTGAACTGTGGCCAGGATGAAAAAGACTCAATGTAGCGTTGGTGTACAAATAAAGGATTAATACAACTAGCATTTTCTTAATGTTATTTTTGGTTACAACTTCAAGCAACCTGTCATTACAATCACACTTATCCCGCCAATTGGAAGATAATGGACAATTTCCGGTATATAGTTTACCTGTCATTTGATTTATTGAAGATGATTCATTCAAATATTGCAAAAAAAATAATCTAAATATGCATTAAAACGCAGTAAGAATGGTTTTAGCTATCTAAAACGGTAAAATATTGGTATGCTTGTAGCTAGCGTTAGCACAGGTTTTCTTGGCTGCTCGCCAGTAGTATCTCTGCTCGCTAGGCGGATTAGTGATAACCTGGTTTAGCTAGCTAGCTCGGTGGAAACTTGCTACCGTAACGTTAATTCAATATACACAACTCAAACATGCGAATATCTTAAAGTATTAACATAATAAGAACCAGAAAGAGTCAGGGGATAACGTAGCCAGATATTAGATAGTTAAGATGTGTTTGAAATAAGTATGAGAAGCGAGTCCGTTGCGAAACAGATGGCGTACTCGCTAAATGTAGATGGCGCTCTTTCGTTAACTAGCTTTCGAGTGTCAATCGACGACGTCCTAACGTTATTTTGCACGCAAGCTTGAATTCGTGAATGCTACTTGCCCGTTTAGCATATCATTTACATTTAATCCAATTTACTATAATATGTCCTATAATACAGAGTGCACACACAGAATGTGCATAAAATAATCAAAAATTCGTTACCATGTCGCCGGTGACTTTTCCCTGTTCTATTTCGAAACGGAGAGAAACAATAAACCACGAAGCAACGCCAAGCGGATGAATGAGGATTCCTCGAGCTTCCAGAGCCAACCAATAGCTTTTCTGCTTGCTGGTTCGAACGGTCTCTTCAACCAATTGCAATCGTGTTTATACAGTGTTTACTCATTCCTGCAACTGTATTGGACGTTTTGGGATAGTAGAAAACACTAGAGAAATACTACGGCATTTATAATTCACTGAAGGTACGGTCACACAAGTAGGTCCTACATGCAGATTAAGATGAAATACCAAAAATTCTGTGACATGAACACATTTAAACTACATAATCCATGTAATTGAGTTGATATATTAATTTTTTTCCCGGTGAGATTCAGAATGATCATTCAGATAGAACGAATGAGTAGCTACATTTGTACTTAGGTTTTTTAATACATGAATAATGATGGGATAAATATTGTGCTTTTCCATGTGCTCAGAGCGTTACATTGTATTAGGAAAAACTCCTCTCATCCACCACACTACCATTAACTCTGACGTACCTGAATCCCATGTCACTCTGTTCACCATCTCTCACTTGATCAACGTTGTTGCTGCCAGACCCGGGTAAAATACATGAGTGCTGTGATTTAGTTTGGCTGGCACAATCGAAGCAATAAAAAATGCCCCAAAAGTGCAAACTCCAAACTAGTAAGTGATGTGCCCCTCAACTAACCTAGCCTGCTTTACAGTATTTGACCAATGTTACCTGCCAGTAGATTCAAAACCCTGTACCAGTGGACATTGATATTTGCAACCTATGTAGTAGGTGAGCAGGCTAGGCACTGTGTTGGCTGCTGCCCTTCCTCCTGGGGTGTATTCAAAAGGATGCAAATGTACAAATAGTTAAAATATAAATGTAGTATATTGGACCAATGTTTGTATTGATATTGTCTTGTTAGGATTTAGGTTAAACCTTGTTTTACAAAGAAGTAAATAAAACATGTAATGTAAAGCCTAGACTGTGGCTTTAATAAGTATTTACTCTAATCTTATCAAATTGACAGAGAGAAGCATGTCTGTATTCTACTATCTGCACTTTATGTTGTGTTATGCTCTCTTGGGAAACCCTCTGGCTCGCCCATCTTCCTTGTGAGAGAAGCCCATCCCAGTCAGGCCTCCTTAGGGGTGGAGTGAGTCTCCCCTGCTGCCAGTGCTGCTGTGTTTGGAACTGGACTGGACTGATGGGCATTACAAATAAATTAATCTCCTCCTACACAGGAGATTAAATATCAATGTGGTTTGTGCACCCCCATAAGTGCCGCTGTCAAGAATATGTCAGGCACCCCAATATTCAATGTGTAATTTGTACCCATGGCTTACATGATAAAAGGTGAAATATAATGGGATAAAACATCAGTATGGGTGTTACCTGCCTGCTGGATGTACACTGAGTGTACAAAACATTAGGAACACCTTCCTAATATTGAATTGCACCCCCTTTTGCCCTCAGAACAGCCTCAATTCGTTGGAGCGTGGACTCTACAAGGTGACTTCAATGCTTCACACAGTTGTGTCAAGTTGGCTGGATGTCCTTTAGGTGTTGGACCATTCTTGATACACACAGGAAGCTGTTGAGTGTGAAAAACCCAACAGCGTTACAGTTCTTAACACACTCAAACCGGTACGCCTAGCTCCTACTACCATACCCTGTTCAAAGACACTTAAATATTTTGTCTTGACTATTAACCCTCTGAATAGCATGCATACATTATCACGCTCAATTGTCTCTAGGCTTAAAAATCCTTCTTTCACCTGTCTCTTCCCCTACATTTACACTGAATTAAGTGGATTTAACAAGTGACATCAATAAGGGAGCACATTTTTCACCTGCATTCACCTGGTCAGTTTATGTCATGGACATAGCGGTTCACTCAGTGTATATAAGGTTAATGTAAACGGGGCCTCTTTGCCACATTATCAATATATTGTAGCGTGCTTGTTTTGGAACCAGAGTTAAAAAAAAAAAATCCAGATCAAAATTACGCTTTGTTGTCTCAACCCAGTTACCCCATTCGATTTAGTTCCCCCTTCCTTTTAGAAAATATTTAGACCAAATTTAATGGGATCATATAACATGATCTTTGTTGTAGCATATGATGTGCTATGTTATGGTTTGATTCTGTTTTTGTCTTTTAAACTACATTAAAGAAACAACGAGGGATCACATCTGAGGGAGAAACAGAATTTAACTCGTGTTTTTATCTGGATGAAATGTTTTGAAAAACTGGGCACTGGGTTCGAGTCTTAACCAATCCACCACTGAATTCCCTACACTGGTGTCAGAAGTGAGATAGTGGAGGAGGGATATATAGTGTAGTGATCTTTGGTGCTTGCCTCTGAATCAGAGACCCATGTTCAAGTCCAGTGTACAACCCCTCTGAATTTGCTACAGTACTAGCTGACTGACCATGGGTTGATTGTTTGATTGGTGGCAGGTAGTCTAGCGGTTAAGAGAGTTTAACCAGTAACCAAAAGGTTGCTTGTTTGAATCCCGATCCGACTAAGTGAAAACATCTGCCGATGTGACCTTGAGCAAGGCACTTAACCCTAATTGCTCTGGATAAAAGCTCTGCTAAATGACAAAAAATGTTTTATAATAGTATGGGCACCACTGTGGTGGAATTAATAGCAACATTCATATCTGGATGACAGGGAAAATATTAGGAGTTAGATGGTTAAATATTTTTTGTACCAATGCTTAGGTTTATGAAAATGTACAAGGTAAAATGTATTAATCTCAGTGTAAATGGCTGGTCTTTTGTGACATTGTCAAATGATTGTCACTGTATAGTATAAGTGTAACAATTGATATGGAATTGCTTTTATTACTGCTTTTGTCTGTAGTATTCCACCAGTCTATAATTTCACGTTTGCCCAGTTTTGCCTTAAATACCATAGCAACTGCACAGAAAAGGATCAGCTATAATTTATTGGAACTTCATAGTAAAAATGATTGTAAAAATGTTGGCCCGTTGATTGGACAGTGGTGTGGTCGTGATCCCGGTGTCCAGTAGGGTAAAAGCTCCACGAGAATTACGTCAACAGAACCTACATCTGAACCAATTACATGTTACAAGGTTAAGATGGAAGCGTGATTGGCAGCGGAAATCGACCAATGAGGGAAAGAGAATTCGTTGAACCTGGAGTGATTGGCAGACCCAAGGCCAATGCGGGAGCGCTTGGGGCGGGTTTTGGTGATGACCATGAAGGGGGTGTGCAAGCCGAGAGGGAGATACGCAGGAGAGGGAGAAGCTGGCTGGCGGTGCTGAAGATGGCGGATGGTGACAGTGGGAGCGAGCGCGGCGGTGGCAGCAGCGGAGGAGGAGGTGGAGGAGGTGGAGGAGGTGGTGGAAGCGGGTTCCAGCACTCCCAGAGAGAGCAGGAGACCCAGGAGCTGGCGTCCAAGCGACTGGATATCCAGAACAAGCGCTTCTACCTGGACGTCAAGCAAAACAACAAGGGCAGGTTCATCAAAATCGCCGAGGTCGGGGCCGGGGGCTCCAAAAGTCGCCTGACCCTGTCCATGTCAGTTGCGGCGGAGTTTCGTGACTACCTGGGGGATTTCATAGAGCACTACGCCCAACTGGGGCCTAGCAGCCCGGAGCAGATCGCCCAGTCCTCGGTCGGAGAGGACGGCGGGCCCAGGCGAGCCCTGAAGAGCGAGTTCTTGGTCCGTGAGAACCGTAAATACTACCTCGATCTGAAGGAGAACCAGCGGGGGAGGTTCCTGCGGATCCGACAGACCGTAAACCGAGGGCCCGGGTTCGGAGTAGGGGGGCCCGGAGGAGGTATGCAGGCCGGGCAGACCATAGCCCTTCCGGCCCAAGGCTTAATAGAGTTTAGAGACGCCCTTGCCAAGCATATAGATGATTACGGTGGAGACGACGAAGAGTTGGCGGGTGGAACCGCAGCTGGGGCCTATGGGGAGCTTCCCGAGGGCACATCCATCATGGTGGACTCTAAACGGTTCTTTTTCGACGTCGGGTCCAACAAATACGGCGTGTTCCTGCGAGTGAGCGAGGTCAAACCGAGCTACAGGAACTCTATCACCATCCCGTTCAAAGCGTGGGGGAAGTTCGGAGGAGCTTTCAGCCGCTATGCGGAGGAGATGAAAGAGATCCAGGAGCGACAGCGGGATAAAATTTACGAGAGGAGAGAGGAGTCGGAGGGAGAGGAGGTGGATGACGACTGAGTAGTTGAAACTGCTTATATAGTTCAGTTCACACAGTAAGATCAGCAATAGATATGTGGCAGAAATGACAGATTTAAGTGCATGAAGAATCGAACTTTAATACTAGAAAATATCGTGGCGTTAAAAAGTAAATTTGACACGAACTATTGATGTATTTAACACCTGGAGTTTGTTTTATGAGGGTTATATGGGGTGTGAAGTAAAACAAAAAGTTAAAGTTATGGGACTAGCATAGTAGTGTGTAAATGAGACTTTTCTCATGGATTTAAAAAGATTGCAATTGTGTTTTGTAGAAAAAGAAATATACCTAAAACCAGCAACGTGGTTTTCATAACAATTTAAGAAGCCAATGACATCTTTATAATAAATGTTTCCTTTCAAATATAGATATATATTTAAAAGAGTAAGGAGTGTACCTTGACCCCATTGATTTAGCTATTTCCATTTCTCAGTGTAAGGAGATAACCAGCATCCATTGTATTCCCATTCTAGGTCTCTCCTATGTGGGCAGTGTGTGTGGGATCCTTACAAGTTAGTGAAAGTAGTAGGAAGGAATGTCTAGAATGCTGCCTGCTGTCATTTCGTGGAGGTTTATATTTAGTTTGTTAACCGATAGAGATAGCTATATAACACAGGCAGGCCCCTTAACAGACGATTATGATGAGAAACGTTAGAGAGAACTATATCTGCAGGCCTATCTAAAGGCCTCAGAGACTAAATTGGAGCTGTGTGCTAATGTAGTTAGCTCACAGTATCACGTCACTCTCCAAGCAAATAGACCTAAACACGAAGTGATTTTAAAAAAATTACATAAATGCCAGGCAATATTTACAAAGTCTGTTTCCTCTGACTTAATGGGTTTGAAAGTAATCTGTAAGTCTCTGTAAGAGTGGAGCAGTGTGTCTCCTCAGTCCTCACGCAATGTGACCTGGTGTCGATAGATTGACAGGCCTGTTAACCAATCGGCAACCAGGAAGGACAGTATCTTCCTGCTGTATGAGTCCCATGGGAGCCTGCCCTCTCAGCATTGACACACGGATGGGACCCCCACTTATACACACACACACACACACACACACACACACACACACACACACACACACACACACACACTGCGGGAGCCTTGTGAGCAGGCCAATGCAAGTGATCACTGGGTGAAACCCAGAGCTACTACTACTACTGTCACCCAGCCAGCCAGGCTGTGTGGGGCATCAATGATAACATACCACCAGTTCCTCTGCTCAGGCCCAGCCAGGAGAGACCACACACACACTGTGTCTCAGAGCCCAGGCCTCAGCACCGCCACACCACTAACATCACACTACGCCACTGGACAGTAACGTATGGATGGATGGATGGTTTCCTTTTTATTTCGAAAGAGAACTATATTGAAAGAATATTATACGTACGTATAAAAGAGAAGATACTGAACAAACCAGCATACAATATTTTTTAAATACCTTAAAAAGAAAAGGAAAATGTATATGAATTATATAGCCTAAGTATTTCATGAAACATAGCTGGGATGTGAGTAAATAGTCCATGATGTTGTTTTCTTTTAGCTTTTTCTTTATTTTCACTTTCATTTTCTTTTGTTGGGTTTCTCCCAGAGAGTGAAAGAAATAACACTTCTGTGATTAAAAAGAATATAAATGCAATAGATATTGTGATTGTTACTTCAGAAAATCCCCTTCTCTCCCTCTCTCTCCTCACTCCAACAACCAGCAGCTGCTGAAAGGTACTTCATAGTTCTCCATTTTAACTTTCTCTTCTTAGGTTTTAAAGGTCCTACTACAATCAGTGAAAAGAATTATAGTCCCAGATATTCTCTGTTGCTTGTAGTTGTTCCCAAATAAACATGTAGAACCACAGACAGTTGATCTGAGTTGGGGGAAAACGACCCAACGCATCGTCAATGTCTAGGAGCCTTTATATGACACATTCTCAACTCCAAGCTTGAAGGTGCCTTCTGTTTGACTTATGCCATATTCTCCTTTAACTTTGTTGCCAGTACCATCAAGGCAATTAGGTGTTTTTGTAATTGAAAACGACTACTAAATAGTGTGCTATAAGTACATGAGAAGGCAAACTCAAAGCACTGATGGACATTCGGAGCGCAGTTAGGTATATAAAATGCGTAGTGAACCAATTGCTTTCTGACACTAAGAATGTGTGGTGTTGGATTCTTTGCCACTTTGTTGTTGCACTTTAAGATCGTAAACACGATGTCATATTATTTCTTAGACTCAGCCAGTTTAGGGGGGGTGGGGGGCTCTGGGGGAGTCTCCAGTATTCTCCCCAGCACAATCTCAGCGACACGGCAGCTGTCGTAAACATGTGCTCTGCTGTTGCAACATATCAAGACCCTCTCTTCATCAGTCAATAAAGTAGCTCTTTATTTAGGAAAACAGCCTATCTTGCCACACATTTACCTCAACACAACACAAGGTAAATGTCTCAAGCATACAGAAGAAATAGGAGCTAGAAGGCATATCTTTCTGGTTTTGATCTACACATTTGTCACAACTGTTCAAATAAATGAGTGTGTTTGAGATACTCTTATAGGCATATTATAGGCTTATAATATGTCTGCACAGATGATCGGTTCATTATCAACAGCAAAATATCTGTTGATTTGTATAATCTGTTTATCTGGAACAAGTGGCTCCATCAGACCAAATTAAACTAGGGGTAACGTGTTTGAGGTACCATAGAAGTTGTCCTTAACCATATGTCTCGCAGATTACTTTACCCCCAATCCCAACCTTAACCATTTTGGGGGTTGAAAATATATCTGACCCTATATCTGAGGTTAGGGGTAACATCTACCTACATATGTGGATTGGTGAAAGCACGTGCCATGCGAAGCAGCAGGAAGACTACTGTAGGCGTAACCTGACTCCTCATCTGCAGTGGTCTCTTTCTCTGTTCTCTGGGCCTATCAGGTCTCTCGCCCTCTTTCTACCTCCTCTTTACTCTCTTTCCCTCTCTCTCGCTCTCTCTCCCTCTCCCACTCTCTCTCTTTCCCTCTCTCTCTCTCCGTCTCCCGCTCTCTTTCCCTCTCTCTCTCCCTCTCCCGCTCTCTTTCCCTCTCTCTCTCCCTCTCCCACTCTCTCTCTTTCGCTCTCTTTCCCTCTCCCTCTCCCGCTCTCTCTCTTTCCCTCTCTCTCTCTCTCCCTCTCCCGCTCTCTCTCTCTTTCCCTCTCTCTCTCTCCCTCTCTCTTTCCCTCTCCCGCTCTCTCTCTTTCCCTCTCTTTCTCTCTCTCTCCCTCTCCCGCTCTCTCCTTCCTTTCTCTCTCTCTCTCCCTCTCCCGCTCTCTCTCTTTCCCTCTCTCTCTCTCCCTCTCTCTCTCCCTCTCCCGCTCTCTCTTTCTCTCTTTCTCTCTCTCTCCCTCTCTCTCTCCCTCTCCCGCTCTCTCTCCTTCCTTCCCTCTCTCTCTCCCTCTCCCGCTCTCTCTCTTTCCCTCTCTTTCTCTCTCCCTCTCCCGCTCTCTCTCTCCTTCCCTCTCTCTCTCTCTCTCTCTCTCTCTGTCTCTCTCTCTCTCTCTCTCCCTCTCCCGCTCTCTCTCTCCCTTTATTTCTTTCTTTCTTTCTGTAAATCTGGAGTGAGGACAGCCGTGTGTGTGTGTTTGTGTGTGTGTGTGTGTGTGTGTGCTGACAGGGCAGAGGGTGCTATTTTAATGTTGGAGGCCCGGAAAAGACTAACATTCCTCCTGTCGTGTCTAGGAGTCAGCTGTGCCATTAGATCCTGAGTGCCCCACACACACACACACACACACACACACACGCATGCTCATATACACACATGTACTCACATTCTCACACTCAGGGTTTGATAGTGTTAAAGCCTGTTCACACGCAGTGCACAAACCCAATTACAGACAGACGACAGAATGCACATCCAGAGAGACGGAGCCTGGCCAGACTGGACTAGCACAGATGCTCAGTGTCTCAGATATTACACACACACACACACACACACACACACACACACACACCACACACCACACACACACACACACACACACACACACACACACAGCAATGTATACCTCACCCGGATCATCCTAGCAGACACGTTATTTATGCTACCAATCTTTCTGTCTGGTCTAAGCAGCTGTGATGTGATGGTTAGAGGAGAGGTTCAACATAGTCAACCATTCTGCCTGCCTGCTCTACCGGCTGTTAGTGGTGGGGTGTGATGTGTGTGCTGGTTGTGTAGCAGTTGGTGAGTCACTAATGGAATTGGTGGTGTGTGTATGTCGTTTTAGCAGTCATTGTGTGTCTCCAGGAGGAAGCAGGGTTTGGCCAGTGAATCAACTGAAAGCGTGACACAGCTCTCTCTCTCGCTCTTATACACACACACTCCCCTCCTCTCCCACTCTCTCCTTCACCTCTCCCTCTCTCGCCTTCCTCTTTCCCCTTCTCTCCCACTCTCCTGCCTCTTCTCCCCTCCTCTCCCTCTCTCTCCACCCTCTCTCCCCTCCTCTTCCTCTCTCTCCCCCTCTTCTCACTTCCTCTAACTCTATCTCCTCCCTCTTCTCCCCTCCTCTTTCTCTCTCTCCTCCCTCTTCCCCTCCTCTTCCTCTCTTCTCCCCTCTTCCTCACTCTCCTGCCTCTTCTCCCCTCCTCTCCCTCTCTCCTCCCTCTCTCCTCCCTCTCTCCCCTCCTCTTCCTCTCTCTCCTCCTCTTCCTCTCTCTCCTCCTTCTCGTCATCTGGCAAACTGTTTTTGTGAGGCAGAGCAGAGAAGTTAACCGGCATGTGAGGGAGAGAGAGAGAGAGAGAGAAAGAGACAGAGACAGAGAGACAGAGAGAGAGAGAGAGAGAGAGAGAGAGAGAGAGAGAGAGTGGCCTGTGGAGGGGAGGAACACACAGCATGACTACATCACCCTATCCTGTGATGCTTGGAGAGTGTGTACACCACCTGACACACGTTAAGATCTTAGGTTTAGACAATGAGTGTGTGTTGAGGGTTAGTAAAAGGGTTGTGGATGATTCTGGAAAATCCTTTTCCCCCCTCGAGGCTGATAACGTGTTCTACTACCAGCTTCCTGCAGTGCAGTATGGGTTTACTCTGTTATTCCTTCAGGCTGTGCAAGCTTTGATATGGAACCAGATACATTTCCCCTTTGACACTGTTATGCGGTCAGTTTTATGTCTAAACTGCACATAGATCAGTAATATCTCTGTTACTCCTTAGGCTAGAGTTTTACCCAGAGCTCCTGACACAACCATACGACGCAGCGTCGATAATGTCACCCGCCACAAACACACAGAGGCATAGTTGCAGACAAAAAGCTGGCAAATGCCCTTTTTAGCAAGCGACACAGGGTGGGGTGGAGGTAGAGGAGGGGGCATGAGAGGGAGGTTAGCTCTAAACCCCATGTCAGTGTGTGGACAGATCGACAGGAAGCAGCTTTCACACACAGAGGGAAGGGCAAATGAGAACATTTCCTGCTGGACTCTCCACCCATCAGATTCCTCCTGATGACAAATTTGACTTCCTATTTCTCTTAGATGGGAGAACGATGGGTTTACTCTTATAAACCAATCTATGGTCATTTTTGCATTATAAGTCATCCCCTGGGCACAGATCTAGAATCTGCTTACCCTCCCCAAATCCTGACCTTAATAATTATGGGGGGAAACGCAATACTGACCTTAAGTCAGTGTCTAAGGGCAACGTCATCCTACAGTCCTACTGATCCTTTCCTTACAGACAGCCTCACGCTGACCTCAAATCCTCCCCCCAATGACAGACACACTTTCTCTTCTTCAAGCACAGTAGATGTGTGAGAGAGAGGGAGAGAAATAGAGAGAGAGAGAGAGGGAGGGAGGGAAGTGGAAGTAGTGAGACTATGAGCCATGTCATATCACACTGGGTGGGCTCTGTGCCAGATCAAGCTGGGATTATTCCACATGCTCCCAGCAGCTCTGCCATCACGCTAAGTGTGTGTGTGGATTCAACACTTGAGCAATTTAGGAAGCCTGTAAAACACCTTGGCTTGGACCCATGTGTGACTGTATGACATCATAGTGTTGGCCAGTGTGTATAAAAGCCCTTTATGAAGATAGAGTTAACACTATTATCCCTGTATGATTAGATCAGAATGGTAGCTAGCAATAATAAGCCTAAACCAACAGTAGTGTCTCATCAGTGGAGCTAAGCGTCGGCTGAGTCACTTCCTACAACCATAATTTATCATAATGTGAGAGTCCAGTGTGTATGTGTGTGTGTCTGTGTGTGTGTGAATGCGTACATGCATGTAAGCGGGTGTGTGTGTTGCATGATTCAGAGGGCAAGGTCCAAAAGGCTTCTTAACAGCTTCTACCCCCAAGCTATAAGACTGTTGAACAATGAATCACCCGGACTATTTACATTAACCCCCCACCCCCAGATGCTACTCGCTGTTTATTATCTATGCATAGTCACTTTACCCCTACCTTTACCCCAACACAGAGTTACACATGGAGTAAACAAACATACAGTCATTAATACAAGAGAGAAAGTCTATATACAGTGTGTGCTAATGAGGTAGATTAAGGGGGTGAGGCAATAAATAGGCCATAGTGGCAAAATTATTACAGTGTGGCAAATTAAACACTGGAGTGATAGGTGTGCAGAAGATGAGTGTGCAAGTAGCTATACTGGGTTGCAAAGGAGCAAAATAAAATAAATAACAATATGGTGATGAGGTAGTTGGATGGGCTATTTACAGATTGGCTTTGTACAGGTGCAGTGATCGGTGAGCTGCTCTGACAGCTGATACTTAAAGCTAGTGAGGGAGATATTAGTCTCCAGCTTCAGTGATCTTTGCAGTTCATTCCAGTCATTGGCAGCAGAGAACTGGAAGGAAAGGCGGTCAAAGGAGGAATTGGCTTTGGGGGTGACCAGTGAGATATACCTGCTGGAGCGCGTGCTGCGAATGGGTGCTGCTATGGTGACCAGTGAGCTGAGATAAGGCAGGGTTTTTACTTAGAAACGACTTATAGATGACCTGGAGCCAGTGGGTTTGGCGACGGATATGAAGTTAGGGCCAGCCAACAAGAGCATACAGGTCGCAGTGGTGGGTAGTATATGGGGCTTTGGTGACAAAACGGATGGCACTGTGATAGACTGCATTCAATTTGCTGAGTAGAGTGTTAGAGGCTATTTTGTAAATGACATCGCCAAAATCAAGGATCGATAGGATAGTCAGTTTTACTAGGCTATGTTTGGCAGCATGAGTGAAGGATGCTTTGTTGCGAAATAGGAAGCCAATTCTAGATTTCATTTTGGATTAGAGATGCTTAATGTGAGTCTGGAAGGAGAGTTTACAGTCTAACCAGACACCTGGGTATTTGTAGTTGTCCACATATTCTAAGTCAGAACCGCCAGAGTAGTGATGCTAGGCGGGTGCGGGCAGCAATCGGTTGAAGATCATGCATTTAGTTTTACTAGCATTTAAGAGTAGTTGGAGGTCACGGAAGGAGTGTTGTATGGCATTGAAGCTCGTCTGGAGGTTCGTTAACACAGTGTCCAAAGAAGGGCCAGATGAATACAGAATGGTGTCGTCTGCGTAGAGGTGGATCAGAGAATCACCAGCAGCAAGAGCGACATCATTGATGTATACAGAGAAAAGAGTTGGCCCGAGGATTGAACCCTGTGGCACCCCCATTGAGACTGCCAGAGGTCCGGACAACAGGCCCTCCAATTTGACACACTGGACTCTGTCTGAGAGGTGGTTAGTGAACCAGGCGAGGCAGTCATTTGAGAAACCAAGGCTGTTGAGTCTGCTGATAAGAATGTGGTATTTGACAGAGTCGAAAGCTTTGGCCAGGTCGATGAATACAGCTGCACAGTATTGTCTCTTATCGATGGCGGTTATGATATCGTTTAGGACCTTGAGCGTGGCTGAGGTGCACCCATGACCAGTTCTGAAACCAGATTGCATAGCGGAGAAGGTACGGTGGGATTCGAAATGGTCGGTGATCTGTTTGTGGCTTTGTGGCTTGGCTTTCGAAGACCTTAGAAAGGCAGGGTAGGATAGATATAGGTCTGTGGCAGTTTGGGTCTAGAGTGTCCCCCTTTGAAGAAGGGGATGACCGCGGCAGCTTTTTAATCTTTGGGGATCTCAGACGATACAAAAGAGAGGTCGAACAAGCTAGGGGTTACAACAATTTCGGCTGATCATTTTAGGAAGAGAGGGTCCAGATTGTCTAGACCTGCTGATTTGTAGGGGTCCAGATTTTGCAGCTCTTTCAGAACATCAGCTATCTGGATTTGTGTGAAGGAGAAATGGGGAGGCTTGGGCAAGTTGCAGTGAGGGGTGCAGTGCTGTTGACCAGGGTAGGGGTAGCCAGGTGGAAAGCTTATTGAAATTGTCAATTATTGTGGATTTATCGGTGGTGACAGTGTTTCCTAGCCTCAGTGCAGTGGGCAGCTGGGAGGAGGTGTTCTCCATGGACTGCATCTCTCTCTGTGTCCCAAAACGTTTTTGAGTTTGTGCTACAGGATGCAAATTTCTGTTTGAAAAAGCTAGCCTTTGCTTTCCTAACTGACTGTGTATATTGCCTGTGTGAAAAGTTGTATATCACGGGGGCTATTCTATGCTAATGCAGTACGCCACAGGATGTTTTTGTGCTGGTGAAGGGCAGTCAAGTCTGGAGTGAACCAAAGGCTGTATCTGTTCCTGGTTCTATATTTTTTGAACGAGGCATGCTTATTTTTGTGTTACTTTAGATTTTATTTTTTACTTTAGTTTATTTAGTAAATATTTTCTTGAACTGCATTGTTGGTTAAGGGCTTGTAAGTAAGTATTTCACAGTAAGGTCTACACCCATTGTATTTGGCGCATGTGACAAATACAATTGGATTTGATTTGAAACGTTGTATGGTATCGATGCCGAGGACTATGGTGAGAGCAGATGGGGTCATGTGTTTTCAATATTACAGAACTGCTAAAAACAGCCGTGTGTGTTTGTGCGTGTCAGCAACAGAATATAGCAGTCTATTTGCAACAAAATAAAGACACACAAGCAGAGAGAGAGAGAGAGATACACACCATATGCTGGCGCTACTGCATCGTTTATACTGTAGTGTGTTTATAATTCTACTGCTGCTATGGGCTTCCCTAGTGACCCAGAGAGGAAGCCCACTGAGCATGCTCAAAAACAGAGGGGATGGAGCAGGGGGAGAATGAGGGAGCGAGGGAGAGGGAGCAGGGGAAGGAGAGAGAGTTGCATGACAAAGGAGAGAGAGAGAGGGTGCGAGTGAGCAATTAAGTGAGAGAGGGAGAGGAAGGGGGTGAGGGAGTACCATGATGGCTGGAATGAGAAAGAGGGAGGGATGGAGAGTAGCATGACGGAGGGATCCATGCCTGCACGAGGAAGCGCTGATCCTGCTGTGATGCCGGGTCTGCTGGGCTATATTTAGCTCGTGTTGCCATGTGCCCGGAATGTCCATGGCAGATGCACACACACACAGATTCAAACGTACACATGCAAAAACACCCGGGTGTGTTAGTGTATGTATGCGTGCCACAGAGGGAAAAGAATGAACATCAACAAATGAGAACCATCTCTCTCTGTGTTTAGTTTCTAATGGTAACACAGCATCTCTCTCTGTGTTTAGTTTCTAATGGTAACACAGCATCTCTCTCTGTGTTTAGTTTCTAATGGTAACACAGCATCTCTCTCTGTGTTTAGTTTCTAATGGTAACACAGCATCTCTCTCTGTGTTTAGTTTCTAATGGTAACACAGCATCTCTCTCTGTGTTTAGTTTCTAATGGTAACACAGCATCTCTCTCTGTGTTTAGTTTCTAATGGTAACACAGCATCTCTCTCTGTGTTTAGTTTCTAATGGTAACACAGCATCTGTCTCTGTGTTTAGTTTCTAATGGTAACACAGCATCTGTCTCTGTGTTTAGTTTCTAATGTTTAGTTTCTAACACAACATCTCTCTCTGTGTTTAGTTTCTAATGGTAACACAGCATCTCTCTCTGTGTTTAGTTTCTAATGGTGACACAACATCTCTCTCTGTGTTTAGTTTCTAATGGTAACACAGCATCTCTCTCTGTGTTTAGTTTCTAATGGTAACACAGCATCTCTCTCTGTGTTCAGTTTCTAATGGTAACACAGCATCTCTCTCTGTGTTTAGTTTCTAATGGTAACACAGCATCTCTCTCTGTGTTCAGTTTCTAATGGTAACACAGCATCTCTCTCTGTGTTCAGTTTCTAATGGTAACACAGCATCTCTCTCTGTGTTTAGTTTCTAATGGTAACACAGCATCTCTCTCTGTGTTCAGTTTCTAATGGTAACACAGCATCTCTCTCTGTGTTTAGTTTCTAATGGTAACACAGCATCTCTCTCTGTGTTTAGTTTCTAATGGTAACACAGCATCTCTCTCTGTGTTCAGTTTCTAATGGTAACACAGCATCTCTCTCTGTGTTTAGTTTCTAATGGTAACACAGCATCTCTCTCTGTGTTTAGTTTCTAATGGTAACACAGCATCTCTCTCTGTGTTTAGTTTCTAATGGTAACACAACATCTCTCTCTGTGTTTAGTTTCTAATGGTAACACAGCATCTCTCTCTGTGTTTAGTTTCTAATGGTAACACAGCATCTCTCTCTGTGTTCAGTTTCTAATGGTAACACAGCATCTCTCTCTGTGTTTAGTTTCTAATGGTAACACAGCATCTCTCTCTGTGTTCAGTTTCTAATGGTAACACAGCATCTCTCTCTGTGTTCAGTTTCTAATGGTAACACAGCATCTCTCTCTGTGTTTAGTTTCTAATGGTAACACAGCATCTCTCTCTGTGTTCAGTTTCTAATGGTAACACAGCATCTCTCTCTGTGTTTAGTTTCTAATGGTAACACAGCATCTCTCTCTGTGTTTAGTAATGGTAACACAGCATCTCTCTCTGTGTTTAGTTTCTAATGGTAACACAGCATCTCTCTCTGTGTTCAGTTTCTAATGGTAACACAGCATCTCTCTCTGTGTTTAGTTTCTAATGGTAACACAGCATCTCTCTCTGTGTTCAGTTTCTAATGGTAACACAGCATCTCTCTCTGTGTTCAGTTTCTAATGGTAACACAGTTCTGTGTTTAGTTTCTAATGGTAACACAGCATCTCTCTCTGTGTTTAGTTTCTAATGGTAACACAGCATCTCTCTCTGTGTTTAGTTTCTAATGGTAACACAGCATCTCTCTCTGTGTTTAGTTTCTAATGGTAACACAGCATCTCTCTCTGTGTTTAGTTTCTAATGGTAACACAGCATCTCTCTGTGTTTAGTTTCTAATGGTAACACAGCATCTCTCTCTGTGTTCAGTTTCTAATGGTAACACAGCATCTCTCTCTGTGTTCAGTTTCTAATGGTAACACAGCATCTCTCTCTGTGTTTAGTTTCTAATGGTAACACAGCATCTCTCTGTGTTCAGTTTCTGTGTTCAGTTTCTAATGGTAACACAGCATCTCTCTCTGTGTTTAGTTTCTAATGGTAACACAGCATCTCTCTCTGTGTTTAGTTTCTAATGGTACAGCATCTCTCTCAGCATGGTAACACAGCATCTCTCTCTGTGTTTAGTTTCTAATGGTAACACAGCATCTCTCTCTGTGTTTAGTTTCTAATGGTAACACAGCATCTCTCTCTGTGTTCAGTTTCTAATGGTAACACAGCATCTCTCTCTGTGTTCAGTTTCTAATGGTAACACAGCATCTCTCTCTGTGTTCAGTTTCTAATGGTAACACAGCATCTCTCTCTGTGTTCAGTTTCTAATGGTAACACAGCATCTCTCTCTGTGTTCAGTTTCTAATGGTAACACAGCATCTCTCTCTGTGTTTAGTTTCTAATGGTAACACAGCATCTCTCTCTGTGTTTAGTTTCTAATGGTAACACAGCATCTCTCTCTGTGTTCAGTTTCTAATGGTAACACAGCATCTCTCTCTGTGTTTAGTTTCTAATGGTAACACAGCATCTCTCTCTGTGTTTAGTTTCTAATGGTAACACAGCATCTCTCTCTGTGTTTAGTTTCTAATGGTAACACAGCATCTCTCTCTGTGTTCAGTTTCTAATGGTAACACAGCATCTCTCTCTGTGTTCAGTTTCTAATGGTAACACAGCATCTCTCTCTGTGTTCAGTTTCTGCATCTGTCTCTGTGTTCAGTTTCTAATGGTAACACAGCATCTCTCTCTGTGTTCTCTGGTGTTCTGTGTTTAGTTTCTAATGGTAACACAGCATCTCTCTCTGTGTTTAGTTTCTAATGGTAACACAGCATCTCTCTCTGTGTTCAGTTTCTAATGGTACAGCACAGCATCTCTCTCTGTGTTCAGTTTCTAATGGTAACACAGCATCTCTCTCTGTGTTCAGTTTCTAATGGTAACACAGCATCTCTCTCTGTGTGTTTAACACAGTTTCTGTGTTTAGTTTCTAATGGTAACACAGCA
Organism: Oncorhynchus keta; assembly: GCF_023373465.1. Classification (NCBI taxonomy): domain Eukaryota; kingdom Metazoa; phylum Chordata; class Actinopteri; order Salmoniformes; family Salmonidae; genus Oncorhynchus; species Oncorhynchus keta. The sequence continues at coordinate 18,646,936 of NC_068429.1, forward strand.
TCTCTCTCTGTGTTCAGTTTCTAATGGTAACACAGCATCTCTCTGTGTTTAGTTTCTAATGGTAACACAGCATCTCTCTCTGTGTTTAGTTTCTAATGGTAACACAGCATCTCTCTCTGTGTTCAGTTTCTAATGGTAACACAGCATCTCTCTCTGTGTTTAGTTTCTAATGGTAACACAGCATCTCTCTCTGTGTTTAGTTTCTAATGGTAACACAGCATCTCTCTCTGTGTTTAGTTTCTAATGGTAACACAGCATCTCTCTCTGTGTTTAGTTTCTAATGGTAACACAGCATCTCTCTCTGTGTTCAGTTTCTAATGGTAACACAGCATCTCTCTCTGTGTTTAGTTTCTAATGGTAACACAGCATCTCTCTCTGTGTTCAGTTTCTAATGGTAACACAGCATCTCTCTCTGTGTTCAGTTTCTAATGGTAACACAGCATCTCTCTCTGTGTTTAGTTTCTAATGGTAACACAGCATCTCTCTGTGTTCAGTTTCTAATGGTAACACAGCATCTCTCTCTGTGTTCAGTTTCTAATGGTAACACAGCATCTCTCTCTGTGTTTAGTTTCTAATGGTAACACAGCATCTCTCTCTGTGTTCAGTTTCTAATGGTAACACAGCATCTCTCTGTGTTTAGTTTCTAATGGTAACACAGCATCTCTCTCTGTGTTCAGTTTCTAATGGTAACACAGCATCTCTCTCTGTGTTTAGTTTCTAATGGTAACACAGCATCTCTCTGTGTTCAGTTTCTAATGGTAACAAAGCATCTCTCTCTGTGTTTAGTTTCTAATGGTAACACAGCATCTCTCTCTGTGTTTAGTTTCTAATGGTAACACAGCATCTCTCTCTGTGTTTAGTTTCTAATGGTAACACAGCATCTCTCTCTGTGTTTAGTTTCTAATGGTAACACAGCATCTCTCTCTGTGTTTAGTTTCTAATGGTAACACAGCATCTCTCTCTGTGTTCAGTTTCTAATGGTAACACAGCATCTCTCTCTGTGTTTAGTTTCTAATGGTAACACAGCATCTCTCTCTGTGTTTAGTTTCTAATGGTAACACAGCATCTCTCTCTGTGTTTAGTTTCTAATGGTAACACAGCATCTCTCTCTGTGTTTAGTTTCTAATGGTAACACAGCATCTCTCTCTGTGTTTAGTTTCTAATGGTAACACAGCATCTCTCTCTGTGTTTAGTTTCTAATGGTAACACAGCATCTCTCTCTAGTGTTCAGTTTCAGTTTAATGGTAACACAGCATCTCTCTCTGTGTTTAGTTTCTAATGGTAACACAGCATCTCTCTCTGTGTTCAGTTTCTAATGGTAACACAGCATCTCTCTCTGTGTTTAGTTTCTAATGGTAACACAGCATCTCTCTCTGTGTTTAGTTTCTAATGGTAACACAGCATCTCTCTCTGTGTTTAGTTTCTAATGGTAACACAGCATCTCTCTCTGTGTTTAGTTTCTAATGGTAACACAGCATCTCTCTCTGTGTTCAGTTTCTAATGGTAACACAGCATCTCTCTCTGTGTTCAGTTTCTAATGGTAACACAGCATCTCTCTCTGTGTTTAGTTTCTAATGGTAACACAGCATCTCTCTCTGTGTTTAGTTTCTAATGGTAACACAGCATCTCTCTCTGTGTTTAGTTTCTAATGGTAACACAGCATCTCTCTCTGTGTTCAGTTTCTAATGGTAACACAGCATCTCTCTGTGTTTAGTTTCTAATGGTAACACAGCATCTCTCTCTGTGTTTAGTTTCTAATGGTAACACAGCATCTCTCTCTGTGTTTAGTTTCTAATGGTAACACAGCATCTCTCTGTGTTTAGTTTGTAATGGTAACACAGCATCTCTCTCTGTGTTTAGTTTCTAATGGTAACACAGCATCTCTCTCTGTGTTTAGTTTCTAATGGTAACACAGCATCTGTCTCTGTGTTTAGTTTCTAATGGTAACACAGCATCTCTCTCTGTGTTCAGTTTCTAATGGTAACACAGCATCTCTCTCTGTGTTCAGTTTCTAATGGTAACACAGTATCTCTCTCTGTGTTCAGTTTCTAATGGTAACACAGCATCTCTCTCTGTGTTCAGTTTCTAATGGTAACACAGCATCTCTCTCTGTGTTCAGTTTCTAATGGTAACACAGCATCTCTCTCTGTGTTTAGTTTCTAATGGTAACACAGCATCTGTCTCTGTGTTTAGTTTCTAATGGTAACACAGCATCTCCCTCTGTGTTCAGTTTCTAATGGTAACACAGCATCTCTCTGTGTTTAGTTTCTAATGGTAACACAGCATCTCTCTCTGTGTTCAGTTTCTAATGGTAACACAGCATCTCTCTCTGTGTTCAGTTTCTAATGGTAACACAGCATCTCTCTCTGTGTTTAGTTTCTAATGGTAACACAGCATCTCTCTCTGTGTTCAGTTTCTAATGGTAACACAGCATCTCTCTCTGTGTTTAGTTTCTAATGGTAACACAGCATCTCTCTCTGTGTTCAGTTTCTAATGGTAACACAACATCTCTCTCTGTGTTTAGTTTCTAATGGTAACACAGCATCTCTCTCTGTGTTCAGTTTCTAATGGTAACACAGCATCTCTCTCTGTGTTTAGTTTCTAATGGTAACACAGCATCTCTCTCTGTGTTCAGTTTCTAATGGTAACACAACATCTCTCTCTGTGTTTAGTTTCTAATGGTAACACAGCATCTCTCTCTGTGTTTAGTTTCTAATGGTAACACAGCATCTCTCTCTGTGTTTAGTTTCTAATGGTAACACAGCATCTCTCTCTGTGTTCAGTTTCTAATGGTAACACAGCATCTCTCTCTGTGTTCAGTTTCTAATGGTAACACAGCATCTCTCTCTGTGTTCAGTTTCTAATGGTAACACAGCATCTCTCTCTGTGTTTAGTTTCTAATGGTAACACAGCATCTCTCTCTGTGTTTAGTTTCTAATGGTAACACAGCATCTCTCTCTGTGTTTAGTTTCTAATGGTAACACAGCATCTGTCTCTGTGTTTAGTTTCTAATGGTAACACAGCATCTCTCTCTGTGTTCAGTTTCTAATGGTAACACAGCATCTCTCTCTGTGTTTAGTTTCTAATGGTAACACAGCATCTCTCTCTGTGTTCAGTTTCTAATGGTAACACAGCATCTCTCTCTGTGTTTAGTTTCTAATGGTAACACAGCATCTCTCTCTGTGTTCAGTTTCTAATGGTAACACAGCATCTCTCTGTGTTTAGTTTCTAATGGTAACACAGCATCTCTCTCTGTGTTCAGTTTCTAATGGTAACACAGCATCTCTCTGTGTTTAGTTTCTAATGGTAACACAGCATCTCTCTCTGTGTTTAGTTTCTAATGGTAACACAGCATCTCTCTCTGTGTTCAGTTTCTAATGGTAACACAGCATCTCTCTCTGTGTTTAGTTTCTAATGGTAACACAGCATCTCTCTCTGTGTTCAGTTTCTAATGGTAACACAGCATCTCTCTCTGTGTTCAGTTTCTAATGGTAACAAAGCATCTCTCTGTGTTTAGTTTCTAATGGTAACACAGCATCTCTCTCTGTGTTTAGTTTCTAATGGTAACACAGCATCTCTCTCTGTGTTTAGTTTCTAATGGTAACACAGCATCTCTCTCTGTGTTTAGTTTCTAATGGTAACACAGCATCTCTCTCTGTGTTTAGTTTCTAATGGTAACACAGCATCTCTCTCTGTGTTTAGTTTCTAATGGTAACACAGCATCTCTCTCTGTGTTTAGTTTCTAATGGTAACACAGCATCTGTCTCTGTGTTTAGTTTCTAATGGTAACACAGCATCTCTCTCTGTGTTCAGTTTCTAATGGTAACACAGCATCTCTCTCTGTGTTCAGTTTCTAATGGTAACACAGCATCTCTCTGTGTTTAGTTTCTAATGGTAACACAGCATCTCTCTCTGTGTTCAGTTTCTAATGGTAACACAGCATCTCTCTCTGTGTTCAGTTTCTAATGGTAACACAGCATCTCTCTCTGTGTTTAGTTTCTAATGGTAACACAGCATCTCTCTCTGTGTTTAGTTTCTAATGGTAACACAGCATCTCTCTCTGTGTTCAGTTTCTAATGGTAACACAGCATCTCTCTCTGTGTTCAGTTTCTAATGGTAACACAGCATCTCTCTCTGTGTTTAGTTTCTAATGGTAACACAGCATCTCTCTCTGTGTTCAGTTTCTAATGGTAACACAGCATCTCTCTCTGTGTTTAGTTTCTAATGGTAACACAGCATCTCTCTCTGTGTTTAGTTTCTAATGGTAACACAGCATCTCTCTCTGTGTTTAGTTTCTAATGGTAACACAGCATCTCTCTCTGTGTTTAGTTTCTAATGGTAACACAGCATCTCTCTCTGTGTTTAGTTTCTAATGGTAACACAGCATCTCTCTCTGTGTTTAGTTTCTAATGGTAACACAGCATCTGTCTCTGTGTTTAGTTTCTAATGGTAACACAGCATCTCTCTCTGTGTTCAGTTTCTAATGGTAACACAGCATCTCTCTCTGTGTTTAGTTTCTAATGGTAACACAGCATCTCTCTCTGTGTTCAGTTTCTAATGGTAACACAGCATCTCTCTCTGTGTTCAGTTTCTAATGGTAACACAGCATCTCTCTCTGTGTTTAGTTTCTAATGGTAACACAGCATCTCTCTCTGTGTTCAGTTTCTAATGGTAACACAGCATCTCTCTCTGTGTTCAGTTTCTAATGGTAACACAGCATCTCTCTCTGTGTTTAGTTTCTAATGGTAACACAGCATCTCTCTCTGTGTTCAGTTTCTAATGGTAACACATCATCTCTCTCTGTGTTTAGTTTCTAATGGTAACACAGCATCTCTCTCTGTGTTCAGTTTCTAATGGTAACACAGCATCTCTCTCTGTGTTCAGTTTCTAATGGTAAACAGCATCTCTCTCTGTGTTTAGTTTCTAATGGTAACACAGCATCTCTCTCTGTGTTTAGTTTCTAATGGTAACACAGCATCTCTCTCTGTGTTTAGTTTCTAATGGTAACACAGCATCTCTCTCTGTGTTTAGTTTCTAATGGTAACACAGCATCTGTCTCTGTGTTTAGTTTCTAATGGTAACACAGCATCTCCCTCTGTGTTCAGTTTCTAATGGTAACACAGCATCTCTCTCTGTGTTCAGTTTCTAATGGTAACACAGCATCTCTCTCTGTGTTCAGTTTCTAATGGTAACACAGCATCTCTCTCTGTGTTTAGTTTCTAATGGTAACACAGCATCTGTCTCTGTGTTTAGTTTCTAATGGTAACACAGCATCTCTCTCTGTGTTCAGTTTCTAATGGTAACACAGCATCTCTCTCTGTGTTTAGTTTCTAATGGTAACACAGCATCTCTCTCTGTGTTCAGTTTCTAATGGTAACACAACATCTCTCTCTGTGTTTAGTTTCTAATGGTAACACAGCATCTCTCTCTGTGTTCAGTTTCTAATGGTAACACAGCATCTCTCTCTGTGTTTAGTTTCTAATGGTAACACAGCATCTCTCTCTGTGTTCAGTTTCTAATGGTAACACAACATCTCTCTCTGTGTTTAGTTTCTAATGGTAACACAGCATCTCTCTCTGTGTTTAGTTTCTAATGGTAACACAACATCTCTCTCTCTGTGTTTAGTTTCTAATGGTAACACAGCATCTCTCTCTGTGTTCAGTTTCTAATGGTAACACAGCATCTCTCTCTGTGTTCAGTTTCTAATGGTAACACAGCATCTCTCTCTGTGTTCAGTTTCTAATGGTAACACAGCATCTCTCTCTGTGTTTAGTTTCTAATGGTAACACAGCATCTCTCTCTGTGTTTAGTTTCTAATGGTACACACAGCATCTCTCTCTGTGTTTAGTTTCTAATGGTAACACAGCATCTGTCTCTGTGTTTAGTTTCTAATGGTAACACAGCATCTCTCTCTGTGTTCAGTTTCTAATGGTAACACAGCATCTCTCTCTGTGTTTAGTTTCTAATGGTAACACAGCATCTCTCTCTGTGTTTAGTTTCTAATGGTAACACAGCATCTCTCTCTGTGTTTAGTTTCTAATGGTAACACAGCATCTCTCTCTGTGTTTAGTTTCTAATGGTAACACAGCATCTGTCTCTGTGTTTAGTTTCTAATGGTAACACAGCATCTCTCTGTGTTCAGTTTCTAATGGTAACACAGCATCTCTCTCTGTGTTCAGTTTCTAATGGTAACACAGTATCTCTCTCTGTGTTCAGTTTCTAATGGTAACACAGCATCTCTCTCTGTGTTCAGTTTCTAATGGTAACACAGCATCTCTCTCTGTGTTCAGTTTCTAATGGTAACACAGCATCTCTCTCTGTGTTTAGTTTCTAATGGTAACACAGCATCTGTCTCTGTGTTTAGTTTCTAATGGTAACACAGCATCTCTCTCTGTGTTCAGTTTCTAATGGTAACACAGCATCTCTCTCTGTGTTCAGTTTCTAATGGTAACACAGCATCTCTCTCTGTGTTCAGTTTCTAATGGTAACACAGCATCTCTCTCTGTGTTTAGTTTCTAATGGTAACACAGCATCTCTCTCTGTGTTCAGTTTCTAATGGTAACACAGCATCTCTCTCTGTGTTTAGTTTCTAATGGTAACACAGCATCTCTCTCTGTGTTCAGTTTCTAATGGTAACACAACATCTCTCTCTGTGTTTAGTTTCTAATGGTAACACAGCATCTCTCTCTGTGTTCAGTTTCTAATGGTAACACAGCATCTCTCTCTGTGTTTAGTTTCTAATGGTAACACAGCATCTCTCTCTGTGTTCAGTTTCTAATGGTAACACAACATCTCTCTCTGTGTTTAGTTTCTAATGGTAACACAGCATCTCTCTCTGTGTTTAGTTTCTAATGGTAACACAACATCTCTCTCTGTGTTTAGTTTCTAATGGTAACACAGCATCTCTCTCTGTGTTCAGTTTCTAATGGTAACACAGCATCTCTCTCTGTGTTCAGTTTCTAATGGTAACACAGCATCTCTCTCTGTGTTCAGTTTCTAATGGTAACACAACATCTCTCTCTGTGTTTAGTTTCTAATGGTAACACAGCATCTCTCTCTGTGTTTAGTTTCTAATGGTAACACAGCATCTCTCTGTGTTTAGTTTCTAATGGTAACACAGCATCTGTCTCTGTGTTTAGTTTCTAATGGTAACACAGCATCTCTCTCTGTGTTCAGTTTCTAATGGTAACACAGCATCTCTCTCTGTGTTTAGTTTCTAATGGTAACACAGCATCTCTCTCTGTGTTCAGTTTCTAATGGTAACACAACATCTCTCTCTGTGTTTAGTTTCTAATGGTAACACAGTATCTCTCTCTGTGTTCAGTTTCTAATGGTAACACAGCATCTCTCTCTGTGTTTAGTTTCTAATGGTAACACAGCATCTCTCTCTGTGTTCAGTTTCTAATGGTAACACAGCATCTCTCTCTGTGTTTAGTTTCTAATGGTAACACAGCATCTCTCTCTGTGTTTAGTTTCTAATGGTAACACAACATCTCTCTCTCTGTTCAGGTACTAATGGTAACACAGCATCTCTCTCTGTGTTCAGTTTCTAATGGTAACACAGCATCTCTCTCTGTGTTCAGTTTCTAATGGTAACACAGCATCTCTCTCTGTGTTCAGTTTCTAATGGTAACACAACATCTCTCTCTGTGTTTAGTTTCTAATGGTAACACAGCATCTCTCTCTGTGTTTAGTTTCTAATGGTAACACAGCATCTCTCTCTGTGTTTAGTTTCTAATGGTAACACAGCATCTGTCTCTGTGTTTAGTTTCTAATGGTAACACAGCATCTCTTTCTGTGTTCAGTTTCTAATGGTAACACAGCATCTCTCTCTGTGTTTAGTTTCTAATGGTAACACAGCATCTCTCTCTGTTCAGTTTCTAATGGTAACACAACATCTCTCTCCGTGTTTAGTTTCTAATGGTAACACAGCATCTCTCTCTGTGTTCAGTTTCTAATGGTAACACAACATCTCTCTCTGTGTTTAGTTTCTAATGGTAACACAGCATCTCTCTCTGTGTTCTGTTTCTAATGGTAACACAACATCTCTCTCTGTGTTTAGTTTCTAATGGTAACACAGCATCTCTCTCTGTGTTCAGTTTCTAATGGTAACACAGCATCTCTCTCTGTGTTTAGTTTCTAATGGTAACACAGCATCTCTCTGTGTTTAGTTTCTAATGGTAACACAGCATCTCTCTCTGTGTTCAGTTTCTAATGGTAACACAACATCTCTCTGTGTTTAGTTTCTAATGGTAACACAGCATCTCTCTCTGTGTTCAGTTTCTAATGGTAACACAGCATCTCTCTCTGTGTTCAGTTTCTAATGGTAAACAACATCTCTCTCTGTGTTTAGTTTCTAATGGTAACACAGCATCTGTCTCTGTGTTCTGTTTCTAATGGTAACACAACATCTCTCTGTGTTTAGTTTCTAATGGTAACACAGCATCTCTCTCTGTGTTCAGTTTCTAATGGTAACACAGCATCTCTCTCTGTGTTTAGTTTCTAATGGTAACACAGCATCTCTCTGTGTTTAGTTTCTAATGGTAACACAACATCTCTCTCTCTGTTCAGGTTTCTAATGGTAACACAGCATCTCTCTCTGTGTTCAGTTTCTAATGGTAACACAGCATCTCTCTCTGTGTTCAGTTTCTAATGGTAACACAGCATCTCTCTCTGTGTTCAGTTTCTAATGGTAACACAACATCTCTCTCTGTGTTTAGTTTCTAATGGTAACACAGCATCTCTCTGTGTTTAGTTTCTAATGGTAACACAGCATCTCTCTCTGTGTTTAGTTTCTAATGGTAACACAGCATCTGTCTCTGTGTTTAGTTTCTAATGGTAACACAGCATCTCTCTCTGTGTTCAGTTTCTAATGGTAACACAGCATCTCTCTCTGTGTTTAGTTTCTAATGGTAACACAGCATCTCTCTCTGTGTTCAGTTTCTAATGGTAACACAACATCTCTCTCTGTGTTTAGTTTCTAATGGTAACACAGCATCTCTCTCTGTGTTCAGTTTCTAATGGTAACACAGCATCTCTCTCTGTGTTTAGTTTCTAATGGTAACACAGCATCTCTCTCTGTGTTCTGTTTCTAATGGTAACACAACATCTCTCTCTGTGTTTAGTTTCTAATGGTAACACAGCATCTCTCTCTGTGTTCAGTTTCTAATGGTAACACAGCATCTCTCTCTGTGTTTAGTTTCTAATGGTAACACAGCATCTCTCTCTGTGTTTAGTTTCTAATGGTAACACAGCATCTCTCTCTGTGTTCAGTTTCTAATGGTAACACAACATCTCTCTCTGTGTTTAGTTTCTAATGGTAACACAGCATCTCTCTCTGTGTTCAGTTTCTAATGGTAACACAGCATCTCTCTCTGTGTTCAGTTTCTAATGGTAACACAACATCTCTCTCTGTGTTTAGTTTCTAATGGTAACACAGCATCTGTCTCTGTGTTCAGTTTCTAATGGTAACACAGCATCTCTCTCTGTGTTCAGTTTCTAATGGTAACACAGCATCTCTCTCTGTGTTCAGTTTCTAATGGTAACACAACATCTCTCTCTGTGTTCAGTTTCTAATGGTAACACAGCATCTCTCTCTGTGTTCAGTTTCTAATGGTAACACAGCATCTCTCTCTGTGTTTAGTTTCTAATGGTAACACAGCATCTCTCTCTGTGTTCAGTTTCTAATGGTAACACAGCATCTCTCTCTGTTCAGTTTCTAATGGTAACACAGTATCGCTCTCTGTTTAGTTTCTAATGGTAACACAGTATCGCTCTCTGTTCAGTTACTAATGGTAACACAGCATCTCTCTGTTCTGTTTCTAATGGTAACACAGCATCTCTCTGTTCTGTTTCTAATGGTAACACAGCATCTCTCTGTTCAGTTACTAATGGTAACACAGTATCGCTCTGTGTTCAGTTACTAATGGTAACACAGCATCTCTCTGTTCAGTTACTAATGGTAACACAGTATCTCTCTGTGTTCAGTTACTAATGGTAACACAGTATCTCTCTGTGTTCAGTTACTAATGGTAACACAGCATCTCTCTGTTCTGTTTCTAATGGTAACACAGTATATCTCTGTGTTCAGTTTCTAATGATAACACAGCATCTCTCTCTGTGTTCAGTTTCTAATAACACAGCATCTCTCTCTGTTCAGTTTCTAATGGTAACACAGCATCTCTCTGTTCTGTTTCTAATGGTAACACAGCATCTCTCTGTTCTGTTTCTAATGGTAACACAGCATCTCTCTGTTCTGTTTCTAATGGTAACACAGTATCTCTCTGTGTTCAATTTCTAATGGTAACACAATATCTCTCTGTGTTCAGTTTCTAATGGTAACACAGCATCTCTCTGTTCTGTTTCTAATGGTAACACAGCATCTCCCTGTTCTGTTTCTAATGGTAACACAGCATCTCTCTGTTCTGTTTCTAATGGTAACACAGTATCTCTCTGTGTTCAATTTCTAATGGTAACACAATATCTCTCTGTGTTCAGTTTCTAATGGTAACACAGCATCTATCTGTGTTCAGTTTCTAATGGTAACACAATATCTCTCTGTGTGTTCAGTTTCTAATGGTTACACAGCATGTCTCTCTCCCTCTGATCATCACTAGCCTTAAGAGGGATGAGGAGTGCATTGGTGACTGTACATTTTCAAGGTCAAATGATGCACAAGCTAATACAGTGCAAATACACACTCAACACACAAGCAATGAATATATAGAACCTATATAAACCTATTGAAACATTAACATGTAGATGGCTGGAACGAGGGGGCAGGGCGACCTCTATCGGTCTTCGGTGAGTTTTCAAGGGTCCCCAAAAGCAGGAAGAAAACTACAAAACCAAAATACCTGAAGCAAGACCAAACATTTCAATGTATTTTCAAAGAGCAGTACAGTATTTGACTTGCTTACAGATCACAATAGAATATAATTCCATTAATAGCGAACTCATATAAGCTAGCAGCATTTATTGGGGTGGGGGTCTGCACTTTAGAATCCTCTCTCCACCCCTGATATGAATCTGTCCTATTTTTACCCTCCTAGAGCCAAAACCGCATATCACCCCACAACCTGCATCTCTCTACGTCTCCACATACATTATGTACAGCTACAGCATAGGAGCCAACATCGCCACACATGGCGGGAACCAACCACATGGCGTACAGAGATATCACTATGCAAACCAGCATACTGACGACCAATGAGGAGGCCTCTTCCTCCTCTGGTTGGCTGGGTCCATTTCATCCCGCCATGCAAGATTCTAGGTTTATGGGTTTGATGGACACAGAGCTCCAGAGCCCTGATTCACGCTGTGTGTGTGTGTGTGTGTGTGTGTGTGTGTGTGTGTGTGTGTGTGTGTGTGTGTGTGTGTGTGTGTGTGTGTGTGTGTGTGTGTGTGGCAAGAGTCGTTGCAGAGCACTACACTAAGCCTATTTCCGACGGAATATTGACAGAAGTCAACTCAGAAGTCACTACCGCTTGTAGATATGTGTTTGAGGTAGATCGTCCATCCTCCTGTTATTGTCTGTTCTGCTCCTCACATCTCCACTAAAACATCCAAATGCATTGAAATGTAATACCATTTTTTAACTTTACTTCCATCATGTGGCAAAATACATCATATACTCTTTGAAAATGTTTTTTTTAGTATTGCTTTAAAAAGACAAATAACATTGTGTATTACATATTAGTTGACGCTAGCTGTTATGTAATATATTAGCTTAGCTTTTTAAATAAATAATAATAGTAGAAAAGGGATAACTGACTGACTGACTGACTTTCTTATAGAAAATAAAGAAAATAGCATTGATGTCACAATTTCACAGTGGATAATACTCCAAATAAAAATTACATTTGCAATGTTAGACAAGGAAAAATAATGAACTTTCTTAGAGGAAATGAAACTAAATATGTTGTAATTCTCCTCTTCACTGATACGAAGCAGATCATTCAGTCAGAGCACAAACAGACACATTAAAAAACATTTTCCCATAACTAGATATTACCCAATAGTACAGAAAGTTGACTACATAAAAACAAATGAGAACTGTCCTGCTTGGAGGACAATTAATGATTCTACTCTACTGTACTTAGCTGGTGGTACTGAAACCATAAGATAAAGAATTCAATATTAAGTTACTTTTTTTTATACTGAGCATTTACGGTCTGTGACGAAAACTTTGCAAAGGTCTCTTGATCCTGTCTGTAGCCAACAGCGTGATCAGTAGTAACTGGGCCGTCCCTGAAAGAGAGCTGGGGCTACTGAGCCACAACTCAACACTGCAGAGAGAATGAACACACAGCACCACCTGCTGGTCACATCACACACTCACTACAACCAAACCACTTTCAAAAGACATTGGTGCACAGAAAAAAAGGCACTATCTAGAACCTAAAAGGGTTATTCAACTGTCCCCATAGGAGAACCCTTTGAATAACCCATTTTGGTTCAAAGTAGAACAATTGTGGTTCCTGGTAGAATACCTTTGGGTTCCATGTAGAACCCTTTCCACAGAGGGTTCTACCTGGAACCAAAAAAGGGTTCTCCTATGGGGACAGCCGAAGAGTGTGGTGGTAGAAGGGTCTATCAATTCAACACCTCTACAGTATCCATCTGTCTGATCTCTCCCTCTCTGGCTGTACTTGGTATATACACTCTTGGGACTGGGTGTGTGTTGCGTGTTTAGTTGTTGACATAGAAGTTGGTGAGCTTTCTGAGGTCCTCTTTCTGACACATCGCTACGAGCCGGCGTTGCTCCAGTGAGGTGCTGATGAACCAGCCGGGGTACTTGGCCGACTCGGCCTTTGGTTGTCATGTAGAAAAGGAAGCAGGCTGTGTCTCCCTGAGCGCTGATGGTCCTCAACTGGTCGTCAGAACTCCGCTGAGAAAGAGAGAATGGGAGGGCAGGAGAAATGATTAGGATGATGAGAGGTGAATTGAGTATGTAGAGGTAAGTGTGTATGTGTGTGTTTGTGAGAGTGAGAGACACACCTCCAACTGTAGGATGGGAGCTGTGCTGTCTGTCTGCTTGGAGCAGGACAAGTTGAAGTCGCTACTGGCAATCCTCAAGGTAACCGGCTGGGCCTGGATAGTGTGGGAGTTCTTCATATTAATATTATACATGGAGAGGTTGAACCTTGCTGAGAGAGAGAGAAAGAGAGAGTTAAAGGCCATTTTCACAATTTTAACACTCAACTGTGATGTTACCAAAATTGGTAAAGGCTGCCAAAAACTACGCTTACGGAAGGCTTGCACTGTGCTTGCAGTGTAGTTTGGCAGTTAGCCTACCTCTCTGGTGGTCGATGCCGCCCCGCAGTGCCACGGCACGTAGCACCATGGTTTCAGGGTTGTGCACCAGGCTCTTCTGGTAACTGTCACACAGAGTACACTGCTGGGGGCTGTCCAGTCGCTTGAAGGTCCCCTCAGCCTGTTTATCCACCACTCCCTCTGGCTCCAGGACCCGCTCCATCACACACTCTACACAGAGGAGTGGAAGGGGGAGATGGAGAGAAAGAGCGGTGGGGGGGAACATGGGACAGGGACCATTCATTCACTGAATCGTTAACAGTGATCTGGGCCTAAAGAAACAGAAAATCAGTCTAGAGGACAGTCTAATCAAATAGTATAGATCGTCTATTGGTGACTGTACGACATGGCAGCCTATGTAACTTCCAACAGGTTGTCCATGATGATGCTGGAAAGCTGGTCGTCGGTGCACTCCATGCCCAGCGGAGTGTGTGTGGAGTCGGACTTCTGAAAGGTGTGTTTCATCCTGTGCAGCACCATCACCAGGTGAGCCACCTGTCTCATGCCTACCTGATGCTGCTGGAGAACCTCCAGGTCAAAGGTCAGGCCCTTGTGCAGCTCCATCTCTGGTCCACCCTACACACATACAAGTAATCAGAATGATTACAAGTAGCAAAACATTTATAAATTCTGTCAAGAAATATATATATTTATTTATTTATATTTCTGGAGTTGCCCCAGGTATCACTCAGTTTTAAAAGTTCAAATAGATTTTAAAGACTGTTCTATTTAACATGCCACCACTTTTAAGGCAATTTAATATCATAGTGCCTTATTGGTCCTCTTTATGTATGAGCACACTGACTCAACCTACGTTTTTGATGTTCTACAACTAGTGTACCCTAATCCTTGTAGCGCTTGCCATTCTTTTTTATACAATGTGTAGCTAAATGTCTTACTTTCGCACCAGACAGGCAGCATTCCGCATCAAACTCCATCCTCTCCGAATAACAGCTGCACAGAAAAAACACTAAAGGTGTTAGCCTTAAATCTCATCTTCCTCTTCCAACTCAGATAAACAAGCTATTTTTATATCGACGCTGGTGCAAACTGCAGCCTATACATCAGCATGCAAATTGGAAATAGGTTTAAGGCTAACAAATACATGCAAACCAAAAATACAGTATCCCTCAGGAATGAATTCAGAGATATCCTACCTCGGCAGAGCATCGGCCAATGTCAACTCCATGATTCTGAGACAAAATGAAAACAAAAATGAGATTAGCCTACCATTAAATACCTGAAATGAATGAATTGTATGACTATTTTCTATCTTTTTAAAATGTTTTTCTAAATACCCTACCTTTAGAGTGATCGTTTAACTCTTAGTGGTTGAAGCGTGAAAATGATGCCAACTGTGCTTTAGTAAACTCTATATTGTACTTGTCTCTGGGACATGGGAAACTCCCACACCTGCTCTAAACGTGGTGGGAATAGTAAGAGCAATTACACTGTTTAATCACGAGCTGGGTTTCTAGTTGGCGACAGACTTTCATGTAAATAGTCACAAATTCGCATGTAGAAAATATGCGTATTTTCCCACCTGTAACCACATTTCCGTCCACATAGCGAGTAGTCATACCATATAAAAACAATTCACGACAGCTGTGATGGAAACAGGAAGTTTAGGTACAATTGTATAAATGCCAACAGATTATTTGTTTGTAAAACATGGTGGGATTTTAATTATGCGAGAAATGGCGGTGAAAACGTCTTTATGCGCAAATATTGATATAATAACCATCATATCCAAGTAAACTTGGAATCACGGGATGATATGGTTTGTGGTCCTCCCACTACTACTATAATAACTTACACTACATGGGCAAAAGTATGTGGACAGCCCTTCAAATTCGTGTATTCGGCTATTTCAGAAACACAAGTTGCTGACAGGTAAATAAAATAGAGCACACAGCCATGCAATCTCCATAGACAAACACTGGCAGTAGAATGGCCTTACTGAAGAGCTCAGTGACTTTCAAAGTGGCATCACTGTTTCCAACATGTCAGTTAGTCAAATTTCTGCCCTGCTAGAGCTGCCATTGTCAGCTGTATGTGGTGTTATTGTGAAGTGGAAATGTGCAGGGGCAACAACAGCTCAGTAGGGAAGTGGTAGGCTACCCAAGCTCACAGAACAGGAACGCTGAGTGCTGAAGCATGAAGCGTGTAAAATTGGTCTGTCCTCGGTTGCAACTCTCACTACCAAGTTCCAAACTGCCTCTGGAAGCAACTTCAGCACGTTAACTGTTTGTTTGGGAGCTTCATGAAATGGGTTTACATTACATTTACATTTAAGTCATTTAGCAGACGCTCTTATCCAGAGTGACTTACAAATTGGTGCATTCACCTTATGACATCCAGTAGAACAGTCACTTTACAATAGTGCATCTAAATCAGGGGGGTGAGAAGGATCCTAGGTATTCCTTAAAGAGGGGGCATCCGGCATGGCCGAGCAATCTGGCAGTCCAATGGATGAATCTGGGTTTGGAAGATGCCAGGGGAATGCTACCTGCCCAAATGCATAGTGCTAACTGTAAAGACTGGAGGAAGAATAAATCATTTTTCAGTGAAGACAATGGAAATCTCCCAGAAGTAATTTTTTTCAGATACCTTACACATGACATTCTAGACATAAAATATGCCCCACCTCAGATAAACTGATATGATGCTTTTCAATCTGTTATCACACCTCAGCATGGCCCCCATGCACAAAGTGAGGTCCATACAAAATGTTTTGGGAGGATACCTACAAAAGAACTACGGGAAAACACCTCCCAACTGACATCTCAGTGGCAGACTGGGAAGAGAGCTTGGAGTATTTTTTTAAATTTTTTTTATATATTTTTTTACCTTTATTTAACCAGGCAAGTCAGTTAAGAACATATTCTTATTTTCAATGACGGCCTAGGAACAGTGGGTTAACTGCCTGTTCAGGGGCAGAACGACAGATTTGTACCTTGTCAGCTCAGGGGTTTGAACTCGCAACCTTCCGGTTACTAGTCCAACGCTCTAACCACTAGGCTACGCTGCCGCCCCATATCCACACATGCTCCATTAATTCCAGACATCGTCTCATACAATTCAAGGTATTACAAAGATTACACTATTCCAAAACTAAACTGCATAGGATATTTCCTGACACATCCCCTACATGTGATAAATGTCAGGCTACGCAGGGTACACTACTCCACTGCTTTGCCCTATGCTCTAACTTGCATGGTTATTGGTGTGGAATTTTTAGGATCCTCTCTGAAGTTTTGGAGACTTCAATAGATCCAGACCCGCTTCTGATAATCCTGGGAGTATCTGAGTCCCTAAACGGATTAACCAACCCCCAAAAACAACTAATCTCGTACGGTCTCATTTCGTCAAAAAAAAACGAATCTTGTTGTTTTGGAAAAGGAGGGAAGCACCCTCTACCAAATTATGGCTTAGTGAATTGGCAAACACTGTACACTTAGAAAGAATTATATATATTCTGAACAATAAATTATCAACATTTGATCAAATCTGGCAGCCTTTCCTCTCCTACTTGGACGAGTCGGCGCTGTGAATTTGTACTTATTAACTCACTCTCAATTGTAATATTTTAATCTACCTTTGGGCAGCATGGGTTGGCCCTGCCACCTGGGTCTTGTTGTTCCTGTATGCTCTTTTATGTTTAGATAAGAATTGTATACCTGTCTTGTTTACCTATACACCATTCTTGTGTGTGTTTAACAAAAAATATTTGAAACAAAGAAATGTTTTGTCGAGAGGAGTGTGGAAGATCTTGACTGGACTCCACAGAGCCCTGACCTCAACCCCATTGAACATCTGAGCCCTCTCCTGTACTCCCTGTTCACCCACGACTGCGTGGCCATGCACGTCTCCAACTCAATCATCAAGTTTGCGGACGACACTACAGTGGTAGGCTTGATTACCAACAACGACGAGACGGCCTACAGGGAGGAGGGGAGGGCCTTCGGAGTGTGGTGTCAGGAAAATAACCTCACACTCAACGTCAACAAAACTAAGGAGATGATTGTGGACTTCAGGAAACAGCAGAGGGAGCACCCCCCTATCCACATCGACGGGACAGTAGTGGAGAGGGTAGTAAGTTTTAAGTTCCATCGGTGTACACATCACAGACAAACTGAATTGGTCCACCAACACAGACAGCATCGTGAAGAAGGCGCAGCAGCGCCTCTTCAACCTCCGGAGGCTGAAGAAATTTGGCTTGTCACCAAAAGCACTCACAAACTTCTACAGATGCACAATCGAGAGCATCCTGTCAGCCTGTATCACCGCCCGGTACGGCAACTGCTCCGCCCACAACCGTAAGGCACTCCAGAGGGTAGTGAGGTCTGCACAATG
The DNA here is from genome assembly GCF_023373465.1 of Oncorhynchus keta. NCBI lineage: Eukaryota > Metazoa > Chordata > Actinopteri > Salmoniformes > Salmonidae > Oncorhynchus > Oncorhynchus keta. The sequence continues at coordinate 18,664,606 of NC_068429.1, forward strand.
CATCACCGGGGGCAAACTACCTGCCCTCCAGGACACCTACACCACCCGATGTCACAGGAAGGCCATAAAGATCATCAAGGACAACAACCACCCGAGCCACTGCCTGTTCACCCCGCTATCATCCAGAAGGCGAGGTCAGTACAGGTGCTTCAAAGCAGGGACCGAGAGACCGAAAAACAGCTTCTATCTCAAGGCCATCAGACTGTTAAACAGCCACCACTAACATTGAGTGGCTGCTGCCAACACACTGACTCAACTCCAGCCACTTTAATAATTGGAATTGATGGAAATTGATGGAAAATATATCACTAGCCACTTTAAACAATGCTACTTAATATAATGTTTACATACCCTACATTACTCATCTCATATGTATATGTATATACTGTACTCTATATCGTCTACTGCATCTTTATGTAATCCATGTATCACTAGCCACTTTAAACTATGCCACTTTGTTTACATACCCTACATTACTCATCTCATATGTATATACTGTACTCGATACCATCTACTGCATCTTGCCTATGCCGTTCTGTACCATCACTCATTCATATATCTTTATGTACATATTCTTTATCCCTTTACACTTGTGTATAAGGTAGTATTATTACTGCATTGTCGGAACTAGAAGCACAAGCATTTCACTACACTCGCATTAACATCTGCTAACCATGTGACAAATACATTTGATTTGATTTGATTTGACATATTTTGGGATGAATTGGAAGGCGACTTTGAGCCAGGCCTAATCGCCCAACAACAGTGCCCGACCTCACTAACGCTCTTGGGGCTGAATGGAAGCAAGTCCCTGCAGCAACGTTCCAACATCTAGTGAAAAGCCTTCCCAGAAGAGTGGAGGCTTTTTTTAGCAGAAAAGGGGGGACCAATGATATATTAATGCCCATTATTTTCAATATAAAATTGTAGGTCTTATTCTGGTGATATGATGATCGATGCTTGGCTGCCCTTTGACAAATAAAAATTATCTTGCTCTTTTATCCATAATAATCTCATCATGTATGCATCATGTACCCGTTGCGAGCTGTTGGCTAGAGCGCAGGTTCCAATACCAGAGTGGGCACATTCCCTATATAACACCATTTATTTTGTGATAAAACTATCAGTAGAGTTGAAAATATGATGGAAACCCATTTAACTTGTATTTTTTATTCGGTACATAGGAATTTAGCACAAAAGTTATGTTTATTATGTGCACAACATCACGCACAGACTTCCATTTGATGGAAACATCTCTAGTGGGAAAATGCACATATTGTTTTAATGCATATTTTTGAATATTTGCATTAAAATCTGTTGCCAAACAGACTTGTTGTGGATAAAAAATCAGTGTGTGATAAGGAAGTGCATTAAAATGTGGTGAGAAGTTGACTGAAAGAGAAAGACAATAGTTGAACAGTTTTTAACATATTCACTTCTTCAAAAATGAAAAAAAGAAAGAGAGAGAGTGAGCTAGCTATATATATATTTTTTCACTTTCACTTACTTAGCTAGCAAATGCAGCTAGATAGTTTAGCCTACTCAAACACTTGGCTCAAGCAGAGAGGGATGCTATGTTACCTAGCTGGCTATGGCTATCCAACACAAACTCTTCCAAGTCAAGGTAATTTATTGCCAACGGGGCCCTCCGGTGTAACTGCTAAACTGCTTGCTAACTGTACACTGTACTGCATGATTGTTGCATGTTTACAAACGCGTTAGTTCTAGTAGCTATGTTGATGTTGACTTGACGTTAGCTAATATGGTGACAACGATGTAGGCTGTGAGTAGTGGTTAGCGGTTATGATATGAAGGTTTGACTTGGAAAGTTTTTTTTTTCCTGGTAACAGACAGCTGATGTGTTGTGCTCTGAAGTCGCTAAGCGAATGGAAAAGGTGAGAGGAGGAGAGCGCGTAGATCCTAGAAGGAATAATACAACAATCTGGCTGCTATGAAAGTGAACTTTGTTTGCGTGTGATTCATTCCGCCGGGTTCTGTTAAAAAATGTTTCTTAAATGGAAGCAAACGGAACGAAATGGGGATAAACATAAATTAATTTGTCCAATAGGAACTCTCTAAACTCTAATATTTACACCCAAGATTAGCTAGATGTAGGCATGATTGTCCAAGGCGATATTAAATGAGTCAGTCTGTCACCTTGATTACTCTAATTTCTCTCCATCTGTGCACCTACGCTGTAAACTTTCATCCGTAGGCTGGGTTGTAGCAACCTCATGATGGGTAAGAAAATTAGAGTATCATGTAGTAAGTAGCCGAAACATATCCATGTTACATTGAGCTGGGTGTATAGAATATGATTTACAGTCTTCCAATAAGCTGTAATAGAAATAAGGCCATGCTCATTAAAAAAATAATTGTCCTCCCTCATCTTCAACGGCACCGACTGCCACTGAAGTGCACACAGAATGTTTTTAATGTACCAAATAAAAATCTAAAGTTGAATATGATTCCATCGCATTTTCAACTCTACTGATAGTTTTGTCACAAAAACTGTTGCAAATAGTACAGTAAATGTGCCTAGTCTTGGCACTGACAGACACAGTGTGGCTAGGCTAGTAGTCATCATGATGACATTATTATGGATAAAAGTGTTGCCACTGCCATTTCTCACTAATTCATTTTACGGACACAAAAAGATCCCACCATGTCCAACAAACACATTATCTGCAGGCATTTATTAATTTACACCAAAACTTCCATCACAGCTGTCTTGATACATGTTTTATAGTATGCATAATGGAAACATGGTTACTGACACTTACAAATAGTGCCATCGAATGTGGTTAAGGTGTGTGATTGAAGTAGCCTTATAATTCCTTCTTCAGGTCATAAAGATCACAGGTTAATTGATATAATAATATTACTATTAGGTAATTACCATTAGACCCATAGACTCTAATTATATGTTTTATATCCCACAAAGTACAGAGCAAGTGTCTGAATCCTGAAAAGAGCCTATGCATTGCTTATAAGACTATTACTGTACTGTATTTAATTGTCACCCACAATGAAATTGGAGAGGGGAATGTGGATCTGTCTCCATCCCTACTATCAAACATTAATCATGCGCAATATATCTCAGACAGCAATGACAGCATAGCACAGTCACCGGATCTCAACCCTATTGAGCTGTTGTGGGAGCAGCTTGACCTTATGGTATGCAAGAAGTGCCCATCAAGCCAATCCAACTTGTGGGAGGTGCTTCAGGAAGAATGGGGTGAAATCTCTTCAGATTACCTCAACAATTGACAACTAGAATGCCAAAGGTCTACAAGGCTGTAATTGCGGCAAATGGAGGATTCTTTGATGAAAGCAAAGTTTGAAGGACACAATTATTATTTCAATTAAAAATCATTCATTACAACCTTGTCAACATCTTGACTATATTTCCTAATCATTTTGCAACTCATTTCATGTATGGACATTTCTAAGTGACCCCAAACAGTGTAAATACAACAATGACTTGATTAAACATTGAATTTGGCTTTACTGCTATTAGCCCATAGAAACACATTGAATAACAGATTCATACATGGAAAAACAGATAGTAAATACATTTATCAAAAGGAAGTTTGTTTTGTAGGCTCTGTCCTATATCTGAGAGATGCCATATTTACCCCCTTTTTGGGGGGCACTAAACTATTTCCATATACTGTATATACAGTACCGGTCAAAAGTTTTAGAACACCTATTCATTCAAGGGATTTTCTTTATTTTTTACATTGTAGAATAATAATAAACACATCAAAACTATGAAATAACACATATGGAATCATGTAGTAACCAAAAAAGTGTTAAACAAATCAAAATAGATTTGAGATTTGAGAATCTTCAAAGTAGTCACCCTTTGCCTTGTTGAAAGATTTTACACTCTTGGCATTCTCTCAACCAGCTTCACCTGGAATTATTTTCCAACAGTCTTGAAGCAGTTCCCATATATAATGAGCACTTGTTGGCTGCTTTTCCTTCACTCTGCGGTCCGACTCATCCCACACCATCTCAAGTTGGTTGAGGTCGGGATTGTGGCCAGTTCATCTGATGCAGCACTCCATCACTCTCCTTCTTGGTCAAATAGCCCTTACACAGCCTGGAGGTGTGTTGGGTCACAGTCTGTTGAAAAACAAATGATAGTCCCACTAAGCCCAAACCAGATGGGAGGGCGTATCGCTGCAGAATGCTAAAATAAATCACAGACAGCAAAGCATCCCCACACCATATCACCTCCTCCTCCATGCTTTACGGTGGGAAATACTCATGAGGACATTATCCATTCACCCACACCATATCACCTCCTCCTCCATGCTTTACGGTGGGAAATACTCATGAGGACATTATCCATTCACCCACACCATATCACCTCCTCTTCCATGCTTTACGGTGGGAAATACTCATGAGGACATTATCCATTCACCCACACCATATCACCTCCTCCTCCATGCTTTACAGTGGGAAATACTCATGAGGACATTATCCATTCACCCACACCACATCTCACAAAGACACAGTGGTTGGAAACAAAAATCTCCAATTTGGACTCCAGAACATAGGACAAATTTCCACCGGTCTAATGTCCATTGCTTGTGTTTCTTGGCCCAGGCAAGTCTCTTCTTCTAATTGGTGTCCTTTAGTAGAGTTTTTTTGTGCAGGAATTCGACCTTAAAGGCCTGATTCACACAGTCTCTTCAGAACAGTTTATGTTGAGATGTGTCTGTTACTTGAACTCTGTGAAGCATTTATTTGGGCTGCAATTTCTGAGGCTGGTAACTATTTTTAATTTTTTAATTGATTTATTATACCAGGCGGTGTCAGAGGAAGGCCCTACAACTTTTTAAAGTATTTTTATTTATTTAATTTAACCTTTATTTAACCAGGTAAACTAGTTGAGAACAAGTTATCACTTGCAACTGCGGCCTAAAGCAAACCAGTTCGACACATACAATAACACAGAGTTACACATGGAATAAACAAACATACAATCAATAATACAGTAGAAAAATCTATATACAGCATGTGCAAATGAGGTAGGATAAGGCAATAAATAGGCCATGGTGGTGAAGTAATTACAATATAGCAATTAGACACTGGAATGGTAGGATGTGCAGATGATGAATGTGCAAGTAGAGATACTGGGGTGCAAAGGTGCAAGATAAATAAATACAGTATGGGGATGAGGTAGATTGGATGGGCTATTTAAAGATGAGCTATTCTGCAGTGATCTGTGCAGTGATCTGTGAGCTGCTCTGACAGCTGGTGTTTAAAGCTAGTGAGGGAGGTAAGAGTCTCCAGCTTTAGTGATTTTTGCAGTTCGTTCCAGTCATTGGCAGCAGAGAACTGGAAGGAGAGGCGGCCGAAGGAAGAATTGACTTTGGGGGTGACCAGTGAGATATACCTGCTGGAGCGCTTGCGGGCGGGTGCTGCTATGGTGACCAGTGAGTTGAGATAAGGCGGGGCTTTACATAGCAGAGACTTGAAAAGATGACCTGGAGCCAGTGGGTTTGGCGACAAGTATGAAGCGAGGGCCAGCCAACGAGAGCGTACAGGTCGCAGTGGTGGGTAGTATATGGGGCTTTGGTGACAAAACAGATGACACTGTGGTAGACTGCATCCAATTTGTTGAGTGATTTGTTTGTTCAATTTGTCGAGTAACTCTAATGAACGTATCTTCTGCAGCAGAGTTAACTCTGGGTCTTCCAAGAATTTCAAATATAAAATATATTTTGATTTGTTTAACCCTTTTTCTTACTAGATGACTCCATATGTGTTATTTCATAGTTTTGATGTCTTCACTATTATTCTACAATGTAGAACATAGTACAAATAAAGAAAAACCCTTGAATGAGTAGGTGTCTAAATATTTTGACCGGTAGTGTACCTCCATTAATGCTTTTAACTGCTACCGGCCTACCTTCAGATGAGTCTTGTGAGGCTTACGGGCGTGAGAGCATAGAGCATGTGTGTGTCAGTCTCATACAGTCTCAGTCTCATAGAGTCTCAGTCTCATAGTCTCAGTCTCATAGAGTCTCAGTCTCATAGTCTCAGAGTCTCAGTCTCAGTCTCATAGTCTCATAGAGTCTCAGTCTCAGTCTCATAGTCTCAGTCTCATAGAGTCTCAGTCTCATAGTCTCATAGAGTCTCAGTCTCAGTCTCATAGTCTCATAGAGTCTCAGTCTCAGTCTCATAGTCTCAGTCTCATAGAGTCTCAGTCTCATACAGTCTCAGTCTCATAGAGTCTCAGTCTCATAGAGTCTAAGTCTCATAGTCTCAGTCTCATAGAGTCTCAGTCTCATAGAGTCTCAGTCTCATAGTCTCAGTCTCATAGAGTCAGTCTCATAGTCTCATACAGTCTCAGTCTCATAGAGTCTCAGTCTCATAGTCTCAGAGAGTCTCAGTCTCATAGCCTCAGTCTCATAGAGTCTCAGTCTCATAGTCTCAGTCTCATAGAGTCTCAGTCTCATAGTCTCAGTCTCATACAGTCTCAGTCTCTTAGTCTCAGTCTCATAGAGTCTCAGTCTCATAGTCTCATAGAGTCTCAGTCTCATAGCGTCTCAGTCTCATAGTTTCAGTCTCATAGAGTCTCAGTCTCATAGAGTCTCAGTCTCATAGATTCTCAGTCTCATAGAGTCTCAGTCTCATTGTCTCAGTCTCATAGAGTCTCAGTCTCATAGTCTCAGTCTTATAGAGTCGCAGTCTCAGTCTCATAGTCTCAGTCTCATAGAGTCTCAGTCTCATAGTCTCAGTCTCATAGAGTCTCAATCTCATAGTCTCAGTCTCAGTCTCAAGTCTGAAAACCATGATTGTGTTCTTGCTCACGCACGCACGCACACACACACACACACACAAATTGGGGGCAACAAAAAGGCTGGGTTTCCCAAACTCAGTCCTGGGGCCCCCCCTAGGACCACATTTGGGTTTTTGATCTAGTACTACACAGCTGATTCAAATAACCAACTCATCATCAAGCTTTGATTATGTGAATCAACTGTGTAGTGCTAGGGCAAAAAACAAAATGTGCACCCAGGGGGAGCCCCAGGGGAATTACCTTTGTGTAACTTCATAAGAGTAAGTGATGCTGTGTACCACCTCTAGGCTCTACTAAGATCACTCCTACATCCCTCTGAAGAAGTGTGAGACATACAAAAAAAGATGAGTCTAATAGTAATGACATGTATTTTAACTGTAAGAATGTATTACCTTTTAATGTGGCATGAACACAACCAGTCATGATGTTTTCATCTGATTGTCAAACTTCAAAAAGTAGGCTACCTACTACCTGCAACCTGCGCACTCCAATAACCAGCATCCAAAGAGTGCACTGTGCATCCTCCATTTGGGCTGGACCCAGTAGATACAATGTTGCAGGTTCACTAGAGAAAGCTTAAGACAGACACCGGTTATAAAGTGGGGCAAAAAAGTATTTAGTCAGCCACCAATTGTGCAAGTTCTCCCACTTAAAAAGATGAGAGATAATTAATTTTGAATTAATTAATTTGCAAATTATGGTGTAAAATAAGTATTTTTGCTGGACCCCAGGAAGAGTAACTGCTGCCTTGATGGGGATCCATAATAAATACAAATACAAAAATATAAATATAAAAACAACAATCACATGTTTATTTTACTGTCAGTATGTATTTGTTGTCAATGTTTTGTTGTCAAACTGGTGGCAGTTGTGAAAAACTTCAATAGTTGGAAGAGCTGCAGAATTAATTGAAAATAATGCCATGGTTGATAATGCACTTTTTTATTTTCTCTTGAACAATATGGTCTATCTACTAAAACTCATGGACAATATGGACACAGATATAATAAATTAATACTATATATGAATACATTTTTTAAAATTATTTAAGTATAAATTACCAAAGTTATGATAGACTGACATAGATTTTCTGTTAATTGCCAAAATTACTGAAGATTCCAGTAACTTTGGTAATCTACCGGTAGCTTTGCAATCCTATCACTGTAGCAGTACACAATTACATTTGAAAGAAATAAGATAATGGTTCAATTGGTTCAATTAGAGCTCCCCCAAATCGTTACTTTTGTTGCATTTAGGGGACCTAAATACAATAACAATAAACCATCAAGTTACTTCTTAATTAAACAAAAAAAAAAATCATACTTGGAATACTTTAAAAAGTGAGCCTATACAACACTCTGCCTCATTCCCCCCTGTAATTCGCACCCTGATGTTTTCTGACAATGTAAATTTGTATGGAACAGCATTCAAAGGTGCATTAAAAAACAGAGGCAGGTGACATTATAGTAGTTTAAAGTACTGCCAATTATCAGGGGTATTCAACACGCATGCACGCATCCCACAGGAGGCTGCTGAGGGGAGGACGGCTCAAAAATAATGTCCGGAACGGAGCAAATGGAATGGCATCAAACACTTTATACTTTGACCCCTTTTTCTCCCCAATTGGTAGTTACAGTCTTGTCCCATCGCTGCAACTCTTGTACGGACTCAGGAGAGGCGAAGGTCGAGAGCCATGCGTCCTCCGAAACACAACCCAACCAAGCCGCACTGCTTCTTGACACACGCACTGCTTCTTGACCCACTTAACCTGGAAGCCAGCCGCACCAATGTGTTGGAGGAAACACTGTACACCTGGCTACTGTGTCAGCGTGCCTGGCCAGCCACAGGGGTTGCTAGTGCGAGATGGGACAAGAACATTCCTGCTGGCCTAACCCTGCCTTAACCCGGACGACGCTGCGACAGAGCCTTGATGTATTTGATACCATTCCACCTATTGATACCATTCCACTTATTCCGCTCCAGCCATTACCACAAGCCCATCCTCCTCAATTAAGGTACCACCAACCTTCTGTGACACACACACACACACACACACACACACACACACACACACACACACACACACACACACACACACACACACACACACACACACACACACACACACACACACACACACGCGCGCGCACACACACACACAGAGAGAGTAGCAGTTGGGTCCGTGTGAAACACAAGTCTGCTGAGCAGGCACTGAAGTCATCTTGATGTCATCACTCTCTCCATTTCCCTGATCCTTCAGTCTCTACTTTCTGTTGTCCAGCAGTCACAATGTTGCAACTTCTTCTGTCAGACAAGTGAGTGCACAATGTGCACAAAAGATTGATCATGGTTTTAATGTTGATTCCCATGACTGTTGTAAGAGCAGATGTGATCATCTGGGGCCTCATTTATAAAACATTTGTTCACACAGATTTGATCACAAATTGCGTGTATGACGAAATCCAAGCTAATGTGATATAAAAATCTTGAACTTACATTGTCAGAAAAGTGGACCAAAACTGAGGCTTGAATGGAAAGATAGAGCTCATTTATTGGGTCGTCATGATACCCAGGAAGTGCAGGAAAAAAATGCAGGTCTATTGTCAATTGTTTTCATATCTAATACCTATCTGATCTTTTCTCCAATGTGTAAACAGCAAAAAACCTTATCTTTTGACTTCCAATATATACAACCTCCATATGTGGATCTAATTTCTGATACAAACCCGATACTCCATATGCGACCTCAGTTCAGACGCTCAGAGCAGATATATATATTTTTTACATGGCCTATTGTTACCATGACAACCACACATTTAAAGGAACAGTGACAGGAAATGAGCATGGCATCTATGTGCTACTTCAGAGGCTACATCAGTTTTAATGCGCAAATCTGATATGGGTCACATTTAAAACTGAGTGGACAGTCAGAAAAAAAACATCAGATATAGAAAGAAAATCATATTTGTGTAAACAGTGTGAATTGATGTTACTGAACTGCACCGATTGCTCTCGCAGGTGTGGCATGCTTTTGGCTCCCTCTAGTGACACAAAATATTTAAGTGCCTTTGAACAGGGTATGGTAGTAGGTGCCAGGCGCACCAGGTTGTTTCAAGCACTGCAACGCTGCTGGGTTTTTCATGTTCAACAGTTTTCTGTGTGTATTAAGAATGGCTCACCACACAAGGACATCCAGCCAACTTGACACAACTGTGGGAAGCATTGGAGTCAACATGGGCCAGCATCCCTGTGGAACACTTTTGACACCTTGTAGAGTAGAGACAAATTGAGGCTGTTCTGAGGGCAAAACAGGGGGAAAGAGGGTCAATTCAATATTAGGAAGGTGTTCCTAATGTTTAGTATACTCAGTGTATAACCTCAATGTTACTTTAGTTGAACAAAACAGTGGATCTCCTGAGTATGTGGTTGATGCAACATGGGGTGTTTAGGAGGAATATGACTAATGTCATTAATTCTCAAACTTATTTGATCTACAGTGAGTTGCAAAGTATTGGGACAGTGACCAATGTGTTGTTTTAGTTATATACTCCAGCACTTTGGATTTGGAATTATACATGAACTATGAGATTAAAGTGCAGACTGTCAGCTTTAATTTGAGGGTATTTTCATCCATTTACCGTTTAGAAATTACTACACTTTCTGTACATGGTCCCCCATTTTAGGGGACCAAAAATATTGGGACAAATTCACTTATATGTGTTTTAAACAGGGGAGGAGGCTCATAATAATGGCTGGAATGGTGAAAAGGGAATGGCATCAAACCATGTGATTCATTTATTTGATACCATTCCACTTATTCCGCTCCAGCCATTACCACAAGCCTGTCCTCCCCAATATATGGTACCCCAACCTCCTGTGGTATTAAAGTAATACGATGTTGAGTATTTGGTCCCATATTCATAGTACGCAATGACATCAAACTTGAGACTCAACACCTTTTTGGATGTATTTGCTGTTTGTTTTGGTTGTGTTTCAGATTATTTTGTGCCCAATAGAAATTATATGGTAAAAAGTGTATTGTGTCATTTTGGAGTCACTTTTATTGTAAATAAGAGTAGGTTTTTAAACACTTGTACATGAATGTGGATGCTTTTATGATTATGGATAATCCTGAATGAATTGTGAATAATGAGTGAGAAAGTTACATGCACAAATATCATACCAACAAGACATGCTAACCTCTCTGCATTACAATAACAGGGGAGGGTAGCATTATTTTTGGGGGAGGGGTATATTTGTGTATCTAACTTTCTCACTCATCATTATTCATGATTTATTCAGTGTTATCTGTATTCATGGTAGCATCTACATTCATGTAGATATTATTTACAATAAAAGTGACTCCAAAATGACAATACATTTACCATTCATTTCTATAATGGAAGAGGACCATTTCACATGGGAGAAAGGAGCCATTTCATTGGATGTAGTCTGGAGAAGGTTGCAATGTGCAACTAAACCAAACGCTTTCTTTCTGGCGTAGCATTTGGCACGAGCAGTGTGAACAGACCCTAAAACCATCTAATCCTGAAATGAGGGAGTAAAGCTGCATTGTAACTAAAGTAACAAATCAGGATAAACAAACAAAACCAAACAGAAAAAAGAGATGTATACAAGGACTGGGTTTATTTAGTAACAAGCAGCAGATATTGAAATAGTCCAATACAATGTTCTCTGCACACACAACTCTCAGCTTCCAGAGAAGAATTGGGAGAAAAAAATCTATACAAAAAATTCCTGGAGAGAAACTAGCGCTGGTCCGGTTCTCATCATCATGGCAACAGTATTCTACATTTGTACCTGAAAACTACGAGTTTAAATCTGCATCCTTGATTCATATTCTCTCTAGATAAGCATATATATTAATATACAGTTTTTTACCCCCATCAAAAAACCCACCATTTCTCCCAAACAATATAAGTAGCATAAGTAATGATGACATTTTTTACAATATACATTGTCTTTTAATACAATATAAATGGGCATGAATCATAACCAACAGTACAATATTGTTAAAACAGATGGAAAATATTTACTTTGAATCACATAGTTAATCCCTTGTTTTAGCATATGTCATTAATTAGTGTATGTCTGTAATTAGATCAACTAAAAAAAACGCTTTATGGGGTGGAGAATGACTGAGGTAACCAAGATGGCCACCAAAATAGCCAACCCCTATCATGGTTGCTGGGAAACATGGGTCATATTCATTAAGCACCAAACGGAAGAACCGTACTGAAACAGGGAGGGACTACCTAGACTTGTCCAATAAGGACAATACGTGTCCAATTTATTTTTGTTTTCCGTTTCAACATTTTGCTACAGTGTGCACTAATGAATATAACCCTGGTAGAGTCTCTGGTCCACACCGAAGACTCCAATCTCTATTCCAAACCCCGATGTTAGCAGATCTGAAGGAACCAGATGGGTGCTGCCATCACCTTTTCATCAGATCTGTTTACACTAAGGGCTAGGGCCTAGGAGCAAAGGGTAGACAACTAGGGGCCAGGGGAAGGTGTTAGGGGAAGGACCAAGGGGTTGCTTCTGGACCAGGCCTTTATCTATGCGTTTCCCGTCTTCACAGGACAGTGGGTAACATATGTATTCCCTGCACACATGGGTAGTTACACTGCAACATGGGAAATTGAGTTTCCTGAAAGAGTCGCACACACACACACACCCACCCCTACTCGGCTATCAAGGATGAGAAAATCAACAAGGTGCTTTAAGATGTGACAGACACAAACACATTGTCTATTCTGTATGGTGTCTATGTGGACTTGTCTGTTTTATCTATTCTGTATGGTGTCTATGTGGACTTGTGTCTGTTTTATCTATTCTGTATGGTGTCTATGTGGACTTGTGTCTGTTTTATCTATTCTGTATGGTGTCTATGTGGACTTGTGTCTGTTTTATCTATTCTGTATGGTGTCTATGTGGACTTGTGTCTGTTTTATCTATTCTGTATGGTGTCTATGTAGACTTGTCTGTTTTATCTATTCTGTATGGTGTCTATGTGGACTTGTGTCTGTTTTATCTATTCTGTATGGTGTCTATGTGGACTTGTGTCTGTTTTATCTATTCTATATGGTGTCTATGTAGACTTGTGTCTGTTTTATGTATTCTGTATGGTGTCTATGTGGACTTGTGTCTGTTTTATCTATTCTGTATGGTGTCTATGTGGACTTGTGTCTGTTTTATCTATTCTGTATGGTGTCTATGTGGACTTGTGTCTGTTTTATCTATTCTGTATGGTGTCTATGTGGACTTGTGTCTGTTTGATCTATTCTGTATGGTGTCTATGTGGACTTGTGTCTGTTTTATCTATTCTGTATGGTGTCTATGTGGACTTGTGTCTGTTTTATCTATTCTGTATGGTGTCTATGTGGACTTGTGTCTGTTTTATCTATTCTGTATGGTGTCTATGTGGACTTGTGACTGTTTTATATATTCTGTATGGTGTCTATGTAGACTTGTCTGTTTTATCTATTCTGTATGGTGTCTATGTGGACTTGTCCGTTTTATCTATTCTGTATGGTGTCTGTTTTATCTATTCTGTATGGTGTCTATGTGGACTTGTCTGTTTTATCTATTCTGTATGGTGTCTATGTGGACTTGTGTCTGTTTTATCTATTCTGTATGGTGTCTATGTGGACTTGTGTCTGTTTTATCCATTCTGTATGGTGTCTATGTGGACTTGTGTCTGTTTTATCTATTCTGTATGGTGTCTATGTAGACTTGTCTGTTTTATGTATTCTGTATGGTGTCTATGTGGACTTGTGTCTGTTTTATCTATTCTGTATGGTGTCTATGTGGACTTGTGTCTGTTTTATCTATTCTATATGGTGTCTATGTAGACTTGTCTGTTTTATGTATTCTGTATGGTGTCTATGTGGACTTGTGTCTGTTGTATCTATTCTGTATGGTGTCTATGTGGACTTGTGTCTGTTTTATCTATTCTGTATTGTGTCTATGTGGACTTGTGTCTGTTTTATCTATTCAGTATGGTGTCTATGTAGACTTGTGTCTGTTTTATCTATTCTGTATGGTGTCTATGTAGACTTGTGTCTGTTTTATCTATTCTGTATGGTGTCTATGTGGACTTGTGTCTGTTTTATCTATTCTGTATGGTGTCTATGTAGACTTGTCTGTTTTATGTATTCTGTATGGTGTCTATGTGGACTTGTGTCTGTTTTATCTATTCTGTATGGTGTCTATGTGGACTTGTGTCTGTTTTATCTATTCTGTATGGTGTCTATGTGGACTTGTGTCTGTTTTGTCTATTCTGTATGGTGTCTATGTAGACTTGTCTGTTTTATCTATTCTGTATGGTGTCTATGTGGACTTGTCTGTTTTATCTATTCTGTATGGTGTCTATGTAGACTTGTCTGTTTTATCTATTCTGTATGGTGTCTATGTGGACTTGTGTCTGTTTTATCTATTCTGTATGGTGTCTATGTAGACTTGTCTGTTTTATCTATTATGTATGGTGTCTGTGGACTTGTGTCTGTTTTATCTATTCTGTATGGTGTCTATGTGGACTTGTGTCTGTTGTATCTATTCTGTATGGTGTCTATGTGGACTTGTGTCTGTTTTATCTATTCTGTATGGTGTCTATGTGGACTTGTTTGTTTTATCTACTCTGTATGGTGTCTATGTGGACTTGTGTCTGTTTTATCTATTCTGTATGGTGTCTATGTGGACTTGTCTGTTTTATCTATTCTGTATGGTGTCTATGTGGACTTGTGTCTGTTTTATCTATTCTGTATGGTGTCTATGTGGACTTGTCCGTTTTATCTATTCTGTATGGTGTCTGTTTTATCTATTCTGTATGGTGTCTATGTGGACTTGTCTGTTTTATCTATTCTGTATGGTGTCTATGTGGACTTGTCTGTTTTATCTATTCTGTATGGTGTCTATGTGGACTTGTGTCTGTTTTATCTATTCTGTATGGTGTCTATGTGGACTTGTCCGTTTTATCTATTCTGTATGGTGTCTGTTTTATCTATTCTGTATGGTGTCTATGTGGACTTGTGTCTGTTTTATCTATTCTGTATGGTGTCTATGTGGACTTGTGTCCGTTTTATCTATTCTGTATGGTGTCTATGTGGACTTGTGTCTGTTTTATCTATTCTGTATGGTGTCTATGTGGACTTGTCCGTTTTATCTATTCTGTATGGTGTCTGTTTTATCTATTCTGTATGGTGTCTGTTTTATCTATTCTGTATGGTGTCTATGTGGACTTGTCTGTTTTATCTATTCTGTATGGTGTCTGTTTTATCTATTCTGTATGGTGTCTATGTGGACTTGTCTGTTTTATCTATTCTGTATGGTGTCTATGTGGACTTGTGTCTGTTTTATCTATTCTGTATGGTGTCTATGTGGACTTGTCTGTTTTATCTATTCTGTATGGTGTCTATGTGGACTTGTGTCTGTTTTATCTATTCTGTATGGTGTCTATGTGGACTTGTGTCTGTTTTGTCTATGTGGACTTGTGTCTGTTTTATCTATTCTGTATGGTGTCTATGTGGACTTGTGTCTGTTTTATCTAGTCTGTATGGTGTCTATGTGGACTTGTGTCCGTTTTATCTATTCTGTATGGTGTCTGGGTAAATATACTGAGTGAATAAAGGGGATTGTGATTGTCTCTATGGCAACTTGGCCAAACAAAAGGAATGCATGAAAGCAGACTGGGTCAGAGTTGGCACGCCGTAAGAGAGGTCAAATGGGAGAGGGCACGCACACCTACCACTCCCATCACAGCTCAGACCTGAAGCTAAACAGTGACTGTGCAAAGGAATGGACACAAGCGTTGCATCAGCTCTCTTAAAGGGATAGTATGAACATTTTCAAATACATATTTGTTTCTTTACTGTTGGGTGATGTAGCCCTTTAACTAGAGAAAACAGTTCCAATCATCCCGTAGGTCTCCTGATATACAGGCCTTCCATTAGGTCTAGATAGACAAATATGTGGGAGTGTATCAAATAAAATATGGACGTATACTCAAACAACTAAAGCAAATCACCAAAAGCAGTGTCCACATTTCTGTGAAAATTGGCTTTTTTTGACCAACCTGTGTCTAATGCTTGGATGGACGGGTTGTGACAACACACACAGGGGGTTGACGCGAGTTGCTTTGGCACAATAATGAAGGAACAGGCAATGTAACTTTTAGGCAAAGGAGGCTAATTTACAACAGGGAGGAGAGGTGCACACACACATACACACGATTGGCATGAATGCGAAACGTACAATGAATGAGGAAAACGGCTGAGGATAGTGCAGTAGCCACACACAGTAGCCACACACACCACTCACACAGATGCTCACTCCAGCCAGGTCCAATTACTGCATTCCAGAGATAAGAGATTCACTGATAAAAAAATATATTTTTTAAAAAGCCTCCTTGTTGGTTGCCTGAGTAACACATAGTTCTGACAGAGAGAACTTCATTACCCATGAGCCTCCTCTTCCGTTGAACTTTCCTGGGATTTACTGCCACCTGTGGAACCCAGCCAATGAGAGAAAGGGGGAGGCCGTGAGTGGGGAGATGACATCACACAATGACATAATGCCACCGATTAGTAGGTTATAATGCAGCCCACTATGACATCACAATATTCTCTTTGACATTGACATTCAATGGAATGGACACATTTTGGTGCTTGTTTCTTTTTGTCAACAGACATGCAGTCTTTACCTCCTGTGGGTATCCTGTACACACAGAAGGAGATGGAGAAAATCAGCATACGTACCCAGTAGAGGGATGAGATGGGGCAGCCAGAAAAGGACAGAAAGATGCCACGAGATAGAACAAGGAAACAGACATAAGCTTTTCAAACACACACACACACACACACACACACACACACACACACACACACACACACACACACACACACACACACACACCTGACCGCATCTCACTATCTGTAAGATACAAATAAATGGCACTAAGTATTTAGAGAAGAAACAGTCTAAAAGAACCCCTCTAACTGGGTACATTTCATACAAAGCTTTATCCCAGTGACTGTGAAGGATCTGGCAAAGAGACTAACCTTTCTAAAGGCCATATTCAGACTTGAAATCTGCACACTTAACTTTCACATAAACCATCCAGTGAGGTCAATAGAAGACTTCAGTTCACATGTCTGAATAAAGCCCGAAATGACTCAGGTGCTTTGTGACTGACTGAAAATTAAATTCTCTCAATGCCTTGGTGTCCTTTTAGTGTGTGTGTGTTGTAGTTGTCATGCCACTGAGGAGACTGCGTTTTGTTTACCTCATGCACACAGAAATCACTAACAGTAGTTCTCAATGGTGTCAAAAAAGGAAAAGTTTACAGGGAACTCTGGAGTGGCCGGAGGAGAGGAGACGACAGAGGAGAGGAGGAGACGGGAGGAGGAGGAGTCAGGGAAAGGAGGAGACAGAGGAGAAAGGGAGGAGGAGTCAGGGAAAGGAGGAGACAGAGGAGAAAGGGAGGAGGAGTCAGGGAAAGGAGGAGACGGGAGGAGGAGGAGTCAGGGAAAGGAGGAGACAGAGGAGGAAGGGAGGAGGAGTCAGGGAAAGGAGGAGACGGGAGGAGGAGGAGTCAGGGAAAGGAGGAGACAGAGGAGGAGACAGAGGAGGAGGAGTCAGGGAAAGGAGGAGACAGAGGAGGAGAAAGGGAGGAGGAGTCAGGGAAAGGAGGAGACAGAGGAGAAAGGGAGGAGGAGTCAGGGAAAGGAGGAGACAGAGGAGAAAGGGAGGAGGAGTCAGGGGAAAGGAGGAGACGGGAGGAGGAGACGGGAGGAGGAGGAGTCAGGGAAAGGAGGAGACAGAGGAGGAGACAGAGGAGGAGGAGTCAGGGAAAGGAGGAGACAGAGGAGGAGAAAGGGAGGAGGAGTCAGGGAAAGGAGGAGGAGACAGAGGAGACAGAGGAGGAGACAGAGGAGGAGACAGAGGAGGAGAAAGGGAAGAAAAACAAGAGAAAGAAGAGAGAAGAAGAGAAGTCTTAGTTCACCTAAAGGGAGTACAGCTTATACATTATGGAGAGAAGTAACAATTGTTATTATACTCTCATCTTCAGTTTCTCTTCATTCTAGACCATGGTGTTAGTATAAGGATGTGTGTGTTACTCCTACCTTGTGTGACAGTGTTCCTCTCGTTGAGCAGCTTGGTCTGACTGTTAGGCAGGATCTTGATCTCAGGAGATTCTGGGCTCTGGCCAACACGCGACGCCATCAAAGCATTCAGGTACTGCATCCGAGTCACCTGGCAGAGGGACTGTACTGTTAGTCTGACACGCACGGAGAAAGACAGACACGCACGGAGAAAGACAAACACACACACCCGTATGAGCTGCAGATCAGTGAGGGCGTGGACGGTGTAGTCAGGACAGTAGCTGGACGGGCTGGTGGCGTCTCCCATCTCAAATGGATCCCTGGGAGGACGACGCTGGGTCGAAACTGGAGACTGGTGCACTGGACACACACACAGGTGAATCAAACACACACACACACACAC
This sequence comes from Oncorhynchus keta, assembly GCF_023373465.1. NCBI lineage: Eukaryota > Metazoa > Chordata > Actinopteri > Salmoniformes > Salmonidae > Oncorhynchus > Oncorhynchus keta. Next base: position 18,682,955 of record NC_068429.1, read on the forward strand.
ACACACACACACACACACACACACACACACACACACACACACACACACACACACACACACACACACACACACACACACACACACACACATACTCACACACACACATACACATGCTGCAGTCAGCTAAATGTTGTGCCACCGCCAGTAAATTTATGCCATGATGGTGTTGCACTGAATTTCACAGGGAACTCAAGAGACAGAACTCCAGTGTCAGCTCATTTTGTGCTTCCCTGTCAAACTGTGCTGCCTTCAAATACAGCATCAACTAATTATGACACTACCTTTGCATTATGTAATCAAATAATGACAACAGAGTAAATGTAAATGAGGCTAGTAGTCTGGAACTCATCCTAGAACAGGGGCAGGTAACTATAATCAGCCACAGGAACATTTTTGTTGGAGCGGACGGCTCGCAGTCGCTGTTCCAATTCATCCCAAAGGTGTTGGATGAAGTTGAGGTCAGGGTTCTGTGCAGGCCAGTCAAGTTCTTTCACACAGATCTCAATAAAACATTTCTGTATGGACCTCGCTTTGTGCACGCGGGAATTGTCATGTTGAAACAGGAAATGACCTTCCCCAAACTGTTGCCACAAAGTTGGAAGCACAGAATCATCTAGAATGTCATTGTATGCTGTAGCATTAAGACTTCCCTTCACTGGAACTAAGGGGCCTAACCCGTCCACATACTTTTGGAAATATAGTCTTGTTTTAATCGTGGGAACACTGAGAACAAAACTTATTCCTTGCTGAATTTTACAAAAAAATATTTTGTAAAAAAAAAGACTTACGGGCCAATTTGGCTGACTCCTGTCCTATCAGCTCTAGCAAGCCGATGTGGACTGATAATCTACAGGGATGTATTCAATAGGCACTAAGCAGAGGAAAACAGACCGAAACGTTGTGAAACATTTTATAACATCTTCCATTGACAGCCCTAATGAGCATGACCCAGGTAATGGTACGAGTGAGGGATCTAAGCATGTGCGTGCTGCAGTACTGTGTCTTACCTGAGGTTGGCGCTGTGAGGTAATGGTAGTGAGGTATGTGTCCTGCAGTACCGTGTCTTACCTGAGGTTGGCGCTGTGAGGTAATGGTAGTGAGGTATGTGTCCTGCAGTACTGTGTCTTACCTGAGGTTGGCGCTGTGAGGTAATGGTAGTGAGGTATGTGTCCTGCAGTACCGTGTCTTACCTGAGGTTGAGGCTGTGAGGTAATGGTAGTGAGGTATGTGTCCTGCAGTACTGTGTCTTACCTGAGGTTGGCGCTGTGAGGTAATGGTAGTGAGGTATGTGTCCTGCAGTACCGTGTCTTACCTGAGGTTGGCGCTGTGAGGTAATGGTAGTGAGGTATGTGTCCTGCAGTACTGTGTCTTACCTGAGGTTGGCGCTGTGAGGTAATGGTAGTGAGGTATGTGTCCTGCAGTACTGTGTCTTACCTGAGGTTGGCGCTGTGAGGTAATGGTAGTGAGGTATGTGTCCTGCAGTACCGTGTCTTACCTGAGGTTGGCGCTGTGAGGTAATGGTAGTGAGGTATGTGTCCTGCAGTACCGTGTCTTACCTGAGGTTGGCGCTGTGAGGTAATGGTAGTGAGGTATGTGTCCTGCAGTACCGTGTCTTACCTGAGGTTGGCGCTGTGAGGTAATGGTAGTGAGGTATGTGTCCTGCAGTACTGTGTCTTACCTGAGGTTGGCGCTGTGAGGTAATGGTAGTGAGGTATGTGTCCTGCAGTACCGTGTCTTACCTGAGGTTGAGGCTGTGAGGTAATGGTAGTGAGGTATGTGTCCTGCAGTACCGTGTCTTACCTGAGGTTGGCGCTGTGAGGTAATGGTAGTGAGGTATGTGTCCTGCAGTACCGTGTCTTACCTGAGGTTGGCGCTGTGAGTGCAGACACACCGTAGTATGTGAACGCTCCGTTTTCAAACTTCAAGCCCTCTTTACCGATCTCCACCTCCACACGCCCCTACAGGGACATAGTCAAGTACGGTTAAAAATGTGCATGTGCCAACACACACACACACACACTGACCTGTAGTAGCAGTATGAAGTAGTCTATGGGGTGGTTGTGTGTGTAGAGGTAGTGGTCACACACACTGACCTGTAGTAGCAGTATGAAGTAGTCTACAGGGTGGTTGTGTGTGTAGAGGTAGTGGTCACACACACACACTGACCTGTAGTAGCAGTATGAAGTAGTCTACAGGGTGGTTGTGTGTGTAGAGGTAGTGGTCACACACACACACTGACCTGTAGTAGCAGTATGAAGTAGTCTACGGGGTGGTTGTGTGTGTAGAGGTAGTGGTCACACACACACAACCACAGACCTGTAGTAGCAGTATGAAGTAGTCTACGGGGTGGTTGTGTGTGTAGAGGTAGTGGTCACACACACAACCACAGACCTGTAGTAGCAGTATGAAGTAGTCTACGGGGTGGTTGTGTGTGTAGAGGTAGTGCTCACACACACACTGACCTGTAGTAGCAGTATGAAGTAGTCTACGGGGTGGTTGTGTGTGTAGAGGTAGTGGTCACACACACACACTGACCTGTAGTAGCAGTATGAAGTAGTCTACGGGGTGGTTGTGTGTGTAGAGGTAGTGGTCACACACACTGACCTGTAGTAGCAGTATGAAGTAGTCTATGGGGTGGTTGTGTGTGTAGAGGTAGTGGTCACACACACACACTGACCTGTAGTAGCAGTATGAAGTAGTCTATGGGGTGGTTGTGTGTGTAGAGGTAGTGGTCACACACACAACCACAGACCTGTAGTAGCAGTATGAAGTAGTCTACGGGGTGGTTGTGTGTGTAGAGGTAGTGGTCACACACACACTGACCTGTAGTAGCAGTATGAAGTAGTCTACGGGGTGGTTGTGTGTGTAGAGGTAGTGGTCACACACACACACTGACCTGTAGTAGCAGTATGAAGTGGTCTATGGGGTGGTTGTGTGTATAGAGGTAGTGGTCACACACACTGACCTGTAGTAGCAGTATGAAGTAGTCTATGGGGTGGTTGTGTGTGTAGAGGTAGTGGTCACACACACACTGACCTGTAGTAGCAGTATGAAGTAGTCTATGGGGTGGTTGTGTGTGTAGAGGTAGTGGTCACACACACACACACACTGACCTGTAGTAGCAGTATGAAGTAGTCTATGGGGTGGTTGTGTGTGTAGAGGTAGTGGTCACACACACACACACTGACCTGTAGTAGCAGTATGAAGTAGTCTATGGGGTGGTTGTGTGTGTAGAGGTAGTGGTCACACACACACACAACCACAGACCTGTAGTAGCAGTATGAAGTAGTCTACGGGGTGGTTGTGTGTGTAGAGGTAGTGGTCACACAACCACAGACCTGTAGTAGCAGTATGAAGTAGTCTACAGGGTGGTTGTGTGTGTAGAGGTAGTGGTCACACACACACACACTGACCTGTAGTAGCAGTATGAAGTAGTCTATGGGGTGGTTGTGTGTGTAGAGGTAGTGGTCACACACACTGACCTGTAGTAGCAGTATGAAGTAGTCTATGGGGTGGTTGTGTGTGTAGAGGTAGTGGTCACACACACACACACACACACTGACCTGTAGTAGCAGTATGAAGTAGTCTATGGGGTGGTTGTGTGTGTAGAGGTAGTGGTCACACACACACACACACTGACCTGTAGTAGCAGTATGAAGTAGTCTATGGGGTGGTTGTGTGTGTAGAGGTAGTGGTCACACACACTGACCTGTAGTAGCAGTATGAAGTAGTCTATGGGGTGGTTGTGTGTGTAGAGGTAGTGGTCACACACACTGACCTGTAGTAGCAGTATGAAGTAGTCTATGGGGTGGTTGTGTGTGTAGAGGTAGTGGTCACACACACACACTGACCTGTAGTAGCAGTATGAAGTAGTCTATGGGGTGGTTGTGTGTGTAGAGGTAGTGGTCACACACACTGACCTGTAGTAGCAGTATGAAGTAGTCTATGGGGTGGTTGTGTGTGTAGAGGTAGTGGTCACACACACTGACCTGTAGTAGCAGTATGAAGTAGTCTATGGGGTGGTTGTGTGTGTAGAGGTAGTGGTCACACACACTGACCTGTAGTAGCAGTATGAAGTAGTCTACGGGGTGGTTGTGTGTGTAGAGGTAGTGGTCACACACACTGACCTGTAGTAGCAGTATGAAGTAGTCTACGGGGTGGTTGTGTGTATAGAGGTAGTGGTCACACACACTGACCTGTAGTAGCAGTATGAAGTAGTCTATGGGGTGGTTGCGTGTGTAGAGGTAGTGGTCACACACACTGACCTGTAGTAGCAGTATGAAGTAGTCTATGGGGTGGTTGTGTGTGTAGAGGTAGTGGTCACACACACACACTGACCTGTAGTAGCAGTATGAAGTAGTCTACGGGGTGGTTGTGTGTGTAGAGGTAGTGGTCACACACACACACTGACCTGTAGTAGCAGTATGAAGTAGTCTATGGGGTGGTTGTGTGTGTAGAGGTAGTGGTCACACACACACACACACACTGACCTGTAGTAGCAGTATGAAGTAGTCTACGGGGTGGTTGTGTGTGTAGAGGTAGTGGTCACACACACACACTGACCTGTAGTAGCAGTATGAAGTGGTCTATGGGGTGGTTGTGTGTGTAGAGGTAGTGGTCACACACACACACTGACCTGTAGTAGCAGTATGAAGTAGTCTATGGGGTGGTTGTGTGTGTAGAGGTAGTGGTCACACACACACACACACTGACCTGTAGTAGCAGTATGAAGTAGTCTATGGGGTGGTTGTGTGTGTAGAGGTAGTGGTCACACACACACACTGACCTGTAGTAGCAGTATGAAGTAGTCTATGGGGTGGTTGTGTGTGTAGAGGTAGTGGTCACACACACACACTGACCTGTAGTAGCAGTATGAAGTAGTCTATGGGGTGGTTGTGTGTGTAGAGGTAGTGGTCACACACACTGACCTGTAGTAGCAGTATGAAGTAGTCTACAGGGTGGTTGTGTGTGTAGAGGTAGTGGTCACACACACACTGACCTGTAGTAACAGTATGAAGTAGTCTACGGGGTGGTTGTGTGTGTAGAGGTAGTGGTCACACACACACTGACCTGTAGTAGCAGTATGAAGTAGTCTATGGGGTGGTTGTGTGTGTAGAGGTAGTGGTCACACACACTGACCTGTAGTAACAGTATGAAGTAGTCTACGGGGTGGTTGTGTGTGTAGAGGTAGTGGTCACACACACTGACCTGTAGTAGCAGTATGAAGTAGTCTATGGGGTGGTTGTGTGTGTAGAGGTAGTGGTCACACACACACACTGACCTGTAGTAGCAGTATGAAGTAGTCTACGGGGTGGTTGTGTGTATAGAGGTAGTGGTCACACACACACACTGACCTGTAGTAGCAGTATGAAGTAGTCTATGGGGTGGTTGTGTGTGTAGAGGTAGTGGTCACACACACACACACACTGACCTGTAGTAGCAGTATGAAGTAGTCTACGGGGTGGTTGTGTGTGTAGAGGTAGTGGTCACACACACACACTGACCTGTAGTAGCAGTATGAAGTGGTCTATGGGGTGGTTGTGTGTGTAGAGGTAGTGGTCACACACACACACTGACCTGTAGTAGCAGTATGAAGTAGTCTATGGGGTGGTTGTGTGTGTAGAGGTAGTGGTCACACACACACACTGACCTGTAGTAGCAGTATGAAGTAGTCTATGGGGTGGTTGTGTGTGTAGAGGTAGTGCTCACACACACACTGACCTGTAGTAGCAGTATGAAGTAGTCTATGGGGTGGTTGTGTGTGTAGAGGTAGTGGTCACACACACACACTGACCTGTAGTAGCAGTATGAAGTAGTCTATGGGGTGGTTGTGTGTGTAGAGGTAGTGGTCACACACACTGACCTGTAGTAGCAGTATGAAGTAGTCTATGGGGTGGTTGTGTGTGTAGAGGTAGTGGTCACACACACACACACACTGACCTGTAGTAGCAGTATGAAGTAGTCTATGGGGTGGTTGTGTGTGTAGAGGTAGTGGTCACACACACACACACTGACCTGTAGTAGCAGTATGAAGTAGTCTACGGGGTGGTTGTGTGTGTAGAGGTAGTGGTCACACACACACACACACACTGACCTGTAGTAGCAGTATGAAGTAGTCTATGGGGTGGTTGTGTGTGTAGAGGTAGTGGTCACACACACACACACTGACCTGTAGTAGCAGTATGAAGTAGTCTATGGGGTGGTTGTGTGTGTAGAGGTAGTGGTCACACACACTGACCTGTAGTAGCAGTATGAAGTAGTCTATGGGGTGGTTGGGTGTGTAGAGGTAGTGGTCACACACACTGACCTGTAGTAGCAGTATGAAGTAGTCTATGGGGTGGTTGGGTGTGTAGAGGTAGTGGTCACACACACACTGACCTGTAGTAGCAGTATGAAGTAGTCTATGGGGTGGTTGTGTGTGTAGAGGTAGTGGTCACACACACACACTGACCTGTAGTAGCAGTATGAAGTAGTCTATGGGGTGGTTGTGTGTGTAGAGGTAGTGGTCACACACACACTGACCTGTAGTAGCAGTATGAAGTAGTCTATGGGGTGGTTGTGTGTGTAGAGGTAGTGGTCACACACACACACTGACCTGTAGTAGCAGTATGAAGTAGTCTATGGGGTGGTTGTGTGTGTAGAGGTAGTGGTCACACACACACTGACCTGTAGTAGCAGTATGAAGTAGTCTATGGGGTGGTTGTGTGTGTAGAGGTAGTGGTCACACACACACACTGACCTGTAGTAGCAGTATGAAGTAGTCTATGGGGTGGTTGTGTGTGTAGAGGTAGTGGTCACACACACACTGACCTGTAGTAGCAGTATGAAGTAGTCTATGGGGTGGTTGTGTGTGTAGAGGTAGTGGTCACACACACACTGACCTGTAGTAGCAGTATGAAGTAGTCTATGGGGTGGTTGTGTGTGTAGAGGTAGTGGTCACACACACACACTGACCTGTAGTAGCAGTATGAAGTAGTCTATGGGGTGGTTGTGTGTGTAGAGGTAGTGGTCACACACACACACTGACCTGTAGTAGCAGTATGAAGTAGTCTATGGGGTGGTTGTGTGTGTAGAGGTAGTGGTCACACACACTGACCTGTAGTAGCAGTATGAAGTAGTCTATGGGGTGGTTGTGTGTGTAGAGGTAGTGGTCACACACACACACTGACCTGTAGTAGCAGTATGAAGTAGTCTATGGGGTGGTTGTGTGTGTAGAGGTAGTGGTCACACACACACACTGACCTGTAGTAGCAGTATGAAGTAGTCTATGGGGTGGTTGTGTGTGTAGAGGTAGTGGTCACACACACACACTGACCTGTAGTAGCAGTATGAAGTAGTCTATGGGGTGGTTGTGTGTGTAGAGGTAGTGGTCACACACACACACACTGACCTGTAGTAGCAGTATGAAGTAGTCTATGGGGTGGTTGTGTGTGTAGAGGTAGTGGTCACACACACACACTGACCTGTAGTAGCAGTATGAAGTAGTCTATGGGGTGGTTGTGTGTGTAGAGGTAGTGGTCACACACACACACACTGACCTGTAGTAGCAGTATGAAGTAGTCTATGGGGTGGTTGTGTGTGTAGAGGTAGTGGTCACACACACACACACTGACCTGTAGTAGCAGTATGAAGTAGTCTACGGGGTGGTTGTGTGTGTAGAGGTAGTGGTCACACACACTGACCTGTAGTAGCAGTATGAAGTAGTCTATGGGGTGGTTGTGTGTGTAGAGGTAGTGGTCACACACACACACTGACCTGTAGTAGCAGTATGAAGTAGTCTATGGGGTGGTTGTGTGTGTAGAGGTAGTGGTCACACACACACTGACCTGTAGTAGCAGTATGAAGTAGTCTATGGGGTGGTTGTGTGTGTAGAGGTAGTGGTCACACACACACACTGACCTGTAGTAGCAGTATGAAGTAGTCTATGGGGTGGTTGTGTGTGTAGAGGTAGTGGTCACACACACACACTGACCTGTAGTAGCAGTATGAAGTAGTCTACGGGGTGGTTGTGTGTGTAGAGGTAGTGGTCACACACACTGACCTGTAGTAGCAGTATGAAGTAGTCTATGGGGTGGTTGTGTGTGTAGAGGTAGTGGTCACACACACTGACCTGTAGTAGCAGTATGAAGTAGTCTATGGGGTGGTTGTGTGTGTAGAGGTAGTGGTCACACACACCGACCTGTAGTAGCAGTATGAAGTAGTCTACGGGGTGGTTGTGTGTGTAGAGGTAGTGGTCACACACACACACACTGACCTGTAGTAGCAGTATGAAGTAGTCTATGGGGTGGTTGTGTGTGTAGAGGTAGTGGTCACACACACACACTGACCTGTAGTAGCAGTATGAAGTAGTCTATGGAGTGGTTGTGTGTGTAGAGGTAGTGGTCACACACACCGACCTGTAGTAGCAGTATGAAGTAGTCTACGGGGTGGTTGTGTGTGTAGAGGTAGTGGTCACACACACACACACTGACCTGTAGTAGCAGTATGAAGTAGTCTATGGGGTGGTTGTGTGTGTAGAGGTAGTGGTCACACACACTGACCTGTAGTAGCAGTATGAAGTAGTCTATGGGGTGGTTGTGTGTGTAGAGGTAGTGGTCACACACACACACACTGACCTGTAGTAGCAGTATGAAGTAGTCTACGGGGTGGTTGCGTGTGTAGAGGTAATGGTCACACACACACACTGACCTGTAGTAGCAGTATGAAGTAGTCTACAGGGTGGTTGCGTGTGTAGAGGTAGTGGTCGGGGCTCAGGCGGTTGGAGGGGTCAAAGTGAACTTCCTGGTTGACACTGGGGTGACGGAGCAGGTGGAACAACACCTTCTCTGACACGCGGGCTGGACTGAAGTGCTCTACCTCTGCAAGGAGAGACACAGACAGCACCTTTTCAGAACACACACTGATTATCATTGCTTTGTTCAAGCATCCTGTCTAACACACATGTCTGTGGAGCTTTAGTTATCCAATACATTTGTGTAGGGCTGGGGCAAAAGCCTGCAACTATCCAGGAGCAGGGTTGGCGAACCCTGGCCTATGGTTTCATCACTGATCAAAAGCATACTAGTTTGTCATCCTTCTAGACCTATCGGCTGCCTTCGATACTGTGAACCATCAGATCCTCCTCTCCACCCTCTCCGAGTTGGGCATCTCCGGCGCGGCCCACGCTTGGATTGCGTCCTACCTGACAGGTCGCTCCTACCAGGTGGCGTGGCGAGAATCTGTCTCCTCACCACGCGCTCTCACCACTGGTGTCCCCCAAGGTTCTGTTCTAGGCCCTCTCCTATTCTCGCTATACACCAAGTCACTTGGCTCTGTCATAACCTCACATGGTCTCTCCTATCATTGCTATGCAGACGACACACAATTAATCTTCTCCTTTCCCCCTTCTGATGACCAGGTGGCGAATCGCATCTCTGCATGTCTGGCAGACATATCAGTGTGGATGACGGATCACCACCTCAAGCTGAACCTCGGCAAGACGGAGCTGCTCTTCCTCCCGGGGAAGGACTGCCCGTTCCATGATCTCGCCATCACGGTTGACAACTCCATTGTGTCCTCCTCCCAGAGCGCTAAGAACCTTGGCGTGATCCTGGACAACACCCTGTCGTTCTCAACTAACATCAAGGCGGTGGCCCGTTCCTGTAGGTTCATGCTCTACAACATCCGCAGAGTACGACCCTGCCTCACACAGGAAGCGGCGCAGGTCCTAATCCAGGCACTTGTCATCTCCCGTCTGGATTACTGCAACTCGCTGTTGGCTGGGCTCCCTGCCTGTGCCATTAAACCCCTACAACTCATCCAGAACGCCGCAGCCCGTCTGGTGTTCAACCTTCCCAAGTTCTCTCACGTCACCCCGCTCCTCCGCTCTCTCCACTGGCTTCCAGTTGAAGCTCGCATCCGCTACAAGACCATGGTGCTTGCCTACGGAGCTGTGAGGGGAACAGCACCTCAGTACCTCCAGGCTCTGATCAGGCCCTACACCCAAACAAGGGCACTGCGTTCATCCACCTCTGGCCTGCTCGCCTCCCTACCACTGAGGAAGTACAGTTCCCGCTCAGCCCAGTCAAAACTGTTTGCTGCTCTGGCCCCCAATGGTGGAACAAACTCCCTCACGACGCCAGGACAGCGGAGTCAATCACCACCTTCCGGAGACACCTGAAACCCCACCTCTTTAAGGAATACCTAGGATAAAGTAATCCTTCTCACCCCCCTTAAAAGATTTAGATGCACTATTGTAAAGTGGCTGTTCCACTGGATGTCATAAGGTGAATGCACCAATTTGTAAGTGACTCTGGATAAGAGCGTCTGCTAAATGACTTAAATGTAAATGTCAAATAAACGTTAACATCTCGTCTTTTCTATTGTAATTATTTACACTATTCTATCGTAGGATACATTCTGTTCTATGTTCAGTCCAAACCTCAGCGGCTAAAGGTCAATCTATGTCAAGAAGCTGGAGAGGACAGAGAGAGGTCAAGTAACACCCACCCACATCCAGAGTGTAGTCCTATAATGCAGACAGATTAACGATCTAGGTTGAATATCCATTCCTGCATATTTTCCACTGTGAAGACTTCTAGTGTGTTTCCATTAACTTCTGTTACAGTGATGTAATCATTACTAGTGATGTAATCATTACTAGTGGTGATAAAGTGTTACTGTCCTGGTTAGAGGTCGACCGATTATGATTTTTCAATGCCGATACCAATATCGATTATTGGAGGACCAAAAAAAGAAGATACCAATTAATCGGCCTATCTTTTTATATAAATTTGTAATAATGACAATTACAACAATACTGAATAAACAATGAACACTTATTTTAACTTAATATAATATATACATAAAAATCTATTTAGTCTCAAATAAATAATGAAATATATGTATATACTGTACTCTATATCATCTACTGCATCTTTATGTAATACATGTATCACTAGCCACTTTAAACTATGCCACTTTGTTTACATACCCTACATTACTCATCTCATATGTATATACTGTACTCTATACCATCTACTGCATCTTGCCTATGCCGTTCCGTACCATCACTCATTCATATATCTTTATGTACATATTCTTTATCCCTTTACACTTGTGTGTATAAGGTAGTAGTTATGGAATTGTTAGCTAGATTACTCGTTGGTTATTACTGTATTGTCGGAACAAGAAGCACAAGCATTTCGCTACACTCGCATTAACATCTAACCATGTGTATGTGACAAATAACATTTGATTTGAAACATGTTCAATTTGGTTTAAATAATGCAAAAACACAGTGTTGGAGAAGAAAGTAAAAGTGCAATATGTGCCATGTAAAAAAAAAGCTAACGTTTAAGTTCCTTGCTCAGAACATGAGAACATATGAAAGCTGGTGGTTCAATATTCCCAGTTCTTCAATATTTCCAGTTAAGAAGTTTTAGGTTGTAGTTATTATAGGAATTATGACCCATCAACTATTTCCTTTTATACCATTTGTTTTTCATTTACCTTTGACTATTGGATGTTCTAATAGGCACTTCAGCATTGCCAGCCTAATCTCAGGAGTTGATAGGCTTGAAGTCATAAACAGCGTGTGAATCAAGCATTGCTGCCTACCCCCACTCAGTCAGACTGCTCTATCAAATCATAGACTTAATTATAATAAACACACAAATACAAGCCGTAGGTCATTAATATGGTCAAATCCGGAAACTATAATTTCGAAAACAAAACGTTTATTCTTTCAGTGAAATACAGAACCGTTCCGTAATTTATCAAATGGGTGGCATCCATAAGTCTAAATATTCCTGTTACATTGTACAACCTTCATTGTTATGTCATAGTTACGTAAAATTCTGGTCAATTAGTTTGCAACGAGCCAGGCGGCCCAAACTGTTGCATATACCCTGACTCTGCGTGTACCCAGACACAATTCCCCTAATTAATATTGCCTGCTAACATGAATTTATTTGAACTAAATAGGCAGGTTAAAAACTGTTTTACTTCCGTGTATTGATTTCAAGAAAGGCATTGATGTTTATGGTTAGGTACATTCGTGCAACGATTGTGCTTTTTTCACAAATGCGCTTTTGTTAAATCATCCACCCTTTGGCGTAGTAGGCCGTGATTCCATGATTAATTAACAGGCACCGCAATGATTATATGCAAACGCAGGACAAGCTAGTTAACCTAGTAATATCATCAACCATGTGTCGATAACTAGTGATTATGTGAAGATTGATTGTTTTTTATTAGATACGTTTAATGCTAGCTAGCAACTTACCTTGGCTCCTTGCTGCACTCGTGTAACAGGTGGTCAGCCTGCCACGCAGTTTCCCCATGGAGTGCAATGTAATCGGCCACGAACGGCGCCCAAAAATGCAGATTACCGATTGTTATGAAAACTTGAAATCGTCCCCAATTAAATCGGCCATGCCCATTAATCGGTCGACCTCTAGTCCTGGTAAACCACTGACTGAATGAGACAGGTACCGCAACAACACAACTCACGAGATCATTGTATGTCTCCGTGCGTTACGCACACGCGTGCGCACCCTCACCTCTGGAGAGGAAGCGGTGTGTGGCCAGCAGTAGCTGAGGTGAGGTGCGGATCTTGGGTTCTCCCTCTGGGAGTTTGAACAGAGAGAACTCTTGGTGGACACTGCGAGGTTCCAGAGGAATCTCCAGAGGGGCCATGGGACGCTTCACCTTCATGTCCACTACAGATAGGGCGGAGGGGGTAGGGGTTAGGGGGCAGGGAGAGGGGTTAGAAGAGAGGGATGAAAGAGGATGAGATTAGGTAAGACAATGCCGGATAGAAGGAGAAGTGATGTTTAACCATCAATATTTCCTTACAAAATACACATTCCATCCTCTTTCCCAACCATTTAGTGTAGACATTGCAGACAGACAGACAAAGAGAGACAGACAGACACACACTACCGTTCAAAGGTTTGGGGTCACTTACAAAGCTGTGTAGGCCCCGGTGTACAACTGAGCAAGAGGACAAGTACATTAGAGTGTCTAGTTTGAGAAACAGGTGCCTCACAAGTCCTCAACTGGCAGCTTCATTAAATAGTACCCGCAAAACACCAGTCTCAACGTCAACAGTGAAGAGGCGACTTCGGGATGCTGGCCTTCTAGGCAGAGTTCCTCTGTCCAGTGTCTGTGATCTTAATCTTTTCTTTTTATTGGCCAGTCTGAGATATGTATTTTTCTTTGCCCTAGAAGGCCAGAATCCCGGAGTCGCCTCTTCAATGTTGACGTTGAGATGGGTGTTTTACAGGTACTATTTAATGAAGCTGCCAGTTGAGGACTTGTGAGGCGTCTGTTTCTCAAACTAGACACTCTAATGTACTTGTTCTCTTGCTCAGATCTGCACCGGGGCCTCCCACTCCTTTCTATTCTGATTAGAGACAGTTTGCGCTGTTCTGTGAAGGGAGTAGTACACAGTGTTGTTTGAGATCTTCAGTTTCCTGGAAATTTCTTGCATGGAATAGCCTTCATTTCTCAGAACAAGAATAGACTGACAAGTTTCAGAATAAAGTTATTTGTTTCTGGCCATTTTGAGCCTGTAATCAAACCCACAAATGCTGATGCTCCAGATATTCAACTAGTCTAAAGGCCAGTTTTATTGCTTCTTTAAATCAGAACAACAGTTTTCAGCTGTGCTAACGTAATGGTTTTCTAATGATCAATTAGCCTTTTAAAATTATAAACTTGGATTAACTAACAAACACAACATGCCATTGGAACACAGGAGTGATGGTTGCTGATAAATGTAGATATTCCATTAAAATCAGCCGTTTCCAGCTACAATAGTCATTTACAACATTAACATGGTCTACACTGTATTTCTGATCAATTTGATGTTATTTTAATGGACAAAAAATGTTGCTTTTCTTTCAAAAACAAGGCCATTTCTACGTGTATGCGCACACTCACACACACACACACACACGGTTTCTCGTGCTCTCTCTCTTACTGTAGCCGTCTGACTCATCCAGGATCTCTGATTTGATGATCTCCTCGATGACATCCTCCAAGGTGACCAATCCCAGCACCTCGTAGAAGGGATCCCCCTCCCCCTCGTTGTTCACCTTCTGAACGATGGCCAGGGCAGAGTTTCCTGGAGAAAGAGGGGGGTGAAAGGGGATAAAGGTCAAAGTTGAGGAGAGCTGGGTACCTTAGTGGTCATATCGCAAGCCGACCACAACTTTTTCCACATTAGTCCACAAGGAGGGTAGGAGTGACGGTAAAGAAATTGACTTGATATTGTGGCTATTTTTCTAAAACTATCACCACATACACACACACACGTATTAACGCACACACACACACCTTTCTTGAACTCCTCCAGCATGGCGTCCAGTTTAGTGTCATTGAATACAAAGTGCAGTGGGTGATTGTAGAACTTGGTGATGGTCGTCATGGGAGTACAGTCGTCAGGATCGACCAGAGCCAGGTCCTTCACGAACAAGATCTCCACGATGTTGGACCTGGGTAAATTACATTAGATACCTGTTAGTGTGTGTGTGTGTGCTTGAATGACCCACCTGTCTTCTTTGTAGACAGGATGTGTGTGTATGTTTCTTTAAGTGTATGTCCCTGTATGTGTGTGTGTGTTTTTGTATGACCCATCCACCCACTTCTCCTCTTCATAGATGGGGACTCGTGTGTATCCACTCTGCATGATCTCTGACATGGTGGAGAAGTCCAGCACAGCGGTGGACGGCAGCATGAAACAGTCGTTCAGTGGAGTCAGGATGTCCTCCACGGTCTTCCTGCGCAGTGCACCACGGCTAAACTCCTCCTTCACAAACTCACTGCAAATCACAATGATGACAAACGATAATGATGGATTATAACATTAACTCTGTGTCAAAGAACTTTACAATCCCATATCAACTCATAGCCTCTAAACCCTAGACAGAGGGCAGTTACCTCCAGTCCTGCAAGCTTTTCAGCCGTCGCAAACCTGATCAGGTGTGGTAATGTTGGGCTGGAACAAAAGCCTGCCCCTGTTGGTCCTCATGACCAGGTGGGGTACAGGGGCTAGATATAGATTTAGTTTATTGCAGTATGGGAATCACCATAGACACAGTTGTCCTATTGATCAGTGATAGAGCAGTGTATGGCAACCATGTAAATAACACACATGGTCATACCGATGTGTGTCAGGTACCTGTACGGATCATTGACGTTGGCGCGGATCATCTCCATAGCCCTCTCCCTCACACCACAGGTGCTGATGTCACGTCTCAACACCAGGTCCAGCACCAGGCCCAGCGGGCACGACAGTGGGCACGTCAGCACCATACACACCTGGCAGAGGAAGATGTAACCTGTTCAATCCTACCTTCTTGTTAAGAAAAAAAATGTATATGAGGTTGCTAGGAGCCACCGGTCCAGGTATTCCCTCCCTGTTTGAGTCTGTTATCTCTCGGTTGGTGCCTAATGAACATGACCCTTTCCTTCTGTTAGGTTCCATACAGACCTGTGCCAGCCAGGTGAAGCCTGGGGCTAGCTGGAAGCCGTAGCCGGAACACACTATGTGGGGAACAAGCTCTGACACCAGGAAGATGAGGAACCCGCTGGTGAAGACGGCGGGCGCTATGGAACCCAGGACCCTGTAGAGTAGCACACCGAGAACCGAGTGGCCCAGAGCGCACAGGAACAGCAGAGAACACACCTAGAACCGAGAGTGTGGATGGTGCGAAGTTATATAGTGTGGATTTCAGAGTGATGTCATACATCAATATTATTTGATTTGATTTAAGACGGTAGGCCAGGGGTCTCTAGACTTGGATGTGCAGGTTTTTATTCCAACCTAGCACTAACACAGGGTTGGGGAGTAACTGATTACATAGAAAATTTAATCAGTTGCGTTTCCAGTTAAAATATTGGAATCAGATGAGATACTTTTGAAAAACTAGATGATTTCTACTCAGATTACTTTTAAATTCAAAAAGGATGTTTGTGAAAAAAATACATCATGATACCTAAATGTTTTCGCAGTGACATTAAATTCAGCATTGAAAAAAGCTGCATGTTTAAGTTTGTGCCATCTGAGCGAGTCTAACCCCAAATCAGAGACTACTATGATGACACATCAAATGCGGTTGATGGATCACTTTTGTCTTCTTCTAATGCCTCTTAAAGGAAATGTAATCCAAAGTTACAAAGTAATCAGATTACATGACTGAGTTTGGTTAATACAAACGTTACATTACTGATTACAAATTTGGACAGGTAACCAGTAATGGATTATATTTAAAAAGTAACCTACCTAACCCTGATAACATACCTATTTCAACAAATTAAGGTCCAGACACAAGCTGATTATTTGAAACAAGTGTGTTAGTGCTGGGATGGAACAAAAGCCTGCACACCCAGTAGCATAGCATCCAGGAGGGGTATACATTGGGACCCCAGGCATAGGCGTCATGCAACCTAAAAATCTGAGGGGTCAAAGTATTGAGGCTCTGCCCCCCTGTCCGTAAATTTGAGAATTTGGCATTTTTTCAAACATCTGAAACATATAACAAAATATGCTAAAGATGCTCAAATCTTGGTAAAAGGTTGAAAGGAATGTGAGTTTTATTCAGCACATTTATTCAGTCTACCAACCTTGCCAGCTAAAAATAGATAATCTAGCTACTCTAAGTTGATTGATAGCCTACATTTGCTACTTGGTAGCTAGTTATGAGGTTTGGTAGATCGGAAATGTATGTGGGCTAGCTAACGCCAACTTGCTAAAAGGCTAGAAGTATTACAGAGAAGAAAAAGAGAAAAAAACATATTTTTTAATATAATCAGGACAAATCTGAAGAGGTATGTGCCCCTGTATCCTCCATGGACATCACGTCTCTGACCCCAGATCTAATCCTTGTGTAAATTGTAGTAGTTGTTGAAGTAGTAGTGACCCACCAGGCAGTTGCCTCTTCTCCGGATTGGCTCGAGGCGCTTGGCGGCCCGTTTGTCCTCCTCGGAGCCGCAGCTGTGGAAAACGTAGAGCTCCAGGGGGTCCAGCCACAACACGCTGAGGTTCACACTCCTCAGTACCCCGCACACCAGGATCAGCAGCACGATCAGCACCGCCATACCCCACGGAGGGATGTAGTCTGCCGGGAGACCTGCGTCGTTGTTGATCTGCAACCTGTCCGGTCCCACCGAAACCCAGCTTCCGTTCTTCAACACGCACAGGTGGTGGTGGTAGGTAGGGTTGGCGTCATCCCCTCCTCCCGTGGAGGATGCAGCAGGAGAGATGCTGCTCTTGTCCCGCGTCTGTACCGTTATCAACCCGCTGTACTCCTCGTCCGCTGTGAACTCCCCGGTGACCTGGAAGGCGGCGGAGACACGGCGGGTCTCTTGCTCGCACGGGTCAGCTGCATCCTCCACCACCCCGGTCTCCTCCTGTCTTGTTCCAGCGAACGCCACCCACGGCCAGGTCCCATTTAGATCCCAACCGAACAGCCGAAGCTTGAAACTGGCCCCTTGCGGCGCAGAGATGATCCGCTCCTTCATATACACCTGGCCTTCTGGGTCCTCCAGTCGCAGCCCCAGAACCCACGGGGCTTGCTGGGTGCAGGCGCCGTCCCTGATCCTCCAGCAGAACAATAATATCATCAACAAGAACCGTAGGTCTGCCAAGCTGGCCACCATATTGGAATTGGGCAGCTGGGCTTTGCGCGAATCATGTGACTGCCTGCCAGTGTCGCAGCTGCCCGCCCACGGAGGCTCTACGAGCCACACAGCGCTCAGAAAGAAACTGGTTCCCTTTCGACGCCATTTTGGGGAGAAAGCGAATGAGCTTCGTTACGTCCACTGCTCTCGTTTGGAGCCGCAATGGACGTAAATTCCTATTTTCTTTTTAAAACGCCTTCTCGAAAATTAACCAATGAGTCTTTATGGCTGATGACACCCAATCAAAAAACTGGATTGTACCACGCCCATATTTGTTTGGGAGTCTTAACAAGTCAGCTTCCAGCCAAATGTAAAAGGTCCTTGCTATCCAGGATCCTTGGGACGTCCCTACCCCGCCACCCACTCCCATTGAAGTTTACATTTAAAATGGTTAGGTAAGGTTTAGGGTACGGATGTCCCAAGGATACCAGATAGCACTGACCAAAACTTAAAGGGGCTTCATCAATATTCCTTGAGGCGTAACAGAGACCACTTAGGCAGCCTAAAGATGATGTAACTGCATGTTGTTAAAGCATTATTTAGTCATCTAGATTTCTGCTGTCCTGTGAGTCCAAGTACAGAACTCCAGGTAGAAGTTTCCTTTTGGCATAGATTTAGAATCAGCTTTCCCTCCAACTCCTAACCCTGATCGCAGAGGAGTTTAGGACCAAATGCATGATACTCTGTACAGAGAGACAGCTCCATCCGAAACAAAGACATCCCCTGGAGGATACAATCACCACAAAAGTAGGCTAAACAGTCACACCCAGCACCACACTGACTGGGCAAGTTAAAACACGTTGACTAAGGGTCTGTCACAGAACCAAACACTGTAGTTATGTATAACCCCAATGAAACACAGCAGAAACGTGCAGTGGAAGAGTTCAATTCCTATCTTCATGTAGCAACCTGCAGACTTCAACTTTCTGAAGAAAAACTGTCTTCGACAAACTGAACTACATGCTGTTGGGAGGTTATACGCACCACAAAGATACCTTTTGTTTAATGGCATTGGCAACAAATAAATCTAACAGTCACTAATGTTTGTAATCGGCGTGGCCTACTGTTGACATTACCATTGTGGGAATTTATTTAACCTTTTCTATATGTTTGACTCGTCTAGGTGGGAAAAACAGAACACAGACTGTGGCAAAAAAGAGCATACGAGACAGGAGTTTACATAGAGAAATATATCTCAGGTTTATTAACCCAATATCGACTTCTTCAGAACTCCATACACTCATTATTATAAAACAGTAAGTACACATTGCTTACCACAGAAAGTATTGCTGATCAGTCATTACACATGAAAGTTGTTGTGGGACACAAGCACTCCAAGCCCTAACCTCAAGTAATAAATAATATAGCATTTAGAACCGGCTTCTTGTGGAAGACTAGCAGAGAGAAAAACAGAGTGAGATCAGTGTGAACCCGGAGGCCAGACCCCTAGTCTCTGTCAGACTGTTCAGTGTGTGCTTATGAGTCTAAAGAATCATTGTATCCATTCTAATGTCATGCACAAAAAACATCCTTCTTGGAGTTCTATTCTATTCCGTAATGGGGGTCTGGCTCTTAGGCGAGCAGTATGTCACACAACAATTCCACAGATGTCTTAAGTTGAAGGAGTGTGCATTTGGCATGGTGACAGCAGGAATGTCCACCTATTGCCAGATAATTTAATGTTAATTTCTCTTCCATAAGCCGCCTCCAACGTTGTTTTAGAGAATTTGACAGTACGCCCAACCGGCCTCACAACCGCAGATCATGTGTATGGCGTCGTGTGGGTGAGCGGTTTGCTGATGTCAACGTCGTGAACAGAGTGCCCCCATGGTGCCAGTAGGGTTATGGTATGGACAGGCATAAGCTACAGACAACGAACACAAATTAATTTTATCGATGGCCATTTGAATTCACTGTGACGAGATTGTGAGGCCCATTTTTCTTTGGGCATCTGTGATCAACAGATGCATATCTGTATTCCCAGTCATGTGAAATCCATAGATTAGGGCCTAATGAATGCGTTTCAATTGACTGATTTCCTCATATGAACTGTAACTGTAACTGTAAAATCTTTGAAACTGTTGCGTTTATATTTTTGTTCAGTATATATAGTCATTGTTGTGACAATGGCCACATTATAGTTGGCAGACAGGCTAGTATGGCACCCTCGTGTCTCCTCAGTCATCACCTCTACCAGCCACTGGTGAATCAACCACCCACAGTGGAAAAGCGGTCTCTGGTCTGAGAATACAGCACCAGGAATCTTTATACCTCCTGGTCTAGGTCTCAGGTCTAATCACAACACTGGGGCTGAGCTAACAACCACACAACCGATCCTGGCTGCCAGTTAAGCTCTGCTGTCCCGCCAGGAGCTGAACAACCATCCCGCCAGGAGCTGGACAACTATCCCGCCAGGAGCTGGACAACCATCCCGCCAGGAGCTGGACAACCATCCCGCCAGGAGCTGGACAACCATCCCGCCAGGAGCTGGACAACCATCCCGCCAGGAGCTGGACAACCATCCCGCCAGGAGCTGGACAACCATCCCGCCAGGAGCTGAACAACCATCCCGCCAGGAGCTGGACAACTATCCCGCCAGGAGCTGGACAACCATCCCGCCAGGAGCTGGACAACCATCCCGCCAGGAGCTGGACAACCATCCCGCCAGGAGCTGGACAACCATCCCGCCAGGGGCTGGACAACTATCCCATCAGGAGCTGGACAACTATCCCGCCAGGGGCTGGACAACCATCCCGCCAGGAGCTGGACAACCATCCCGCCAGGAGCTGGACAACCATCCCCGCCAGGAGCTGGACAACCATCCCGCCAGGAGCTGGACAACCATCCCGCAAGGAGCTGGACAACCATCCCGCCAGGAGCTGGACAACCATCCCGCCAGGAGCTGGACAACCATCCCGCCAGGAGCTGGACAACCATCCCGCCTGGAGCTGGACAACCATCCCGCCAGGAGCTGGACAACCATCCCACCAGGAGCTGGACAACCATCCCGCCAGGAGCTGGACAACTATCCCGCCAGGAGCTGGACAACCGTCCCGCCAGGAGCTGGACAACCGTCCCGCCAGGAGCTGGACAACCGTCCCGCAAGGAGCTGGACAACCGTCCCGCAAGGAGCTGGACAACCGTCCCGCAAGGAGCTGGACAACCATCCCGCCAGGAGCTGGACAACCATCCCGCAAGGAGCTGGATAACCATCCCGCCAGGAGCTGGACAACCATCCCGCCAGGAGCTGGACAACCATCCCACCAGGAGCTGGACAACTATCCCACCAGGAGCTGGACATTAAATAAAGCTTATAGGACTGTTTTGATCAGTGGTCAAAGAATTTAAACATTACTTGACCGGCGAGAGGAAAGGGGGTAGAGAGAAGGGAAGGAGGGGAGAAGTGGTGGTGTGAGGAGAGAATAGAAGCTTGGGGAGTGGGTACAGAAAGGACCGGAGAAGAGGCAAGAAGGGAGGAAGAGAGGAAAGAACATTAGGAAAGGAAAAGAGGGGAAGGAGGCATGCTAGTCTGCCCAGACAGCCAGCTAACAGCCAGCTAACGGCCAGCTAACGGCCAGCTAACGGCCAGCTAATGGCCAGCTAACGGCCAGCTAACGGCCAGCTAATGGCCAGCTAACGGGCGGCAGCGTAGGCAGTCATCCCAGGCCGTCATTGAAAATAAGAATATGTTCTTAACTGACTTGCCTGGTTAAATAAAGGTAAAAAAAAGGTAAAAAAGGTAAGGTAAAAAAAAAGGTATAAAAAAAAAAAAAAGCCAGCTAACATCTAGCTACGCTACCACAGTGCTCTGACTTTGATCATTCATGTCAAATTACAATTCACGGTCAGTGTTACTTAATGCTACATGAGGCTACTTCATCTGGGGGGAAAGAATAATCAGAGAGAAATGTTCTTTGAGGTCAAATCCAAGCAATGTTTTTATTGCTATTTCAATGTCTTCCTAGTAAAACGTCTTGGTCTAAAGAGATACGTTTTTATCTCCGGTAAGTATTCTCACAGAGGCTACTTTATACATGTTCCATATAGGCATCCTCGCTTACTCCAATTACACACAAAATAGCAGACAAACACCTGTGTCTTCATATAGTATTTACAGTAGCATAATACAAGCAGGAAATATATAACATCTCTTCGCCTGTCACAATAACCCGTTGATAGACGCGATTGTCGTAAATGGAAGCCCGTTTCACAAGAGAACACATAAAACAAAAAACAGAATGTTATTACTTTTCAAATAAATACAACATTTCTAAGTAGTCAAACAATGCTTTCCTAACATCACCGTTCCCGGTACACTGACTAGGAGCATCACAGCCAACCAGTGGCTAGACTGCCATCCAGACCAGTGCTGTAACAGAACCAGTAAGACACAATTCTACGAGTGACCTATGTGAACCAGCAGTCAGGTCTAGCATTTCTGTGTGAAGTAGTGTGTAAGGCCACACCCACCATAGACTTAGAAAAGTCTAGAATAGACAACCCCATTCAATACCCTGTACTAAGGGGCTTGTGTCAGTTCTATTCATTCTAATATGTGCTATACTCTTAAAATTCAGGTATGAACTCTTCCCTGTGGAACAGAATAAATACTCAGTCGTACCTCGCAGTTTGTAATTTTCTTACCAAATTCATGTGTGTAAATCAATCTTTTATCATGTTGTTTCCTTCATGTTGACGGTTGCTTGAGTTACTTCATTGTCAGTTCATATATCTCTGGGGCTCAAGATCAGTAGATTTTCATGATAGCAGCGTTATATATCTGGTCTGCCCTCCATCCATAAAGAATACATGGTGAAGGAGACACACAGTCATCTCTAAACTCTGTGTCCATTCCTCTGGAGGAGAGCCCAGTCCTACAGTCCCTCTATATGTGTTATAGACACCATATCTACCCATAAACAGCAAGACGGGGACAGAGCATGTAACAATTTCACTAATACACACAGTAAAACCTACATCACATTGAATCTGAATGGTCAATTGTGGATCCCCTGTTTTGGAATGTCATTTTTGGAGTACATACAACATAAATGAGAAGGGAACATTGTGGTAGAGGTGGCATGCCTTTTTTTCAGGTCATAAGCAGTGCCAACCACCACTCACTGGGCTGTAACATCACACAATAAAACTCTCAATTCTAAAGTTCATTGTGACATCACAAATTGGAACTTTGAACTCCATTGTGACATCACCCCAGAAAATAGCGAATTCTACAATATATACCATTGTGACATCACCCCTGAAAACGGTGAATTCTGTATTCCATTGTGACATCACAGTAACACTCGGTACTCTAAACTCCATTGTGACATCACTCCAAAGCAACCAATAATGTTAAATCACAGTGTCTCAGACACCCAATTGCTATTCCACTGTTTATGTGAAATGAAATAAACAGGAAAAGAAGCTAGTATCATAGTCAAATTGAGCTCTGTTCACAGTTAGGTGTGTGTGTGAGTGTGTAGGTGCTAGGGGGAGTTGGTTGAAATACAGTAGTAAAGTCTGTTCTGGAGTGTCAGTGTAATCATTCACAGTACATGGAGTTTTGAAAGTTCTCAACAAAATAAAATCTATAGAATATATAACATTTGACATCAAATAAATCTCTCTCTTATATATATATATATACACACACACACACACACAAAGTAATATGTAATACAAAATAAATATTACTATTTATATTTAAATAATTCATAATATAATACACTTCACATCTCTGGTAAGGAGGTGGTTCTGTGTTAAACAAACCCACCTGTTAGTCAAATAGTCAGCCTTCCAGTAATCCCACCCCCACCCCAGCCTGATAGGCCTGATTACCAGGGTCAGGTAATCAATCACTTCTAGTGTGTTTCATTCCACAAAAATCTCAAAATAAGATGCAGCCCAGGAGGTACACACAAACCCTTACTCTCCTGTTGAGCCCTTGTGTAAACAGACCCCAAACGCAACAATCGCTATCTTTAACAATCATTACTCACAACCTCCTAGTTCGGTTTTTGGGGAAATCGTCATCTTTGGAAAAAAGAAAGAACAGACAAACAAAAAATGAACCAAGATTCTCGGACTCCCTCATGAAAATGTTCCATTTGGGGGGGGGGGTTCCAAAGTCATTGCCATGGAAACTGGGCATGTGGGAGGGGAATGGGACAGAAGGTTTTTAGAGAGAACACACAGGTACAGATGTGTGGGTGAACACTAAGCTAAAAATGCATGTCTCTCTCAATATTGCTACATTTCTCTTTAAAAACATATTTTTCAGGTCACATTATGTATTTTACCCAAAACCTGAGGGCAGAGAATTAACACATACTATAAACATGCTATAGGCTGGGGTGTATATCACCCCCTCCTCACCCACATAGCTGATCCCATGCTGTGTCTGCAGCATCCGTAACGCTGACACACACACACACACACACACACACACACACACACACACACACACACACACACACACACACACACACACACACACACACACACACACACACACACACACAGAACCGTATGACAGAGACTAGATACATCACACTTGGCCTCCGCACTGCGTAACACACCAGTGCTCCTGGTCTCTTTCTCCTCCCATCTTGAGAGGAGGGTGGGAGGATAGGGGAGAGAGGAGGGTGGGAGGATAGGGGACAGAGGAGGGTGGGAGGATAGGGGACAGAGGAGGGAGGGAGGATAGGGGACAGGGGAGGGTGGGAGGATAGGGGAGAGAGGAGGGTGGGAGGATAGGGGAGAGAGGAGGGTGGGAGGATAGGGGACAGAGGAGGGTGGGAGGATAGGGGACAGAGGAGGGTGGGAGGATAGGGGACAGGGGAGGGTGGGAGGATAGGGGACAGAGGAGGGTGGGAGGATAGGGGGAGGGTGGGAGGATAGGGGACAGGGGAGGGTGGGAGGATAGGGGAGAGAGGAGGGTGGGAGGATAGGGGACAGGGGAGGGTGGGAGGATAGGGGACAGAGGAGGGTGGGAGGATAGGGGACAGGGAGGGTGGGAGGATAGGGGACAAGGGAGGGTGGGAGGATAGGGGACAGAGGAGGGTGGGAGGATAGGGGACAGGGAGGGTGGGAGGATAGGGACAGAGGAGGGTGGGAGGATAGGGGGAGAGGAGGGTGGGAGGATAGGGGACAGAGGAGGGTGGGAGGATAGGGGACAGAGGAGGGTGGGAGGATAGGGGACAGAGGAGGGTGGGAGGATAGGGGAGAGAGGAGGGTGGGAGGATAGGGGAGAGAGGAGGGTGGGAGGATAGGGGAGAGAGGAGGGTGGGAGGATAGGGGACAGAGGAGGGTGGGAGGATAGGGGACAGAGGAGGGTGGGAGGATAGGGGAGAGAGGAGGGTGGGAGGATAGGGGAGAGAGGAGGGTGGGAGGATAGGGGAGAGA
This sequence comes from Oncorhynchus keta, assembly GCF_023373465.1. NCBI lineage: Eukaryota > Metazoa > Chordata > Actinopteri > Salmoniformes > Salmonidae > Oncorhynchus > Oncorhynchus keta. Next base: position 18,708,029 of record NC_068429.1, read on the forward strand.
GGAGGGTGGGAGGATAGGGGGAGAGAGGAGGGTGGGAGGATAGGGGAGAGAGGAGGGTGGGAGGATAGGGGACAGAGGAGGGTGGGAGGATAGGGGAGAGAGGAGGGAGAGAGGAGGGTGGGAGGATAGGGGACAGAGGAGGGTGGGAGGATAGGGGACAGAGGAGGGTGGGAGGATAGGGGACAGAGGAGGGTGGGAGGATAGGGGACAGAGGAGGGTGGGAGGATAGGGGACAGGGGAGGGTGGGAGGATAGGGGACAGAGGAGGGTGGGAGGATAGGGGACAGAGGAGGGTGGGAGGATAGGGGACAGGGAGGGTGGGAGGATAGGGGACAGGGGAGGGTGGGAGGATAGGGGACAGAGGAGGGTGGGAGGATAGGGGACAGAGGAGGGTGGGAGGATAGGGGACAGAGGAGAGTGGGAGGATAGGGGACAGAGGAGGGTGGGAGGATAGGGGACAGAGGAGGGTGGGAGGATAGGGGACAGAGGAGGGTGGGAGGATAGGGGACAGAGGAGGGTGGGAGGATAGGGGACAGAGGAGGGTGGGAGGATAGGGGACAGAGGAGGGTGGGAGGATAGGGGACAGAGGAGGGTGGGAGGATAGGGGACAGAGGAGGGTGGGAGGATAGGGGACAGAGGAGGGAGGGAGGATAGGGGACAGAGGAGGGTGGGAGGATAGGGGACAGAGGAGGGAGGATAATGGACAGAGGAGGGAGGGAGGATAGGGGATAGGGGACAGGGGAGGGTGGGAGGATAGGGGACAGAGGAGGGTGGGAGGATAGGGTACAGAGGAGGGTGGGAGGATAGGGGACAGAGGAGGGATAGGGGAAGGGTGGGAGGATAGGGGACAGGGGAGGGTGGGAGGATAGGGGACAGAGGAGGGTGGGAGGATAGGGGACAGAGGAGGGTGGGAGGATAGGGGACAGAGGAGGGTGGGAGGATAGGGGACAGAGGAGGGAGGATAATGGACAGAGGAGGGAGGGAGGATAGGGGACAGAGGAGGGAGGGAGGATAGGGGACAGGGAGGGTGGGAGGATAGGGGACAGGGGAGGGTGGGAGGATAGGGGGGACAGAGGAGGGTGGGAGGATAGGGGACAGAGGAGGGTGGGAGGATAGGGGACAGAGGAGGGTGGGAGGATAGGGGACAGAGGAGGGAGGTGGGACAGGGGAAGGTGGGAGGGGGACAGAGGAGGGAGGGAGGATAGTGGACAGAGGAGGGAGGATAGTGGGCAGGGGAGGGGGCATGGGGGACAGAGGAGAGACTGAGGATAGGGGACAGAGGAGAGACGGAGGATAGCGGCCAGGAGGATTCCCATAATGCACCTTGCTCCTTAGAATCTTTCAGTGCTCCAGGGATAGCCAACAGAACTTGAGAACAAACGGAATGTGTGTATTTATTTTAACACATCTTAACAAACCCCCCGCAGGGGTAGTTGTCAGATGGTGCTCTCGGTGTGTGCGTGACTGATGGTGTGCATGTGTGTGTGCGGGTGTTGGTGTGTGTGAGGGTGTTGTGTGTGTGTTTGTGGGTAGCTGGGTCTACGTGTGCCACCCAGGCAGTTCTGTGGTTGCTCAGAGAGCAGAGAGGTCATCTCGCTTGGCCCATTCACCCCACCTGGTCCATTCTCCTCACCTGGCCCATTCTCCCCCTGGCCTCGCAGAAGGGGGGGATTTGAGGGAGAGAGAGGTGAGGGGATGAGGCAGGTGGGGGAGAGAGGATGAGGAGGAGGAAGATGGAGGTGGGTGAGGGGTGCGTGCACCCGAGAAGGGGGAAGGGGTTGTCTTGGGCAGAGGTTTGCCTTTTATGGGCGGAGGGGTGGATTGGGGCAGGGCCGGGCGGGGATTGACTTGGGTGGGGATGGTGGTTTGGGGTAAGGGGGTACGGTCGGTGGGAGGAGGGGTGGGCTGAGGGATGGCAAGGGGGTGTTTGAAGGGTGGGGTGGCCAAGGGGAGAGGGGTGCGGGGAAGGGCTGGGGTGGTGATGGGGGGCAGGGATGCGGAGGTGCTGTCCAGGTGGGGGTGGCTCCCCTCGGGTGACTGGGGGGTGCTGTCCAGCCTGGACGCCAGCAGACCATTCTGGTACTGGGAACGAGTGATCTGAGGTGAGGAGAAGAAAGCGACAGAGTGAGGAGGAGAGAGTATAGAGAGACCAAGGCCCTGTTAAAAAACAAACCCTCACCCCAGCATGTGCGACTACTAGACAGAATAGTGCTGTCAGCATGAAGGTGACTAAGATATATGTAGAGTTATAAGCAGGTTAAAAGTCAAGGTCAGGGGTTAAAGTTGAGAGTGTTACCTTGACATACTGCAGGTCAGTAAGAGCACGTACGTAGAAGTCTGGTGTGTACTGGCAGGTGGTGAGCTGCGTGTTGCTAGCGGTTACCGAACTGCATTCTCCGGGAGCGCCATGCTCAGTGCAGCTCAGCGATGCCGAGCGGTTCAGACCACTACTGTGAGTAGGAGAGCGGAACTCTGGGATACGGAGAGGGAGAGAGAGGGTGAGCCTGGGATAATACACCTATACACATTCACACAAGAACACACACATTCACTCGCACCAACATGAATGCAGGAGAAGAGAGGAGAACATGGGAGAGGAGAACAGAGGAGAGGAGAACAGAAGAGAGGAGAACAGAAGAGAAGAGAACAGAGGAGAGGAGAACAGAGGAGAGGAGAACAGAGCAGAGCATGATTGTACAGTAGAATCTCATGGCTCTGACAGCACACACACACATACACACATACACAATTACAGGCCTGAACAGCAACACACACTCAGCAGCAGAGAGCAACAGGTATATACAACACAAACATATGGAAACACAAAGACACAGGTTGGGTATGATTGACTGATGATTAGAGGAGGAAGTGGTTATATATGGATCGGGAGTGATGGGGACCAAATCAACAGCCAGGACCAAGGATGATGGCATCATGGCTACCAATCAACAACCAGGATTCTGTGGCGTTTGATCTCCTTGAGTTTATGGCCCTGGGATCTCCTGCCATACAAACAAGGCTCTGATTGGCTTGGCGGGAGGGGGAAGGGGTCAGGACATTATGAGTGTGTGTGTGTGTGTGTTGGTTAGGGGAGGTGAGGTGGAGGAGTGTGTAGCTCGTTCCTTCTAGGCACACTTCTGAAAACATTGGATAGGTAATGAGGTCTAGCCCACCTTGTCTTTGGGTAGGCTGGGTCAAACTGGCCTCGTATTGCCTGTACCCATCTACTCTTTTTAGATCTACACAAGTGCCTAGGGGAATGGTCTAGGGAACTATCAGTTATAGGAAGTAGGGGGGGTCAGAAGTAGAGCAGTGATCATAGAACTCTACATTCTATGCTAGTGACAGGATCAGGTAGTAGTGGCGCAAGGTAGAAGATGGTCTTTAAGCACAGATCTAGGATCAGATTACCCAAAATGTAACCAGTAGGGCAATGAGAAAACATCTGAACCTAGACCAGTGGTTAAGGCAACTAGGTAGAAGGGGTCAGGGGTTAAAGGTCAGGGATGAGAGGGAGTGCCGTGGAGCGGTGGCTCCACCTAGAGCCCCATCCAGCAAGTTCCTTCCATTCTCCTTCCTTTTCCTCAATCTGTACTGTGTGGTCCAGCAGTTCCAAAGGTCCAACGAAATTGGTATCACTCATTCTAAGTACCTGACCCTGCTCCAATATCATGAAAATACTTTCCCTCCCTACTGTTCTACCTTCCATACTTCCTCCCTACTGTTCTACCTTCCATACTTCCTCCCTACTGTCCAACCTTCCTACTGTCATTTCTTCCATACACCCTTCCTACTGTCCTACCCTCCATACTTCCTCCCTACTGTCCTACCCTCCATACTTCCTCCCTACTGTTCTACCTTCCATACTTCCTCCCTACTGTCCAATCTTCCATACTTCCTCCCTACTGTCCAACCTTCCTACTGTCATTTCTTCCATACACCCTTCCTACTGTCCTACCCTCCATACTTCCTCCCTACTGTCCTACCCTCCATACTTCCTCCCTACTGTTCTACCTTCCATACTTCCTCCCTACTGTCCAACCTTCCATACTTCCTCCCTACTGTTCTACCTTCCATACTTCCTCCCTACTGTCCAACCTTCCTAGTGTCATTTCTTCCATACACCCTTTCTACTGTCCTACCCTCCATACTTCCTCCCTACTGTCCTACCCTCCATACTTCCTCCCTACTGTTCTACCTTCCATACTTCCTCCCTACTGTCCAACCTTCCATACTTCCTTTCTACTGTCATTTCTTCCATACACCCTTCCTACTGTCCTACCCTCCATACTTCCTCCCTACTGTCCTACCTTCCATACTCCCTCCCTACTGTAATTTCTTCCATACACCCTTCCTACGGTCCAACCTTCCATACTTCCTTTCTACTGTCATTTATTCCATACACCCTTCCTACTGTCCTACCTTCCATACTTCCTTCCTACTGTCATTTCTTCCATACACCCTTCCTACTGTCCTACCTTCCACACTTCTTTCCTACTGTCCTACCTTCCATACTTCTTCCCTAATGTCCCATCTTCCACACTTTCTTCCTACTGTCCAACCTTCCACACTTCCTACTGTCCTAGCTTCCATACTTCCTTCCTACTGTCATTTCTTCCACATTTACTTCCTTCTGTCCTACCTTCCATATTTCCTCCCTACTGTCCTACCTTCCATACTTCCTCCTTACTGTCCTACCTTCCATACTTCCTCCCTACTGTCCTACCTTCCATACTTCCTCCTTACTGTCCTACCTTCCATATTTCCTCCCTACTGTCCTACCTTCCATATTTCCTCCCTACTGTCCTACCTTCCATACTTCCTCCTTACTGTCCTACCTTCCATATTTCCTCCCTACTGTCCTACCTTCCATATTTCCTCCCTACTGTCCTACCTCCCATATTTCCTCCCTACTGTCCTACCTTCCATACTTCCTCCTTACTGTCCTACCTTCCATACTTCCTCCCTACTGTCCTACCTTCCATACTTCCTCCTTACTGTCCTACCTTCCATATTTCCTCCCTACTGTCCTACCTTCCATATTTCCTCCCTACTGTCCTACCTTCCATACTTCCTCCTTACTGTCCTACCTTCCATACTTCCTCCCTACTGTCCTACCTTTCATACTTCCTCCCTACTGTCCAACTTCCATACTTCCTCCCTACTGTCCTACCTTCCTACTGCCCCCACTTCCATACTTCCTCCCTACTGTCCTACCTTCCATACTTCCTTCCTACTGTCATTTCTTCCACACTTCCTTCCTTCTGTCCTACCTTCCATACTTCCTCCTTACTGTCCTACCTTCCATACTTCCTCCTTACTGTCCTACCTTCCATACTTCCTCCTTACTGTCCTACCTTTCATACTTCCTCCCTACTGTCCTACCTTTCATACTTCCTCCCTACTGTCCTACCTTTCATACTTCCTCCCTACTGTCCTACCTTCCATACTTCCTCCCCACTTCCATACTTCCTCCCTACTGTCCTACCTTCCATACTTCCTCCCTACTGTCCCCACTTCCATACTTCCTCCCTACTGTCCAACCTTCCATACTTCCTCCCTACTGTCATTTCTTCCATACTTCCTTCCTACTGTCATTTCTTACATACTTCCTTCCTACTGCCATTTCTTCCACACTTCCTTCCTACTGTCATTTCTTCCATACTTCCTTCCTACTGCCATTTCTTCCATACTTCCTTCCTACTGTCATTTTTTTCCACACTTCCTTCCTACTGTCCTACCTTCCATACTTCCTCCTTACTGTCATTTCTTCCACACTTCCTACCTACTGTCATTTCTTCCATACTTCCTTCCTACTGTCATTTCTTCCATACTTCCTTCCTACTGTCATTTCTTCCATACTTCTTTCCTACTGTCATTTCTTCCACACTTCCTTCCTACTGTCATTTCTTCCACACTTCCTTCCTACTGTCATTTCTTCCACACTTCCTTCCTACTGTCATTTCTTCCATACTTCCTTCCTACTGTCATTTCTTCCATACTTCCTCCTTACTGTCATTTCTTCCACACTTCCTTCCTACTGTCATTTCTTCCACACTTCCTTCCTACTGTCATTTCTTCCATACTTCCTTCCTACTGTCATTTCTTCCATACTTCCTTCCTACTGTCATTTCTTCCATACTTCCTTCCTACTGTCATTTCTTCCATACTTCCTTCCTACTGTCATTTCTTCCACACTTCCTTCCTACTGTCATTTCTTCCATACTTCCTTCCTACTGTCATTTCTTCCATACTTCCTTCCTACTGTCATTTCTTCCACACTTCCTTCCTACTGTCATTTCTTCCATACTTCCTTCCTACTGTCATTTCTTCCATACTTCCTTCCTACTGTCATTTCTTCCATACTTCCTTCCTACTGTCATTTCTTCCACACTTCCTTCCTACTGTCATTTCTTCCATACTTCCTTCCTACTGTCATTTCTTCCATACTTCCTTCCTACTGTCATTTCTTCCACACTTCCTTCCTACTGTCATTTCTTCCATACTTCCTTCCTACTGTCATTTCTTCCATACTTCCTTCCTACTGTCATTTCTTCCACACTTCCTTCCTACTGTCCTAACTTCAATACTTCCGTCCACGTTACTGATCTAACATAAGGTTGGTGAAACCAGTACTGAGGAAAGTAGATAAGCTATTATTCCAAGGAAGAGACCAAGGAAGAAAGGAAAGATGCATAATATACAACTTGTAAACCCTAACCTTATTGAAATAGGACCCGTCAATGGCACTAAACTGAGTAATGTTGTCCCAGACTCCTCTGCTCTGTCCTGCTGACTGGGGACAAACACACTGATGTGACCTGATGTGGCACACGGTCTGTTAGCATCACATACTGTATAGGGGCTCAGCTGTCAGCATCCGCAATTACTGGGCAGAGTAAGAACTGCACCACATCACTCAGTCCCTCCTAGTGAGAGATGACTGCAGAGGACCGGCTCGGTCACCAAAGCATGAATAATTCAACCCCACTCCACTGAGAGTGTAGTGGAGCGTAGACATGCGTTATGCTAAAATAGAGTTATTAACGAGCATTAGTGCTGCTGACTGTTATCTCGACCGGCGTTCAATGTTTAGCCAATTGTTTTATTTTTTTCAGCGTTCAGCCTGGTTTGTCCCGGCTACTGTGAGTCTGCTATCAAGATCTGGAGAAAAGCATTAGAGGATTGAGGGCCTGATTTGATTACTAAACCTTTGTAACTCCTGGTTTCCAGAGGGAATAAAACCAGCAGAGAAAGAATAGATCTTGGGAGTTAAGAGTCGTTTGGGAGTTCAAATGTTTGTGTTTTACTCTACTTAAAACAAAACACAACAGGTAAAACAAACCATTAGTTTAACTGCCCCTGTATGTAAGGGATATATATTCTAGTGGATCTCCACACTGTTTGTCTATCAGGTTGTACTTGCTGGAGCAGGGCTCTGAAGAAGAGGATGATGGGAGGGAAACTTAAATATGATTTTGGCATATAAAGTGACCCCTCCCCCTCCCCCATGTTACCCCCTCTTAGACTGGTTGGTTCTTTACCTGGAAAGCGAGAGAACAGAGAGAATCTCTTAAGGGAGAGGCGTCGTGGAGGGGGGGACGCCACTGAGGGGGAGAGAGGGGGAGTGACGGCTGAGAGAGGGGTGGGCAGAAGGGGGAGAGAGAGAGACGCTCTCGTTTACTCATCGGTAGGCAGTAACAGCACTGTAGGAGTTAAATCTGCCTCTCTCGGCCCGACTGACCTGAAGACACACAAACCTTTTTCCTTCTCAGAGCACTTTGACATGATCACCTCTATACATCATATACATTTCGTGAACAATACATTAAGTCTCTGTCTAAAATGGCACCCTATTCCCAACTATAGTGCACAAATTTTGGCCACGGTTAGCCACATAGGGCTCTGGCCTAAATTAGTGCACTACATTGAGGATAGTGTGCAATATCAGCTTCGCCCTGAGTGACTCGTCATTTTCAAAGGTCAACGAAGGCCTGCTGTCAGATTGGAGGCAGACAGACCAATGGTAGGGGCTTAACTGTGTGACATCAGACACTGATGTGAGTTGGACAGTTTGACATGTAGGCAGCAGTACACAGCATATAGCACATGCATACACATACAACAGTGACCACTATTACAGAGATATTAGACAGAGACAGATGGAGAGAGAGAAGAGAAAGGAAGACAGGGGAGAGAGAGAAGAGAAAGGAAGACGGGGGAGAGAGAGAAGAGAAAGGGAGACTGGGGAGAGAGAGAAGAGAAAGGGAGACGGGGGAGAGAGAGAAGAGAAAGGGAGACTGGGGAGAGAGAGAAGAGAAAGGAAGACGGGGGAGAGAGAGAAGAGAAAGGAAGACGGGGAGAGAGAGAAGAGAAAGGAAGACGGGGGAGAGAGAGAAGAGAAAGGAAGACAGGGGAGAGAGAGAAGAGAAAGGAAGACGGGGGAGAGAGAGAAGAGAAAGGGAGACTGGGGAGAGAGAGAAGAGAAAGGGAGACTGGGGAGAGAGAGAAGAGAAAGGAAGACGGGGGAGAGAGAGAAGAGAAAGGAAGACGGGGGAGAGAGAGAAGAGAAAGGAAGACGGGGGAGAGAGAGAAGAGAAAGGAAGACAGGGAGAGAGAGAAGAGAAAGGAAGACGGGGGAGAGAGAGAAGAGAAAGGGAGACTGGGGAGAGAGAGAAGAGAAAGGAAGACGGGGGAGAGAGAGAAGAGAAAGGAAGACAGGGGAGAGAGAAGAGAAAGGGAGACTGGGGAGAGAGAGAAGAGAAAGGGAGACTGGGGAGAGAGAGAAGAGAAAGGAAGACGGGGGAGAGAGAGAAGAGAAAGGAAGACAGGGGAGAGAGAAGAGAAAGGAAGACGGGGGAGAGAGAGAAGAGAAAGGGAGACTGGGGAGAGAGAGAAGAGAAAGGAAGAGAAGAAGGGGAGAGAGAGAAGAGAAAGGGAGACGGGGGGAGAGAGAGAAGAGAAAGGGAGACGGGGGAGAGAGAGAAGAGAAAGGAAGACGGGGGAGAGAGAGAAGAGAAAGGGAGACTGGGGAGAGAGAGAAGAGAAAGGAAGACGGGGGAGAGAGAGAAGAGAAAGGAAGACGGGGGAGAGAGAGAAGAGAAAGGAAGACGGGGGAGAGAGAGAAGAGAAAGGAAGACGGGGGAGAGAGAAGAGAAAGGAAGACGGGGAGAGAGAGAAGAGAAAGGGAGACGGGGAGAGAGAGAAGAGAAAGGGAGACGGGGGAGAGAGAGAAGAGAAAGGAAGACGGGGGAGAGAGAGAAGAGAAAGGGAGACTGGGGAGAGAGAGAAGAGAAAGGAAGACAGGGGAGAGAGAGAAGAGAAAGGAAGACAGGGAGAGAGAGAAGAGAAAGGGAGACTGGGGAGAGAGAGAAGAGAAAGGGAGACTGGGGAGAGAGAGAAGAGAAAGGGAGACAGGGGAGAGAGAGAAGAGAAAGGAAGACGGGGAGAGAGAGAAGAGAAAGGGAGACTGGGGAGAGAGAGAAGAGAAAGGAGACGGGGAGAGAGAGAAGAGAAAGGAAGACGGGGAGAGAGAGAAGAGAAAGGAAGACGGGGAGAGAGAGAAGAGAAAGGGAGACTGGGGAGAGAGAGAGAGGAAGACTAGGGGGAGAGAGAGAAGAGAAAGGAAGAGAGGGGGAGAGAGAGAAGAGAAAGGAAGACAGGGAGAGAGAGAAGAGAAAGGAAGACGGGGAGAGAGAGAAGAGAAAGGGAGACGGGGGAGAGAGAGAAGAGAAAGGGAGACGGGGGAGAGAGAGAAGAGAAAGGGAGACGGGGAGAGAGAGAAGAGAAAGGAAGACGGGGGGAGAGAGAGAAGAGAAAGGGAGACGGGGGGGAGAGAGAGAGAAGAGAAAGGAAGAGGGGGAGAGAGAGAAGAGAAAGGAAGACAGGGGGAGAGAAGAAGAAGAGGGGAGAGAGAGAAGAGAAAGGGAGACTGGGGAGAGAGAGAAGAGAAAGGAAGACAGGGAGAGAGAGAAGAGAAAGGAAGACAGGGGGAGAGAGAGAAGAGAAAGGAGACTGGGGAGAGAGAGAAGAGAAAGGGAGACTGGGGAGAGAGAGAAGAGAAAGGGAGACAGGGGAGAGAGAGAAGAGAAAGGGAGACGGGGGAGAGAGAGAAGAGAAAGGGAGACTGGGGAGAGAGAGAAGAGAAAGGGAGACTGGGGAGAGAGAGAAGAGAAAGGAAGACTGGGGAGAGAGAGAAGAGAAAGGGAGACGGGGGAGAGAGAGAAGAGAAAGGAAGACGGGGGAGAGAGAGAAGAGAAAGGAAGACGGGGGAGAGAGAGAAGAGAAAGGGAGACGGGGGAGAGAGAGAAGAGAAAGGGAGACGGGGGAGAGAGAGAAGAGAAAGGAGACGGGGGAGAGAGAGAAGAGAAAGGAAGACGGGGGAGAGAGAGAAGAGAAAGGGAGACTGGGGAGAGAGAGAAGAGAAAGGGAGACGGGGGAGAGAGAGAAGAGAAAGGGAGACGGGGGAGAGAGAGAAGAGAAAGGAAGACGGGGGAGAGAGAGAAGAGAAAGGGAGACGGGGGAGAGAGAGAAGAGAAAGGGAGACGGGGGAGAGAGAGAAGAGAAAGGGAGACGGGGGAGAGAGAGAAGAGAAAGGGAGACGGGGGAGAGAGAGAAGAGAAAGGGAGACTGGGGAGAGAGAGAAGAGAAAGGGAGACGGGGGAGAGAGAGAAGAGAAAGGGAGACTGGGGAGAGAGAGAAGAGAAAGGAGACGGGGGAGAGAGAGAAGAGAAAGGGAGACGGGGGAGAGAGAGAAGAGAAAGGGAGACGGGGGAGAGAGAGAAGAGAAAGGGAGACTGGGGAGAGAGAGAAGAGAAAGGGAGACTGGGGAGAGAGAGAAGAGAAAGGGAGACGGGGGAGAGAGAGAAGAGAAAGGGAGACTGGGGAGAGAGAGAAGAGAAAGGGAGACTGGGGAGAGAGAGAAGAGAAAGGGAGACTGGGGAGAGAGAGAAGAGAAAGGGAGACTGGGGAGAGAGAGAAGAGAAAGGGAGACTGGGGAGAGAGAGAAGAGAAAGGGAGACTGGGGAGAGAGAGAAGAGAAAGGGAGACTGGGGAGAGAGAGAAGAGAAAGGGAGACGGGGGAGAGAGAGAAGAGAAAGGGAGACGGGGGAGAGAGAGAAGAGAAAGGGAGACGGGGGAGAGAGAGAAGAGAAAGGGAGACGGGGGAGAGAGAGAAGAGAAAGGGAGACTGGGGAGAGGGGAGAGAGAGAGAGAGAGAGAGAGGGAGACGGGGGGAGAGAGAGAAGAGAAAGGGAGACTGGGGAGAGAGAGAAGAGAAAGGGAGACGGGGAGAGAGAGAAGAGAAAGGGAGACGGGGGAGAGAGAGAAGAGAAAGGAGACGGGGAGAGAAAAGAGAAAGGGAGACGGGGGGAGAGAAAAGAGAAAGGGAGACGGGGGGAGAGAGAGAAGAGAAAGGGAGACGGGGGAGAGAGAGAGAAGAGAAAGGGAGACGGGGGAGAGAGAGAAGAGAAAGACAGGGGAGAGAGAAGAGAAAGACAGGGGAGAGAGAAGAGAAAGACAGAAGAGAGAGAGAAGAGAAAGACAGGGGAGAGAGAGAAGAGAAAGGAAGACAGGGGAGAGAGAGAACAGAAAGGAAGACGGGGGAGAGAGAGAAGAGAAAGGAAGACAGGGGAGAGAGAGAAGAGAAAGACAGGGGAGAGAGAAGAGAAAGACAGGGGAGAGAGAAGAGAAAGACAGGGGAGAGAGAAGAGAAAGGAAGACAGGGGAGAGAGAGAAGAGAAAGGAAGACAGGGGAGAGAGAGAAGAGAAAGACAGGGGAGAGAGAAGAGAAAGACAGGGGAGAGAGAAGAGAAAGACAGGGGAGAGAGAAGAGAAAGACAGGGGAGAGAGAGAAGAGAAAGGAAGATGGGGAGAGAGAGAAGAGAAAGGAAGACGGGGGAGAGAGAGAAGAGAAAGGAAGACGGGGGAGAGAGAGAAGAGAAAGGAAGACGGGGGAGAGAGAGAAGAGAAAGGAAGACGGGGGAGAGAGAGAAGAGAAAGGAAGACGGGGGAGAGAGAGAAGAGAAAGGAAGACGGGGGAGAGAGAGAAGAGAAAGGAAGACGGGGGAGAGAGAGAAGAGAAAGGAAGACGGGGGAGAGAGAGAAGAGAAAGGAAGACGGGGGAGAGAGAGAAGAGAAAGGAAGACGGGGGAGGGAGAGAAGAGAAAGGAAGACGGGGAGAGAGAAGAGAAAGACAGGGGAGAGAGAAGAGAAAGACAGGGGAGAGAGAAGAGAAAGACAGGGGAGAGAGAGAAGAGAAAGGAAGATGGGGGAGAGAGAGAAGAGAAAGGAAGACGGGGGAGAGAGAGAAGAGAAAGGAAGACGGGGGAGAGAGAGAAGAGAAAGGAAGACGGGGGAGAGAGAGAAGAGAAAGGAAGACGGGGGAGAGAGAGAAGAGAAAGGAAGACTGGGGAGAGAGAAGAGAAAGACAGGGGAGAGAGAGAGAAGAGAAAGACAGGGGAGAGAGAGAGAAGAGAAAGACAGGGGAGAGAGAGAGAAGAGAAAGACAGGGGAGAGAGAGAGAAGAGAAAGGAAGACAGGGGAGAGAGAGAAGAGAAAGGAAGACAGGGGAGAGAGAGAAGAGAAAGACAGGGGAGAGAGAGAGAAGAGAAAGACAGGGGAGAGAGAGAGAAGAGAAAGACAGAGGAGAGAGAGAAGAGAAAGGAAGACAAGGGAGAGAGAGAAGAGAAAGACAGGGGAGAGAGAGAGAAGAGAAAGACAGGGGAGAGAGAGAGAAGAGAAAGACAGAGGAGAGAGAGAAGAGAAAGGAAGACAGGGGAGAGAGAGAAGAGAAAGACAGGGGGGAGAGAGAGAAGAGAAAGACAGGGGGGAGAGAGAGAAGAGAAAGACAGGGGAGAGAGAGAGAAGAGAAAGACAGGGGAGAGAGAGAGAAGAGAAAGACAGGGGAGAGAGAGAGAAGAGAGAGAAAGACAGGGGAGAGAGAGAGAAGAGAAAGACAGGGGAGAGAGAGAAGAGAAAGACAGGGGAGAGAGAGAAGAGAAAGAGGGGAGAGAGAAGAGAAAGAGGGGAGAGAGAGAAGAGAAAGACTGGGGGGAGAGAGAAGAGAAAGACAGGGGAGAGGGAGAAGAGAAAGACAGGAGAGAGGGAGAAGAGAAAGACAGGGGAGAGGGAGAAGAGAAAGACAGGGGAGAGAGAGAACAGAACCCATTTGTCCTGTAACGGTCATATTTGGAAGGCTTTCGACAAGCAGAACCTACTCTGCTAATATCTGAATGTGTAGTGCCATCTACAGGACTAGTTACACGACTGACAGCATAGAAAGCCTAACTTAATTCAATTTTATGACTCCCAGTACACTGATTATATTGTCAAATCTTTAAGGGAGGCAGCTGTTCATACTGGTTTCTGACCACTAGGTGGAAGCAGTGTTTATAAAAAGATCTAGTTTATGAGATACATTTCTCCCCTATTTCAACAACTCCAGCTCAAGTGAGACTAAACACTGCTCTCTGTATCAGGGATTGTGCGTCACACGTTAGGTTCCGATACTACCCATAGGTAGTATCACAGTTCCAGCCCTGTGGCAGCATCACCTTCCTGCCAACTAAGCACGCACGCACGCACGCACACACACACACACACACACACACACCACCCTAGTCATAAACACCTTCCCCTCCTCCTTTAAGGGTGACAGTGGTGTGTGTTTCCTTCTACCTGTTTAATACATCATCTGTAGATCACATTTCTGTGTTCTGTTGGATCTCCTATTACACACACACCACTGGGGGCTGGTGGCAGAATGGACTCATGGTGATGACTGGAGCTGGATCAGTGGTATGGGATCACATGGTTTCCAGGTGTTTGATGCCATTCCATTTGCACAGTTCTGGATATTATTACGAGCCGTCCTCCCCTCAGCATTGTGGGCTTTGCCAACACACACACCTCATTGTGAGCTTTGTCAACACACACACCTCATTGTGAGCTTTGTCAACACACACACCTCATTGTGAGCTTTGTCAACACACACACCTCATTGTGAGCTTTGTCAACACACACGCCTCATTGTGAGCTTTGTCAACACACACGCCTCATTGTGAGCTTTGTCAACACACACGCCTCATTGTGAGCTTTGTCAACACACACACCTCATTGTGAGCTTTGTCAACACACACGCCTCATTGTGAGCTTTGCCAACACACACACCTCATTGTGAGCTTTGTCAACACACACACCTAATTGTGAGCTTTGTCAACACACACACCTCATTGTGAGCTTTGCCAACACACACGCCTCATTGTGAGCTTTGTCAACACACACACCTCATTGTGAGCTTTGTCAACACACACACCTCATTGTGAGCTTTGTCAACACACACACCTCATTGTGAGCTTTGTCAACACACACACCTCATTGTGAGCTTTGTCAACACACACACCTCATTGTGAGCTTTGTCAACACACACACCTCATTGTGAGCTTTGTCAACACACACACCTCATTGTGAGCTTTGTCAACACACACACCTCATTGTGAGCTTTGTCAACACACACAGGTGTTTGATGCCATTCCATTTCATTGTGAGCTTCAGCATTGTGTCACAACACACACGCCTCATTGTGAGCTTTGTCAACACACACACCTCATTGTGAGCTTTGTCAACACACACGCCTCATTGTGAGCTTTGTCAACACACACGCCTCATTGTGAGCTTTGTCAACACACACACCTCATTGTGAGCTTTGTCAACACACACACCTCATTGTGAGCTTTGTCAACACACACACCTCATTGTGAGCTTTGTCAACACACACGCCTCATTGTGAGCTTTGCCAACACACACACCTCATTGTGAGCTTTGTCAACACACACGCCTCATTGTGAGCTTTGTCAACACACACACCTCATTGTGAGCTTTGTCAACACACACACCTCATTGTGAGCTTTGCCAACACACACGCCTCATTGTGAGCTTTGTCAACACACACGCCTCATTGTGAGCTTTGTCAACACACACACCTCATTGTGAGCTTTGCCAACACACACGCCTCATTGTGAGCTTTGTCAACACACACACCTCATTGTGAGCTTTGTCAACACACACGCCTCATTGTGAGCTTTGCCAACACACACACCTCATTGTGAGCTGTGGACAGTGCTAGTCGCAGCACTATCTACTCTGGTGTGTGTGTTGGAGTTGAACATTTACGGATGTTGGTCAGGGAAGCTGGTGTTTCAGAAATAAAACATAACCCCACTAGAAAAACAGGAAAACTGTCTGACTGAACCAAGTTTATTGTTTGTGTTCCTGCCAGTGTGTATGACAGAGAAAGTTGGAGATACTTTGTGTTTGTCTTTGACAGTTTGTATGTGTGCATTGCTTGTCTTTTGTCTGATCGTATAGTGTATACAGTACACTATGTGTGTGTGTGTGTGTGCTCTCACCCAGTGATGCTGTGCTCAGTGCCATGACTCCATAGTAGGAGAAGGGTCCTGTCTCAAACTTCATGTTCTCGTTTCCAGCCTCCACCTCCACTCGGCCCTGAGGAACACACAGTAACGCACACAGTAACGTACACACACCCAGTGACCCAAATAAAGATAGGTACCCGCACACTGATGAGTACACCTGGAGTATGTGCAGTAAAACTTCAAGAGCATTCATCAGTGTGCCTGTACCTACCTTCATGTCATACACATGAACACACCCAGAGACATGCAGTGTCTACTGTTTCAGTGGTGTTGTGTGATCACTGATCGGCCCACAAAGGCTGGAATCCGAACTCCATTGATATTCCATGCATGATTTACACAGTCAAGTTAAGCCTGAGCATCTGATGATAGGATTTCTGCCTGGGATTATGGATTTATGGGGTTATTATAACATGATAATTATAGATGCTTATTATTGTATTTCTACTGCTAGAGTGATGTCTGATCTATCTGCTACGTTTCTTTGAGAGAGCTCTCCTAACAGGGTAAAAGAAAACCCTGGCAATCTCATCAATATTATATCACAGTGCAGGTGTGCATGCTGAGGCTTCAGCGTCTCACACACCCACTCTGAGGGTTTATTGTCAACGTGCCCTGGCTCAACACACCCCACTCTGAGGGTTTATTGTCAACATGCCCTGGCTCAACACACCCCACCCACTCTGAGGGTTTAATGTCAACGTGCCCTGGCTCAACACACCCCACTCTGAGGGTTTAATGTCAACGTGCCCTGGCTCAACACATCCCACTCTGAGGGTTTAATGTCAACGTGCCCTGGCTCAACACATCCCTCTGAGGGTTTAATGTCAACGTGCCCTGGCTCAACACATCCCTCTGAGGGTTTAATGTCAACGTGCCCTGGCTCAACACACCCCACTCTGAGGGTTTAATGTCAACGTGCCCTGGCTCAACACATCCCTCTGAGGGTTTAATGTCAACGTGCCCTGGCTCAACACATCCCTCTGAGGGTTTAATGTCAACGTGCCCTGGCTCAACACATCCCACTCTGAGGGTTTAATGTCAACGTGCCCTGGCTCAACACACCCCACTCTGAGGGTTTAATGTCAACGTGCCCTGGCTCAACACATCCCTCTGAGGGTTTAATGTCAACGTGCCCTGGCTCAACACATCCCACTCTGAGGGTTTAATGTCAACGTGCCCTGGCTCAACACATCCCTCTGAGGGTTTAATGTCAACGTGCCCTGGCTCAACACATCCCTCTGAGGGTTTAATGTCAACGTGCCCTGGCTCAACACATCCCTCTGAGGGTTTAATGTCAACGTGCCCTGGCTCAACACATCCCACTCTGAGGGTTTAATGTCAACGTGCCCTGGCTCAACACATCCCACTCTGAGGGTTTAATGTCAACGTGCCCTGGCTCAACACATCCCACTCTGAGGGTTTAATGTCAACGTGCCCTGGCTCAACACATCCCACTCTGAGGGTTTAATGTCAACGTGCCCTGGCTCAACACATCCCACTC
This sequence comes from Oncorhynchus keta, assembly GCF_023373465.1. NCBI lineage: Eukaryota > Metazoa > Chordata > Actinopteri > Salmoniformes > Salmonidae > Oncorhynchus > Oncorhynchus keta. The sequence continues at coordinate 18,724,966 of NC_068429.1, forward strand.
TGAGGGTTTAATGTCAACGTGCCCTGGCTCAACACACCCCACTCTGAGGGTTTAATGTCAACGTGCCCTGGCTCAACACACCCCACTCTGAGGGTTTAATGTCAACGTGCCCTGGCTCAACACATCCCACTCTGAGGGTTTAATGTCAACGTGCCCTGGCTCAACACATCCCACTCTGAGGGTTTAATGTCAACGTGCCCTGGCTCAACACACCCCACTCTGAGGGTTTAATGTCAACGTGCCCTGGCTCAACACACCCCACTCTGAGGGTTTAATGTCAACGTGCCCTGGCTCAACACATCCCACTCTGAGGGTTTAATGTCAACGTGCCCTGGCTCAACACATCCCTCTGAGGGTTTAATGTCAACGTGCCCTGGCTCAACACACCCCACTCTGAGGGTTTAATGTCAACGTGCCCTGGCTCAACACACCCCACTCTGAGGGTTTAATGTCAACGTGCCCTGGCTCAACACACCCCACTCTGAGGGTTTAATGTCAACGTGCCCTGGCTCAACACATCCCACTGAGGGTTTAATGTCAACGTGCCCTGGCTCAACACATCCCACTGAGGGTTTAATGTCAACGTGCCCTGGCTCAACACATCCCACTGAGGGTTTAATGTCAACGTGCCCTGGCTCAACACATCCCACTCAGGGTTTTTGTCAACGTGCCCTATTCCTTTTAGTCAAGTCACAACAGTCATTTCATCCTCTGAGGTTTAATTCAACGTGCTAAAACCTGGCTCAACACATCCCACTGAGGGTTTAATGTCAACGTGCCCTGGCTCAACACACCCCACTGAGGGTTTAATGTCAACGTGCCCTGGCTCAACACATCCCACTGAGGGTTTAATGTCAACGTGCCCTGGCTCAACACATCCCACTGAGGGTTTAATGTCAACGTGCCCTGGTTCAACACATCCCAATCAGGGTTCATTTTGGCAGCTATTCCTTTTAGTCTTAGTCACATTTTAGTCATTTCATCCGTCGTTAGTTTTAGTTATTATCAGTCGACTAAAACTCTGGACAATTTTAGTCTAATTTTAGTCACATAAAATCTGTGCATTTTTTTCTATTAAATAATGAATATAGGCCTCTAACCTCAACCTCTAACTTCACATTCAGAAGGTCTTGTCCAACGTGGCTCTTTCTCTGCGTGTAGCTGTGAGCCTCTCCCTCTTTCTCTGCGTGTAGCGGTGAGCCTCTCCCTCTTTCTCTGCGTGTAGATGTGATCCTCTCCCTCTTTCTCTGCGTGTAGCTGTGAGCCTCTCCCTCTTTCTCTGCGTGTAGCTGTGAGCCTCTCCCTCTTTCTCTGTGTGTAGCTGTGATCCTCTCCCTCTTTCTCTGTGTGTAGCTGTGAGCCTCTCCCTCTTTCTCTGTGTGTAGCTGTGAGCCTCTCCCTCTTTGTGTGTAGCTGTGAGCCTCTCCCTCTTTGTGTGTAGCTGTGAGCCTCTCCCTCTTTCTCTGCGTGTAACTGTGAGCCTCTCCCTCTGTGTGTAGCTGTGAGCCTCTCCCTCTTTCTCTGCGTGTAGCTGTGAGCCTCTCCCTCTTTCTCTGCGTGTAGCTGTGAGCCTCTCCCTCTTTCTCTGCGTGTAGCTGTGAGCCTCTCCCTCTTTCTCAGCGTGTAGCTGTGAGCCTCTCCCTCTTTCTCTGCGTGTAGCTGTGAGCCTCTCCCTCTTTCTCTGTGTGTAGCTGTGAGCCTCTCCCTCTTTGTGTGTAGCTGTGAGCCTCTCCCTCTTTGTGTGTAGCTGTGAGCCTCTCCCTCTTTGTGTGTAGCTGTGAGCCTCTCCCTCTTTCTCTGTGTGTAGCTGTGATCCTCTCCCTCTTTCTCTGTGTGTAGCTGTGAGCCTCTCCCTCTTTGTGTGTAGCTGTGAGCCTCTCCCTCTTTCTCTGTGTGTAGCTGTGATCCTCTCCCTCTTTCTCTGTGTGTAGCTGTGAGCCTCTCCCTCTTTGTGTGTAGCTGTGAGCATCTCCCTCTTTCTCTGCGTGTAGCTGTGAGAAACTCCCTCTTTCTCTGTGTGTAGCTGTGACCCTCTCCCTCTTTCTCTGTGTGTAGCTGTGAGCCTCTCCCTCTTTGTGTGTAGCTGTGAGCCTCTCCCTCTTTCTCTGCGTGTAGCTGTGAGAAACTCCCTCTGTGTGTAGCTGTGAGCCTCTCCCTCTTTGTGTGTAGCTGTGAGCCTCTCCCTCTTTGTGTGTAGCTGTGAGCCTCTTCCTCTTTGTGTGTAGCTGTGAGCCTCTCCCTCTTTGTGTGTAGCTGTGAGCCTCTCCCTCTTTCTCTGCGTGTAGCTGTGAGCCTCTCCCTCTTTGTGTGTAGCTGTGAGCCTCTCCCTTTTCTCTGCGTGTAGCTGTGAGCCTCTCCCTCTTTGTGTGTAGCTGTGAGCCTCTCCCTCTTTGTGTGTAGCTGTGAGCCTCTCCCTCTTTCTCTGTGTGTAGCTGTGAGCCTCTCCCTCTTTCTCTGTGTGTAGCTGTGAGCCTCTTCCTCTTTTTGTGTAGCTGTGAGCCTCTCCCTCTTTGTGTGTAGCTGTGAGCCACTCCCTCTTTCTCTGCGTGTAGCTGTGAGCCTCTCCCTCTTTCTCTGCGTGTAGCTGTGAGCCTCTCCCTCTTTCTCTGCGTGTAGCGGTGAGCCTCTCCCTCTTTCTCTGCGTGTAGATGTGATCCTCTCCCTCTTTCTCTGCGTGTAGCTGTGAGCCTCTTCCTCTTTGTGTGTAGCTGTGAGCCTCTCCCTCTTTGTGTGTAGCTGTGAGCCTCTCCCTCTTTGTGTGTAGCTGTGAGCCTCTCCCTCTTTGTGTGTAGCTGTGAGCCTCTCCCTCTTTGTGTGTAGCTGTGAGCCTCTCCCTCTTTGTGTGTAGCTGTGAGCCTCTCCCTCTTTCTCTGTGTGTAGCTGTGAGCCTCTTCCTCTTTGTGTGTAGCTGTGAGCCTCTCCCTCTTTGTGTGTAGCTGTGAGCCTCTCCCTCTTTCTCTGCGTGTAGCTGTGAGCCTCTCCCTCTTTCTCTGCGTGTAGCTGTGAGCCTCTCCCTCTTTCTCTGCGTGTAGCTGTGAGCCTCTCCCTCTTTGTGTGTAGCTGTGAGCCTCTCCCTCTTTGTGTGTAGCTGTGAGCCTCTTCCTCTTTGTGTGTAGCTGTGAGCCTCTCCCTCTTTGTGTGTAGCTGTGAGCCTCTCCCTCTTTGTGTGTAGCTGTGAGCCTCTCCCTCTTTCTCTGCGTGTAGCTGTGAGCCTCTCCCTCTTTCTCTGCGTGTAGCTGTGAGCCTCTCCCTCTTTGTGTGTAGCTGTGAGCCTCTCCCTCTTTGTGTGTAGCTGTGAGCCTCTCCCTCTTTGTGTGTAGCTGTGAGCCTCTCCCTCTTTGTGTGTAGCTGTGAGCCTCTCCCTCTTTGTGTGTAGCTGTGAGCCTCTCCCTCTTTCTCTGCGTGTAGCGGTGAGCCTCTCCCTCTTTCTCTGCGTGTAGCGGTGAGCCTCTCCCTCTTTCTCTGCGTGTAGCTGTGAGCCTCTCCCTCTTTCTCTGCGTGTAGCTGTGAGCCTCTCCCTCCTTCTCTGCGTGTAGCTGTGAGCCTCTCCCTCTTTCTCTGCGTGTAGCTGTGAGCCTCTCCCTCTTTCTCTGCGTGTAGCAGTGAGCCTCTCCCTCTTTCTCTGCGTGTAGCTGTGAGCCTCTCCCTCTTTCTCTGCGTGTAGCAGTGAGCCTCTCCCTCTTTCTCTGCGTGTAGCAGTGAGCCTCTCCCTCTTTCTCTGCGTGTAGCAGTGAGCCTCACCCTCTTTCTCTGCGTGTAGCAGTGAGCCTCTCCCTCTTTCTCTGCGTGTAGCTGTGAGCCTCTCCCTCTTTCTCTGCGTGTAACTGTGAGCCTCTCCCTCTCCCCTCCATGTCTCACTGTGTGCTTAATTTCTAATCCCCTCCTCTTCTCTCTGTCAGTGTGAGACTCCCTCTCTCTCCCTCACTGTGCGAGCCTCCCCCTCTCTCTCTGTTTGTCAGTGTGAGCGTCTCTCTCTCTCTCTCTGTGTGTCAGTGTGAGCGTCTCCCCCCCACTCTCTGTGTGTGTCAGTGTGAGCATCTCCCCCTCTCTCTCTGTGTGTGTCAGTGTGAGCGTTTCCCCCTCTCTCTCTCTGTGTGTCAGTGTGAGCGTCTCCCCCTCTCTCTCTGTGTGTGTCAGTGTGAGCGTCTCCCTCTCTCTCTCTTGTGTGTCAGTGTGAGCGTCTCTCTCTCTCTCTGTGTGTGTCAGTGTGAGCGTCTCTCTCTCTCTCTCTCTCTGTGTGTCAGTGTGAGCGTCTCCCCCTCTCTCTCTGTGTGTCAGTGTGAGCGTCTCCCCCTCTCTCTCTGTGTATCAGTGTGAGCGTTTCCCCCTCTCTCTCTGTGTGTCAGTGTGAGCGTCTCCCCCTCTCTCTCTGTGTGTCAGTGTGAGCGTCTCCCCCTCTCTCTCTGTGTGTCAGTGTAAGCGTCTCCCCCTCTCTCTCTGTGTGTCAGTGTAAGCGTCTCCCCCTCTCTCTCTGTGTGTCAGTGTAAGCGTCTCCCCCTCTCTCTCTCTCTGTGTCAGTGTGAGCATCTCCCCCTCTCTCTCTGTGTGTGTCAGTGTGAGCGTCTCCCTCTCTGTGTGTGTGTCAGTGTAAGCGTCTCCCCCTCTCTCTCTCTCTGTGTCAGTGTGAGCATCTCCTCCTCTCTCTCTCTGTGTGTCAGTGTGAGCGTCTCCCTCTCTCTGTGTGTGTCAGTGTGAGCGTTTCCCCCTCACATTTACATAAGTATTCAGACCCTTTACTCAGTACTTTGTTGAAGCACCTTTGGCTGCGATGACAGCCTTGAGTCTTCTTGGGTACAGCTCACACGCTAAAAACTTGGTACACCAGTATTTGGGGAGTTTCTCCCATTCTTCTCTGCAGATCCTCTCAAGCTCTGTGAAGTTGGTTGGGGAGCGTTGCTGCACAGCTATTATCAGGTCTCTCCAGAGATGTTAGATCGGGTTAAAGTCTGGGCTCTGGCTGGGCCAATCAAGGACATTGAGACTTGTCCTGAAGTCACTCCTGCGTTGTCTTGGCTGTGTGCTTAGGGTCATTGTCCTGTTGGAAGATGAACATTCACCCCAGTCTGAGGTCTTCAGCGCTCTGGAGCAGGTTTTCATCAAGGATCTCTCTGTACTTTGCTCCGTTCATCTTTCCCTCGATCCTGACTAGTCTCCTAGTCCCAGCCACTGAATACGGATGTGAGTGCTACGGGTCTGTAGTCATTTAGGCAGGTTACCTTAGTGCTCTTGGGCACAGGGACTATGGTGGTCAGCTTGAAACATGTTGGTATTACAGACTCAATCAGGGACATGTTAGAAATGTCAGTGAAGACACCTGCCAGTTGGTCAGCACATGCCCAGAGCACACGTCCTGGTAATCCGTCTGGCCTCGCAGCCTTGTGAATGTTGACCTGTTTAAAGATCTTACTCACGTCTGCTACGGAGAGCGTGATCACACAGTCATCCAGAACAGCTGATGCTCTCATGCATGCCTCAGTGTTGCTTGCCTCGAAGTGAGCATAGAAGTGATTTAGCTCATCTGGTAGGCTCGTGTCACTGCGCAGCTCGCGGCTGTGCTTCCCTTTGTAGTCAGTAATAGTTTGCAAGCCCTGCCACATAAGACGAGCGCCAGAGCCGGTGTAGTATGATTCAATCTTAGCCCTGTATTGACGCTTTGCCTGTTTGATGGTCATCGCAGGGCATAGCAGGATTTCTTGTAAACTTCCGGGTTTGAGTTGACCTTGAAATCGGCAGCTCTACCCTTTAGCTCAGTGCGGATGTTGCCTGTAATCCATAGCTTCTGGTTGGGGTATGTACGTATAGTCACTGTGGGGACGACGTCCTCGATGCACTGACTGATGTGGTGTACTCCTCAATGCCATCGGAAGAATCCCGGAACATGTTACAGTCTGTGATAGAAAAACAGTCCTGTAGTTTAGCATCTGCTTCATCTGACCACTTTTTTATAGACTGAGTCACTGGTAGTACTTCCTGCTTTAATTGTAGCTTGTTAGCAGGAATCAGGAGGATAGAGTTGTGGTCGGATTTACCAAAAGGAGGGCTCTACAGACAATTCCTTTCGACCTAATGGCTTGGTTTTTGCTCTGACATGCACTGTCAACTGTGGGACCTTATATAGGCAGGTGTGTGCCTTTCCAAATCATGTCCAATCAATTGAATTTACCACAGGTGGACTCCAATGAAGTTGTAGAAACATCTCAAGGATGATTAATGGAAACAGGATGTACTTGAGCTCAATTTCGAGTCTCATAGTAAAGGGTCTGAATAGTTAGGTAAATAAGATACTTATTTTTCTTATTTTTAATACATTTGCAAACATTTATAACAACCTGTTTTCGCTTTGTCATTACAGTGAATGTGAAATGGTCAAAGGGTCTGAATACTTTCCAAATGCACTTTTTATGCAGGGTCAGATCCAGGGTCAGTAGCTACATACTGGGTCAGATCCAGGGTCAGTAGCTATAATACAAGGTCAGATCCAAGGGTCAGTAGCTACATTCTGGGTCAGATCCAGGGTCAGTAGCTAAAATAGAGGGTCAGATCCAGGGTCAGTAGCTACATACTGGGTCAGATCCAGGGTCAGTAGCTATAATACAAGGTCAGATCCAAGGGTCAGTAGCTACATACCGGGTCAGATCCAGGGTCAGTAGCTATAATAGAGGGTCAGGTCCAGGGTCAGTAGCTACATACTGGGTCAGATCCAGGGTCAGTAGCTGCATACTGGGTCAGATCCAGGGTCAGTAGCTACATACGGGGTCAGATCCAGGGTCAGTAGCTACATACTGGGTCAGATCCAGGGTCAGTAGCTACATACTGGGTCAGATCCAGGGTCAGTAGCTACATACCGGGTCAGATCCAGGGTCAGTAGCTAAAATAGAGGGTCAGATCCAGGGTCAGTAGCTACATACTGGGTCAGATCCAGGGTCAGTAGCTATAATACAAGGTCAGATCCAGGGTCAGTAGCTACATTCTGGGTCAGATCCAGGGTCAGTAGCTAAAATAGAGGGTCAGATCCAGGGTCAGTAGCTACATACCGGGTCAGATCCAGGGTCAGTAGCTATAATAGAGGGTCAGGTCCAGGGTCAGTAGCTACATACTGGGTCAGATCCAGGGTCAGTAGCTGCATACGGGGTCAGATCCAGGGTCAGTAGCTACATACTGGGTCAGATCCAGGGTCAGTAGCGACATACCGGGTCAGATCCAGGGTCAGTAGCTACATACTGGGTCAGATCCAGGGTAAGTAGCTACATACAGTGTCAGATCCAGGGTCAGTAGCTACATACCGTGTCAGATCCAGGGTCAGTAGCTACATACCGGGTCAGATCCAGGGTCAGTAGCTACATACCGGGTCAGATCCAGGGTCAGTAGCTACATACTGGGTCAGATCCAGGGTAAGTAGCTACATACAGTGTCAGATCCAGGGTCAGTAGCTACATACCGTGTCAGATCCAGGGTCAGAAGCTACATACTGGGTCAGATCCAGGGTCAGTAGCTACATACTGGGTCAGATCCAGGGTAGGTAGCTACATACTGGGTCAGATCCAGGGTCAGTAGCTACATACTGGGTCAGATCCAATCCTCTCTCTCTTCAACCCATTCTGTCTCCTCTCCTTCCTTTACCTTTCCACCTGACTCTAGTCACGTCTTCTCTACTCTCCTTCTCCCCCTTCCTTGTTCCCCTCTTCTCCCTTTCTCTCCCCTTCCCCCCTCAGTCTCTCCTTACATAGTAGGGATCAATTAGTGAAGGGCAGGCCTGTTCCCCAGCAAGCTTCACATGAAGTCATCTGACACACCCACCCATATACATTGTGCTCAAGTGCTGTACACTTAAAGAGCTAAAGCCAATAGCCTGAGTCACACCACAGGAATCAAACTGTTGACCTTAATCCAGTTTGTGTGTGTTTAAAGCTGTGAGTGAGCTGTCTAGCTGGAAGATGAGGATAGATATTGCATTGCTGTTGAAGTTTTTACATGTTGGACTACGTGTGTGCATGTACTGTGTACCTGCAGAATGAGTATGAAGAAGTCGACAGGTTTGCCTCTCTGGTAGATGTAGTGCAGAGCAGAGCGCTTGTCGCTGTCGTTGAACTTGATCTCCTGGATGACGTCAGGGTGCCTCAGAATCCTCAGTAATACCTTCTCAGTGACCTGACTGGGACTGAACAGACTCACCTCTGTTGGGGAGAGACACAGACCCAGAAATCACTTACACATTGTACCATCAATTCAGACAAATCAGTCACACTAAGTAGAACTGTAGAACACATGAACAGGATGCAGTTACAGACTGTAAGACTTGTTACGAGGATGTATGACCCATTTAGGATGTCTAATCATCTCAACATCATCCTGACTAAACACCAACAATTCTGTTGATATATAGAGATGATTTTTTTAAATGACATTATAAAGTCTCAAATGCTTATAACAAGTTAACGCGTAATACCTTCAGGCTTTAAGTCAAGTGTAACCGACAAATCTCCACTGAAATGCCATGACATCTGGTTGACCTGTGTTAAGTTCTTAACTATAATACCATGGTAATATACTAAAAGTGTTTACTACTAGCTACTTCCTGTCAGGTGATAGTCAACTCACCTGTAGCCAGGAAGCGATGAGCAGCCAGCATCAGTTGAGGAGAGATCTTCACCCTGCACTCGTTCTCTGTGTGCTTAAAGGCAGAGAAGTCACGCATTCTCTTGTTAGGGTCCACCTTCTTTCTGTTCCTATTGTCAGCTGGAGAGTAGAGAAAGAGGCGAGAGAAGAGGGAGAGTAGAGAAAGAGGATAGAGAAGAGAGAGAGTAGAGAGTAGAGAGAGAGAAAGAGGATAGAGAAGAGAGAGAGTAGAGAAAGAGGAGAGAGAAGAGAGAGAGTAGAGAAAGAGGATAGAGAAGAGAGAGAGTAGAGAGTAGAGAAAGAGGAGAGAGAAGAGAGAGAGTAGAGAGTAGAGAAAGAGGTAGAGAAGAGAGAGAGTAGAGAGTAGAGAGAGAGAAAGAGGATAGAGAAGAGAGAGAGTAGAGAAAGAGGATAGAGAAGAGAGAGAGTAGAGAAAGAGGATAGAGAAGAGAGAGAGTAGAGAGTAGAGAAAGAGAAGAGAGAAGAGAGAGAGTAGAGAGTAGAGAAAGAAAAGAGAGAGAGTAGAGAGTAGAGAAAGAGAATAGAGAAGAGAGAGAGAAAGAGGATAGAGAAGAGAGAGAGTAGAGAAAGAGGATAGAGGAGAGAGTAGAGTAGAGAGTAGAGAAAGAGGATAGAGGAGAGAGTAGAGAGTAGAGAAAGAGGATAGAGAAGAGAGAGTAGAGAGGGAAAAAGAGTAGAGAGAGAGAAGAGTAGAGAAAGAGGATAGAGAAGAGAGAGAGAAGAGAGAGAGTAGAGAGTAGAGAAAGAGGATAGAGAAGAGAGAGTAGAGAGTAGAGAGAGAGAAAGAGTAGAGAGAGAGAAAAAGAGTAGAGAGAGAGAAAAAGAGTAGAGAGAGAGAAAAAGAGTAGAGAGAGAAAAAGAGTAGAGAGAGAAAAAGAGTAGAGAGAGAAAAAGAGTAGAGAGAGAAAAAGAGTAGAGAGAGAAAAAGAGTAGAGAGAGAGTAGAGAGAGAAAGTAGAGAGAGGAGAGAAAGAGAAAGAGTAGAGTGAGATAAAAAGTAGAGAGTAGAGAGGGAGAGAGAGAGTAGAGAGAGAGAGAGAAAGAATAGAGAGAGAGTAGAGAGAGATAAAGAGTAGAGAGAGATAAAGAGTAGAGAGAGAGAAAGAGTAGAGAGAGAGAAAGAGTAGAGAGAGTAGAGAAAGAAAGAGGACAGAAACAAAGAGGAGAGAGAGAGAGAAAGAAAGAAGAGAGGAGAGAAAGAAAGAGTAGAGAGAGAACGAGTAGAGAGAGAGAATGAGTAGAGAGAGAAACGAGTAGAGAGAGAGAGAGAGTAGAGAGAAAAAGTAGAGAGAGAGAGAAGTAGAGAGAGAGAAGAGAAGAGAAAGAGTAGAGAGAGAAAGTAGAGAGAGAGAAAAAGAGTAGTAGAGAGAGAAGAAGAGAGAGAGTAGAGTAGAGGAGAGAGAGAGATAAAGAGTAGAGAGAGAGAGAAAGAGTAGAGAGAGAGAGAGAAAAGTAGAGTAGAGAGAGAGAGAAAGAGTAGAGAGAGAGAGAAAGAAAGAGAGAGAGAAACAGTAGAGAGAGAGAGGAAGAAGAGGAAAGTAGAGAGAGAGGAAGAAAGAAAGAGTAGAGAGAGAAACAAAGAGTAGAGAGAGAGAAAGAAGAGTAGAGAGAGAGAGAGAAGAGTAGAGAGAGAGAAGAGAGTAGAGTAGAGAGAGAGAAAGAGTAGAGAGAGAGAGAACGAGTAGAGAGAGAGAGGACGAGTAGAGAGAGAGAGAAAGAGTAGAGAGAGAGGAAGAAAGAAAGAGTAGAGAGAGAAAGTAGAGAGAGAAGAAAAATAGTAGAGAGAAAGAGTAGAGAGAGAGAAAGAGTAGAGAGAGAGAAAGAGTAGAGAGAGAGAGAAAGAGTAGAGAGAGAGAGTAGAGAGAGAGAAAGAGTAGAGAGAGAGAGAGTAGAGAGAGAGAGAAAGAGTAGAGAGAGAGAAAGAGTAGAGTAGAGAGAGAGAAAGAGTAGAGAGAGAGTAGAGAGAGAAAGTAGAGAGATAAAAAAGAGTAGAGAGGGAGAGAGAGAGTAGAGAGAGAGAGAGAAAGAATAGAGAGAGAGTAGAGAGAGATAAAGAGTAGAGAGAGATAAAGAGTAGAGAGAGAGAAAGAGTAGAGAGAGAGAAAGAGTAGAGAGAGTAGAGAAAGAAAGAGGACAGAAACAAAGAGGAGAGAGGAGAGAAAGAAAGAGGAGAGAGGAGAGAAAGAAAGAGTAGAGAGAGAACGAGTAGAGAGAGAGAATGAGTAGAGAGAGAGAACGAGTAGAGAGAGAGAGAACGAGTAGAGAGAGAGAAAGAGTAGAGAGAGAGAGAACGAGTAGAGAGAGAGAGAAAGAGTAGAGAGAGAGGAAGAAAGAAAGAGTAGAGAGAGAAAGTAGAGAGAGAAGAAAAATAGTAGAGAGAGAAAGAGTAGAGAGAGAGAGAGTAGAGAGAGAGAGAAAGAGAGAGAGAGAGAGAAGAGAGAGAGAGAAAGAGTAGAGTAGAGAGAGAGAGAGAAAGAGAGAGAGAGAGAAAGTAGAGAGAGAGAGAACGAGTAGAGAGAGAGAGAACGAGTAGAGAGAGAGAGAACGAGTAGAGAGAGAGGAAGAAAGAAAGAGTAGAGAGAGAAAGTAGAGAGAGAGAAAGAGTAGAGAGAGAGAAAGAGTAGAGTAGAGAGAGAGAAAGAGTAGAGTAGAGAGAGAGAAAGAGTACAGTAGAGAGAGAGAGAAAGAGTAGAGAGAGAGAGAACGAGTAGAGAGAGAGAGGACGAGTAGAGAGAGAGAGAAAGAGTAGAGAGAGAGGAAGAAAGAAAGAGTAGAGAGAGAAAGTAGAGAGAGAAGAAAAATAGTAGAGAGAAAGAGTAGAGAGAGAGAGAAAGAGTAGAGTAGAGAGAGAGAAAGAGTAGAGAGAGAGAGAGTAGAGAGAGAGAGAAAGAGTAGAGAGAGAGAAAGAGTAGAGTAGAGAGAGAGAAAGAGTAGAGTAGAGAGAGAGAAAGAGTAGAGTAGAGAGAGAGAAAGAGTAGAGAGAAAGAGAAGAGAGAGAAAGAGTAGAGAGAGAAAGAGAGAGAGAAGAGTAGAGAGAGAGAGAGAAAGAGTAGAGAGAGAGAAAGAGTAGAGAGAGAAAGAGTAGAGAGAGAAAGAGTAGAGAGAGAGGAGAGACAGAAAGAGTAGAGAGAGAGAAAGAGTAGAGAGAGAAGAGAAAGAGTAGAGAGAGAGAGTAGAGCGAGAGACAGAGTAGAGAGAGAGAAAGAGTAGAGAGAGAGAAAGAGTAGAGAGAGAAAGAGTAGAGAGAGAGAAAGAGTAGAGAGAGAGTAGAGCGAGAGAAATAGTAGAGAGAGTAGAGCGAGAGAAATAGTAGAGAAAGAGTAGAGAGAGTAGAGAGAGAGAAAGTAGAGTTTTCCAGTAATAATGAAAATACAGAAAAGATCATTAAAATTTTGGCTACATCTAAATTCAAGTCCAAATTCGAGTCTGCAATTTAAAGCACTTCAAGCCCAAAAGCTGAGCCCAGGAACGAGCCCTATCAGTCAGCTGGTGTTGGACCTCACCAACCAAGCTGACACCAGCACTGCTTCAAAAGAAAGAATTCCAATAAGCAAAATCATGAACCAATCAAAGGAATAATATTTACAATACTGGAAAAACGAAACAAAATCCCAAAGCCGACTAAATTGCTATCTGACCCTAAACAGAGAATATGAATTGGCTGATTATCTCTACTCTGTCAGAGATACGAAGCAGAGACAGATCCTTACCAAGTACAGGCTGAGTGACCACCGATTGGCAGACATAAAAAGACATGGCTACCCAAAGAGGAGCGTGTATGTGGTCACTGCATGACAGGGGAGGTAGAGACAGAGATGCACTTTCTCCTTTACTGTGATAAATATTCCTCACAAAGAGATTCATTATTCACAGAAATGACTACATATATTCCAAATTTTTACAAATTGAACCCAGAGGAAAAACTAAGAATACTCATGGGCGAAGGAGCAATGGCTCCTCTTGCAGCCAAATATGTATTTTCCTGCTATAGCCTGAGGGACACTGAATAATAACATCTGCATAGTAAACAGTAACTTACTTATTATTACTATTATTGTTATGACTATAATTATTAATGTTTATCATTCCAAATATGGGTGGTAATGGTAGTGATAACAGTTTAGTGATGGTAGTAGTAGTCGTAGTAATGATGATTGTAGTTGTAATACTGATATAAAGAAGATGACCGTTATTTAGTTATAAATTAGTTATAGTTTCATTTTCCATAATTTGATTTTATATTTATAACATTTCTACTATTGACTGTTACCATTTTATTGTTATTATTTTTGTATTTAATTTTGTATTACTATTTACTACCATTTTATATTATTATTTGCTATCATTTATAATTTTGTTACAATGTATATTGTATACAATGTTGCTTTGGCAATATTGACACAATGTTTTTCATGCCAATAAAGCAGCTTGAATTTGAATTTAAAAGAGTAGAGAGAGAGAAAGAGTAGAGAGAGAAAGAGTAGAGAGAGAGAAAGAGTAGAGAGAGAAAGAGTAGAGAGAGAAAGAGTAGAGAGAGAGAAAGAGTAGAGAGAGAGAAAGAGTAGAGAGAGAAAGAGTAGAGAGAGAAAGAGTAGAGAGAGAGAAAGAGTAGAGAGAGAGAAAGAGTAGAGAGAGAAAGAGTAGAGAGAGAGAAAGAGTAGAGAGAGAGAAAGAGTAGAGAGAGAGAAAGAGTAGAGAGAGAGAACAAGTAGAGAGAGAGAGAGAAAGAGTAGAGTAGAGAGAGAGAGAAAGAGTAGAGTAGAGAGAGAGAGAGAAAGAGTAGAGAGAGAAAGAGTAGAGAGAGAAAGAGTAGAGAGAGGGAGTAGAGAGAGAGAGAAAGAGTAGAGAGAGAGAGAAAGAGTAGAGTAGAGAGAGAAAGAGTAGAGAGAGAGAGAAAGAGTAGAGTGAGAGAAAGAGTAGAGTAGAGAGAGAGAGAGAATGAGTAGAGAGAGAGAGAAAGAGTAGAGAGACAGAAAGAGTAGAGTAGAGAGAGAGAGAGAAAGAGTAGAGTAGAATTTTGTTACAATGTATATTGTATACATTGTTGCTTTGGCAATATTGACACAATGTTTTTCATGCCAATAAAGCAGCTTGAATTTGAATTTAAAAGAGTAGAGAGAGAGAAAGAGTGGAGAGAGAGAGAGAGAGTAGAGAGAAAACTGTATATATGCATATGTATTATATGACATATGTAATGTCTTTATTGTTTTGACATTTCTGTATGTGTAATGTTTACTGTTAATTCTTATTGTTTATTTCACTTTTGTATGGTATCTACCTCACTTGCTTTGGCAATGTTAACACATGTTTCCCATGCCAATAAAGCCCCTTGAATTGAATTGAATTGAATTGAGAGAAAGAGAAAGAGGAAATAGAGAAAGAGTAGAGAAAGAAAGAGGACAGAAAGAAATAGGAGAGAGGAGAGAAAAAAAGTAGAGAGAGAAAGTAGAGAGAGAGAAAGAGTAGAGAGAGTAGAGAGAGAGTAGAGAGAGAAAGAGTAGAGAGAGAAAGAGTAGAGAGAGAAAGAGTAGAGAGAGAACGAGTAGAGAGAGAACGAGTAGAGAGAGAGAACGAGTAGAGAGAGAACAAGTAGAGAGAACGAGTAGAGAGAGAGAACAAGTAGAGAGAACGGGTAGAGAGAGATTGAACAAGTAGAGAGAGAGAACAAGTAGAGAGAGAGAGAACAAGTAGAGAGAGAGAGAACAAGTAGAGAGAGAGAACAAGTAGAGAGAGAGAACAAGTAGAGAGAGAGAGAACAAGTAGAGAGAGAGAGAACAAGTAGAGAGAGAGAACAAGTAGAGAGAGAGAGAGAACAAGTAGAGAGAGAGAACAAGTAGAGAGAGAGAGAACAAGTAGAGAGAGAGAACAAGTAGAGAGAACGGGTAGAGAGAGATTGAACAAGTAGAGAGAGAGAACAAGTAGAGAGAGAGAGAACAAGTAGAGAGAGAGAGAACAAGTAGAGAGAGAGAACAAGTAGAGAGAGAGAACAAGTAGAGAGAGAGGAGAGAACGAAAGAGAGAGAGAGAGAGAAGAGAGAGGAAGAAAGATTAGAGAGAAAGAGTAGAAAGAGAAAGAGTAGAGAGAAAGTAGAGAGAGAAAGTAGAGAAAGTAGAGAGCAAGTAGAGAGAGAGAGAAAGAAAGAAAGAGTAGAGAAAAAGGAGAGAGAAATAGTAGAGAGAGGAGAGAGAAAGAGTAGAGAGGAGAGAAAGGAAGAGTAGAGAAAGAGTAGAGAGAAAGAAAGAAGAACGAGTAGAGAGAGTAGAGAGTAGAGAGAGAGAACGAGTAGAGAGAGAGAATGAGTAGAGAGAACAAGTAGAGAGAGAACAAGTAGAGAGAGAGAACGAGTAGAGAGAGAGAGGAGAGAAAGAAAGAGGAGAGAGAGAGAAGAGAGAAAGAGTAGAGAGGAGAGAAAGAAAGAGGAGAGAGAGAGGAGAGAAAGAGTAGAGAGTATAGAGAGAAAGTAGAGAGAGAACGTAGAGAGAGAGCGAAAGAAAGAGATTAGAGAAAGAGTAGAGAGAGAAAGTAGAGAGAGAAAAAAGAGTAGAGCGAGAGAAAGTAGAGAGAACAAGTAGAGAGAGAGAACAAGTAGAGAGAGAAAGAGTAGAGAGAGAGAAAGAGTAGAGAGAGAGAAAGAGTAGAGAGAGAGGAGAGAAAGAAAGAGGAGAGAGAGAGAAGAGAGAAAGAAAGAGTAGAGAGAGAAAGAGTAGAGAGTAGAGAGAGAAAGTAGAGAGAGAAAGAGTAGAGTGAGAAAGAGTAGAGCGAGAGAAAGAGTAGAGCGAGAGAAAGAGTAGAGAGAAAACAAGTAGAGAGAGAGAACAAGTAGAGAGAGAGAACAAGGAGAGAGAGAGAGAACAAGGAGAGAGAGAGAGAACAAGGAGAGAGAGAGAGAACAAGGAGAGAGGAGAGAAAGAAAGAGGAGAGAGAGAACAGAGAGAAAGAAAGAGTAGAGAGAGAAAGAGTAGAGAAAGAGTAGAGAAAGTAGAGAGAACGTAGAAAGAGAACATAGAGAAAGAAAGAAAGAGTAGAGAGAAAGAGTAGAGAGAAAGAGTAGAGAAATAAAGAGTAGAGAGAGAAGAGAAAGAAAGAGGAGAGAAAGTAGGGAGAGAGTAGAGAGAGAGAAAGAGAGTAGAGAGAAAGAGTAGAGAAAGAGTAGAGAGAGAGGAGAGAAAAAGAGTAGAGAGGAGAGAGAAGAGAGAAAGAAAGAGAGTAGAGAGAAAGAAAGAGTAGAGAAAAAGAGTAGCGAGAAGAGAGAGAAAGAAAGAGTAGAGAAAGAAAGGGTAGAGAGAGATTGAGTAGAGAGAGAAAGTAGAGAGTAGAGAGAAAGTAGAGAGAGGGTAGAGAGAGTAGACAGAAAGAGTAGAGAGAGAAAGAGTAGAGAGAGAGAAAGAGTAGAGAGAGGGAGGAGAGAGAAAGAGTAGAGAGTGGAGAGAAAGAGTAGAGAGAGGAGAGAGTAGAGAGAGAGAAAGAAAGAGTAGAGAGGGGAAGAGTAGAGAAAGAGTAGAGAGAGAGGGGAAGAGTAGAGAGAGAGTAGAGAGAGAGAGGGGAGGAGTAGAGAGAGAGTAGAGTAGAAAGAGAAAGTAGAGAGAGAGTAGAGAGAAAGAGTAGAGAAAGAGTAGAGAGAGAGAGGGGAAGAGTAGAGAGAGAGAGAGGGAAAGTAGAGAGAGAGTAGAGAGAGAGAGGGGAGGAGTAGAGAGAGAGTAGAGAGAGAGAGAAAGTAGAGAGAGAAAGAGAGAGAGAGAGAGAGAAAGAGTAGAGAAAGAGAATGAGTAGAGAGAACAAGTAGAGAGAGAACAAGTAGAGAGAGAGAACAAGTAGAGAGAGAGAAAGAGTAGAGAGAGAGGAGAGAAAGAAAAAAAAGAGAGAGAGAGAGAAGAGAGAAAGAGTATAGAGGAGAGAAAGAAAGAGGAGAGAGAGAGAAGAGGGAGAAAGAGTAGAGAGTATAGAGAGAAAGTAGAGAGAGAACGTAGAGAGAGAGAGAAAGAAAGAGATTAGAGAAAGCGTAGAGAAAGAAAGTAGAGAGAAAAAAAGAGTAGAGCAAGAGAAAGAGTAGAGCGAGAGAAAGAGTAGAGAGTAGAGAGAACAAGTAGAGAGAGAGAACGAGTAGAGAGAGAACAAGTAGAGAGAGAACAAGTAGAGAGAGAGAACAAGTAGAGAGAGAGAAAGAGTAGAGAGAGAGGAGAGAAAGAAAGAGGAGAGAGAGAGAAGAGAGAAAGAGTAGAGAGGAGAGAAAGAAAGAGGAGAGAGAGAGGAGAGAGAAAGAGTAGAGAGTATAGAGAGAAAGTAGAGAGAGAACGTAGAGAGAGAGCGAAAGAAAGAGATTAGAGAAAGAGTAGAGAGAGAAAGTAGAGAGAGAAAAAAAGAGTAGAGCGAGAGAAAGAGTAGAGTGAGAGAAAGAGTAGAGAGAGTAGAGAGAACAAGTAGAGAGCGAGAACAAGTAGAGAGAGAAAGAGTAGAGAGAGAGAAAGAGTAGAGAGAGAGGAGAGAAAGAAAGAGGAGAGAGAGAGAAGAGAGAAAGAAAGAGTAGAGAGAGAAAGAGTAGAGAGTAGAGAGAGAAAGTAGAGAGAGAAAGAGTAGAGTGAGAAAGAGTAGAGCGAGAGAAAGAGTAGAGCGAGAGAAAGAGTAGAGAGAGAACAAGTAGAGAGAGAGAACAAGTAGAGAGAGAGAACAAGGAGAGAGAGAGAGAGAGAGAACAAGGAGAGAGAGAGAGAGAACAAGGAGAGAGGAGAGAAAGAAAGAGGAGAGAGAGAACAGAGAGAAAGAAAGAGTAGAGAGAGAAAGAGTAGAGAAAGAGTAGAGAAAGTAGAGAGAACGTAGAAAGAGAACATAGAGAAAGAAAGAAAGAAAGAGTAGAGAGAAAGAGTAGAGAGAGTAGAGAGAAAGAGTAGAGAGAAAGAGTAGAGAAATAAAGAGTAGAGAGAGAAGAGAAAGAAAGAGGAGAGAAAGTAGGGAGAGAGTAGAGAGAGAGAAAGAGTAGAGAGAAAGAGTAGAGAAAGGAAAGAACAAGTAGAGAGAGAGGAGAGAACGAAAGAGAGAGAGAGAGAGAAGAGAGAGGAAGAAAGATTAGAGAGAAAGAGTAGAAAGAGAAAGAGTAGAGAGAAAGTAGAGAGAGAAAGTAGAGAGAGAAAGTAGAGAGAGAGAGAAAGAAAGAAAGAGTAGAGAAAAAGGAGAGAGAAATAGTAGAGAGAGGAGAGAGAAAGAGTAGAGAGAGGAGAGAAAGAGAGAGGAGAGAAAGGAAGAGTAGAGAAAGAGTAGAGAGAAAGAAAGAAGAACGAGTAGAGAGAGTAGAGAGAAAGAGTACAGAGAGAAAGTAGAGAGTAGAGAGAGAGAACGAGTAGAGAGAGAGAATGAGTAGAGAGAACAAGTAGAGAGAGAACAAGTAGAGAGAGAGAACAAGTAGAGAGAGAGAACGAGTAGAGAGAGAGGAGAGAAAGAAAGAGGAGAGAGAGAGAAGAGAGAAAGAGTAGAGAGGAGAGAAAGAAAGAGGAGAGAGAGAGAAGAGGGAGAAAGAGTAGAGAGTATAGAGAGAAAGTAGAGAGAGAACGTAGAGAGAGAGAGAAAGAAAGAGATTAGAGAAAGCGTAGAGAAAGAAAGTAGAGAGAGAAAAAAAGAGTAGAGCAAGAGAAAGAGTAGAGCGAGAGAAAGAGTAGAGAGTAGAGAGAACAAGTAGAGAGAGAGAACAAGTAGAGAGAGAACAAGTAGAGAGAGAGAACAAGTAGAGAGAGAGAAAGAGTAGAGAGAGAGGAGAGAAAGAAAGAGGAGAGAGAGAGAAGAGAGAAAGAGTAGAGAGGAGAGAAAGAAAGAGGAGAGAGAGAGAAGAGAGAGAAAGAGTAGAGAGTATAGAGAGAAAGTAGAGAGAGAACGTAGAGAGAGAGCGAAAGAAAGAGATTAGAGAAAGAGTAGAGAGAGAAAGTAGAGAGAGAAAAAAAGAGTAGAGCGAGAGAAAGATTAGAGTGAGAGAAAGAGTAGAGAGAGTAGAGAGAACAAGTAGAGAGAGAGAACAAGTAGAGAGAGAAAGAAAGAAAGAGTAGAGAAAAAGGAGAGAGAAATAGTAGAGAGGAGAGAGAAAGAGTAGAGAGAGGAGAGAAAGGAAGAGTAGAGAAAGAGTAGAGAGAAAGAAAGAAGAACGAGTAGAGAGAGTAGAGAGAAAGAGTACAGAGAGAAAGTAGAGAGTAGAGAGAGAGAACGAGTAGAGAGAGAGAATGAGTAGAGAGAACAAGTAGAGAGAGAACAAGTAGAGAGAGAGAACAAGTAGAGAGAGAGAAATAGTAGAGAGAGAGGAGAGAAAGAAAGAGGAGAGAGAGAGAAGAGAGAAAGGGTAGAGAGGAGAGAAAGAAAGAGGAGAGAGAGAGAAGAGGGAGAAAGAGTAGAGAGTATAGAGAGAAAGTAGAGAGAGAATGTAGAGAGAGAGAGAGAAAGAAAGAGATTAGAGAAAGCGTAGAGAAAGAAAGTAGAGAGAGAAAAAAAGAGTAGAGCAAGAGAAAGAGTAGAGCGAGAGAAAGAGTAGAGAGTAGAGAGAACAAGTAGAGAGAGAGAACAAGTAGAGAGAGAACAAGTAGAGAGAGAACAAGTAGAGAGAGAGAACAAGTAGAGAGAGAGAAAGAGTAGAGAGAGAGGAGAGAAAGAAAGAGGAGAGAGAGAGAAGAGAGAAAGAGTAGAGAGGAGAGAAAGAAAGAGGAGAGAGAGAGAAGAGAGAGAAAGAGTAGAGAGTAGAGAGAGAAAGTAGAGAGAGAAAAAAAGAGTAGAGCGAGAGAAAGATTAGAGTGAGAGAAAGAGTAGAGAGAGTAGAGAGAACAAGTAGAGAGAGAGAACAAGTAGAGAGAGAAAGAAAGAAAGAGTAGAGAAAAAGGAGAGAGAAATAGTAGAGAGAGGAGAGAGAAAGAGTAGAGAGAGGAGAGAAAGGAAGAGTAGAGAAAGAGTAGAGAGAAAGAAAGAAGAACGAGTAGAGAGAGTAGAGAGAAAGAGTACAGAGAGAAAGTAGAGAGTAGAGAGAGAGAACGAGTAGAGAGAGAGAATGAGTAGAGAGAACAAGTAGAGAGAGAACAAGTAGAGAGAGAGAACAAGTAGAGAGAGAGAAATAGTAGAGAGAGAGGAGAGAAAGAAAGAGGAGAGAGAGAGAAGAGAGAAAGAGTAGAGAGGAGAGAAAGAAAGAGGAGAGAGAGAGAAGAGAGAGAAAGAGTAGAGAAAGTAGAGAGAACGTAGAAAGAGAACATAGAGAAAGAAAGAAAGAGTAGAGAGAAAGAGTAGAGAGAGTAGAGAGAAAGAGTAGAGAGAAAGAGTAGAGAAATAAAGAGTAGAGAGAGAAGAGAAAGAAAGAGGAGAGAAAGTAGGGAGAGAGTAGAGAGAGAGAAAGAGTAGAGAGAGAGTAGAGAGAAAGAGTAGAGAAAGAGTAGAGAGAGAGGAGAGAAAAAGAGTAGAGAGGAGAGAGAAGAGAGAAAGAAAGAGAGTAGAGAGAAAGAAAGAGTAGAGAAAAAGAGTAGCGAGAAGAGAGAGAAAGAAAGAGTAGAGAAAGAAAGGGTAGAGATTGAGTAGAGAGAGAAAGTAGAGAGTAGAGAGAAAGTAGAGAGAGGGTAGAGAGAGTAGACAGAAAGAGTAGAGAGAGAGAAAGAGTAGAGAGAGGGAGGAGAGAGAAAGAGTAGAGAGAGTGGAGAGAAAGAGTAGAGAGAGGAGAGAGTAGAGAGAGAGAAAGAAAGAGTAGAGAAAGAGTAGAGAGGGGAAGAGTAGAGAAAGAGTAGAGAGAGAGGGGAAGAGTAGAGAGAGGGTAGAGAGAGAGAGGGGAAGAGTAAAGAGAGAGTAGAGTAGAGAGAGAAAGTAGAGAGAGAGTAGAGAGAAAGAGTAGAGAAAGAGTAGAGAGAGAGAGGGGAAGAGTAGAGAGAGAGAGGGGAAGAGTAGAGAGAGAGTAGAGAGAGAGAGGGGAGGAGTAGAGAGAGAGTAGAGTAGAGAGAGAAAGTAGAGAGAGAAAGTAGAGAGAGAGTAGAGAGAAAGAGTAGAGAAAGAGAATGAGTAGAGAGAACAAGTAGAGAGAGAACAAGTAGAGAGAGAGAACAAGTAGAGAGAGAGAAAGAGTAGAGAGAGAGGAGAGAAAGAAAGAGGAGAGAGAGAGAAGAGAGAAAGAGTAGAGAGGAGAGATAGAAAGAGGAGAGAGAGAGAAGAGGGAGAAAGAGTAGAGAGTATAGAGAGAAAGTAGAGAGAGAACGTAGAGAGAGAGAGAGAAAGAAAGATTAGAGAAAGCGTAGAGAAAGAAAGTAGAGAGAAAAAAAGAGTAGAGCAAGAGAAAGAGTAGAGCGAGAGAAAGAGTAGAGAGTAGAGAGAACAAGTAGAGAGAGAGAACAAGTAGAGAGAGAACAAGTAGAGAGAGAGAACAAGTAGAGAGAGAGAAAGAGTAGAGAGAGAGGAGAGAAAGAAAGAGGAGAGAGAGAGAAGAGAGAAAGAGTAGAGAGGAGAGAAAGAAAGAGGAGAGAGAGAGAAGAGAGAGAAAGATTAGAGAGTATAGAGAGAAAGTAGAGAGAGAGCGAAAGAAAGAGATTAGAGAAAGAGTAGAGCGAGAAAGTAGAGAGAGAAAAAAAGAGTAGAGCGAGAGAAAGAGTAGAGTGAGAGAAAGAGTAGAGAGAGTAGAGAGAACAAGTAGAGAGCGAGAACAAGTAGAGAGAGAAAGAGTAGAGAGAGAGAAAGAGTAGAGAGAGAGAAAGAGTAGAGAGAGAGGAGAGAAAGAAAGAGGAGAGAGAGAGAAGAGAGAAAGAAAGAGTAGAGAGAGAAAGAGTAGAGAGTAGAGAGAGAAAGTAGAGAGAGAAAGAGTAGAGTGAGAAAGAGTAGAGCGAGAGAAAGAGTAGAGAGAGAACAAGTAGAGAGAGAGAACAAGTAGAGAGAGGGAACAAGGAGAGAGAGAGAGAACAAGGAGAGAGAGAGAACAAGGAGAGAGGAGAGAAAGAAAGAGGAGAGAGAGAACAGAGAGAAAGAAAGAGTAGAGAGAGAAAGAGTAGAGAAAGAGTAGAGAAAGTAGAGAGAACGTAGAAAGAGAACAGAGAAAGAAAGAAAGAGTAGAGAGAAAGAGTAGAGAGAGTAGAGAGAAAGAGTAGAGAGAAAGAGTAGAGAAATAAAGAGTAGAGAGAGAAGAGAAAGAAAGAGGAGAGAAAGTAGGGAGAGAGTAGAGAGAGAGAAAGAGTAGAGAGAAAGAGTAGAGAAAGAGTAGAGAGAGAGGAAAGAAAAAGAGTAGAGAGGAGAGAGAAGAGAGAAAGAAAGAGAGAAAGAGAAAGAAAGAGAGAAAAAAGAGTAGCGAGAAGAGAGAGAAAGAAAGAGTAGAGAAAGAAAGGGTAGAGAGAGATTGAGTAGAGAGAGAAAGTAGAGAGTAGAGAGAAAGTAGAGAGAGGGTAGAGAGAGTAGACAGAAAGAGTAGAGAGAGAAAGAGTAGAGAGAGAGAAAGAGTAGAGAGAGGGAGGAGAGAGAAAGAGTAGAGAGTGGAGAGAGAAAGAGTAGAGAGAGTGGAGAGAAAGAGTAGAGAGAGGAGAGAGTAGAGAGAGAGAAAGAAAGAGTAGAGAAAGAGTCGAGAGGGGAAGAGTAGAGAAAGAGTAGAGAGAGAGGGGAAGAGTAGAGAGAGAGTAGAGAGAGAGAGGGGAAGAGTAAAGAGAGAGTAGAGTAGAGAGAAAGAAAGTAGAGAGAGAGAGAGAGAAAGAGTAGAGAAAGAGTAGAGAGAGAAGAGGGGAAGAGTAGAGAGAGAGGGAAGAGAGAGAGAGAGAGAGAGAGAGGAGGAGGAGAGAGAGTAGAGTAGAGAGAGAAAGTAGAGAGAAAGTAGAGAGAGAGTAGAGAGAAAGAGTAGAGAGAAAGAGTAGAGAAAGAGTAGAGAGAGAGAGGGGAAGAGTAGAGAGAGAGAGGGGAAGAGTAGAGAGAGTAGAGAGAGAGAGGGGAGGAGTAGAGAGAGAGTAGAGTAGAGAGAGAAAGTAGAGAGAAAGTAGAGAGAGAGTAGAGAGAAAGAGTAGAGAGAAAGAGTAGAGAAAGAGTAGAGAGAGAGAGAGGGGAAGAGTAGAGAGAGAGAGGGGAAGAGTAGAGAGAGAAAGTAGAGAGAGAAAGTAGAGAGAGAGTAGAGAGAGTAGAGAGAAAGAGAGTAGAGAGAGAAAATAGGAAGAGAGGATAGAGGGAAAATGACAGCCATGTTTACCACGAGTGAATTCACTATCTACAAAAAACATTTTTTCGGAGGATGGGAGCTTCGTTCTCTTTATGTATTTTTCTGTTGACAATCCTGAAATGAGATGGGACACAGTGATAGAGGGGAGATGACAGTATGACATTGGTGGAGGGGTTGACATTCTGAAGGCCATGTGTGTTGGGAAACTGCAACACTGCCTCTGTTTCAATACAACACAACTCCTCCTGAAGAGCTGATAGGTAGGGTTTTGCTCCAGCCCTACACTTGAACACACGATTCAGTTAGACAAGGGCCTCTGGAGAAGCTGCTTCTTGAAATCAGATGTGTTAGAACAGGGTTGGAATCAAATCCTGCAGGAGGGTTGTTCTCCAGGAGTAGTGTTAACCAATTGCCATTCATAATTTAACTCATTACACTCCAGTTCACTACAGAAGAAGTAAATTGACTCTGGACTGATCCATTGTCAATCTGTAGTTTAAATCAGGGTTAGTTGATGTTGACTCACTATAAAGGTCGGACTCATCCAGGATCTCTGATTTGATGATCTCCTCGATGACATCCTCCAAGGTGACCAATCCCAGCACCTCGTAGAAGGGATCCCCCTCCCCCTCGCTGTTCACTTTCTGAACGATGGCCAGGTGAGATTTACCTGGAAGGGTGAACACCAGAGAGAGTCAAGGCCAGAACCCACAACACCAAGAAGCAGAAAATACCCAGACTCAGTGTTTCCCTGTGAGACTGTGACGAGACCAAGATCAGTCAGTACTTGGGTTAATCAGCCAGTCAGTACTGGGGTCAGTCAATCAGTCAGTACTGGGGTCAGTCAGTCAGTACTGGGGTCAGTCAATCAGTCAGTCAGTACTGTGGTCAGTTAATCAGTCAGTCAGTACTGTGGGCAGTTATTCAGTCAGTCAGTACTGGGGTCAGTCAATCAGTCAGTACTGGGGTCAGTCAGTCAGTACTGGGGTCAGTCAATCAGTCAGTCAGTACTGTGGTCAGTTAATCAGTCAGTCAGTACTGGGGTCAGTCCATCAGTCAGTACTGGGGTCAGTCAGTACTGGGGTCAGTTCATCAGTCAGTCCGTCAGTACAGGGGTCAGTTAACCAGTCAGGCAGTACGGGGGTCAATCAGTCAGTCAGTCAGTACTGGAGTCAGTCAGTCAGTACTGGGGTCAGTCAGTCAGTACTGGGGTCAATCAGTCAGTCAGTCAGTACTGGAGTCAGTCAGTACTGGGGTCAATCAGTCAGTCAGTCAGTACTGGGGTCAGTCAGTCAGTACTGGGGTCAGTCAGTCAGCCAGTACTGGAGTCAGTCAGTCAGTACTGGGGTCAGTCAATCAGTCAGTACTGGGGTCAGTCAGTCAGGCAGTACTGGAGTCAGTCAGCCAGTACTGGAGTCAGTCAGTCAGTACTGGGGTCAGTCAATCAGTCAGTACTGGGGTCAGTCAGTCAGCCAGTACTGGAGTCAGTCAGCCAGTACTGGAGTCAGTCAGTCAGTACTGGGGTCAGTCAATCAGTCAGTACTGGGGTCAGTCAGTCAGTCAGTACTGGGGTCAGTCAGTCAGTACTGGAGTCAGTCAGTCAGTCAGTACTGGGGTCAATCAGTCAGCCAGTCAGTACTGGGGTCAATCAGTCAGCCAGTCAGTCAGTCAGAAGCTGCTTCTTGAAATCAGATGTGTTAGAACAGGGTTGGAAACAAATCCTACAGGAGGGTTGTTCTCCAGGAGTAGTTTTAACCAATTGTCAGTCAGTCAGTCAGTACTGGGGTCAGTTCATCAGTCAGTCAGTACTGGGGGTCAGTTCATCAGTCAGTCAGTCTGTCAGTACATGGATCAGTTAAACAATCAGTCAGTACTGGGGTCAATCAGTCAGTACTGGGGTCAATCAGTCAGTACTGGGGTCAGTTAATCAGTAAGTCAGTACTGGGGTCAATCAGTCAGTCAGTACTGGGGTCAATCAGTCAGTCAGTACTGGGGTCAGTTCATCAGTCCGTCAGTACTGGGGTCAATCAGTCAGTCAGTACTGGGGTCAGTTCATCAGTCAGTCAGTACTGGGGCCAGTTCAACAGTCAGTCAGTCCGTCAGTACAGGGGTCAGTTAAACAGTCAGTCAGTACGGGGGCAAATCAGTCAGTCAGTACTGGGGTCAATCAGACAGTCAGTCACTACTGGGGTCAATCAGACAGTCAGTCACTACTGGGGTCAATCAGTCAGTCAGTCAGTACTGGGATCAATCAGTCAGTCAGTCAGTACTGGGGACAGTCAGTCAGTACTGGGGTCAGTCAGTCAGTACTGGGGTCAATCAGTCAGTACTGGGATCAGTCAGTCAGTCAGTACTGGGGCCAGTTCATCAGTCAGTCAGTACTGGGGTCAGTTAATCAGTCAGTCAGTACTGGGGTCAGTTAATCAGTCAGTACTGGGGTCAGTTCATCAGTCAGTACTGGGGTCAGTTCATCAGTCAGTCAGTACTGGGGACAGTCAGTCAGTACTGGGGTCAATCAGTCAGTCAGTACTGGGGTCAATCAGTCAGTCAGTACTGGGGTCAATCAGTCAGTACTGGGATCAGTCAGTCAGTCAGTACTGGGGCCAGTTCATCAGTCAGTCAGTACTGGGGTCAGTTAATCAGTCAGTACTGTAGTCAGTCAGTCAGTCAGTCAGTCAGTGGGTCAATCAGCTGGAGTCGATGGTGTTGTGAAATATCTGAATATTGAGAGGAGTTCCTGGTTCCTGGGTGTTAGGGTACTGGAGGTAGTCTACTTCAGTGTACTGTATATAGTAAGTCACATAACATCACCCCCCCATCTCTGGTTCTTCCCCCAGTCCTCCTCTCTTTAAGCTCTAAGTCCATACAAGAAAGGGGGATGGGGATAGAGAGACAGAAGGGGGTAATCCATCTCCTGGTTTACTATTTCTCCTCTCCGCTCTTATCCTGCTCTCTCCGCTCTTATCCTGCTCTCTCAGCTCTTATCCTGCTCTCTCAGCTCTTATCCTCCTCTCCGCTCTTATCCTCCTCTCTGCTCTTATCCTCCTCTCCGCTCTTATCCTCCTCTCTCCGCTCTTATCCTCGTCTCTGCTCTTATCGTCCTCTCCGCTCTTATCCTCCTCTCTCCGCTCTTATCCTCCTCTCTCCGCTCTTATCCTCCTCTCCGCTCTTATCTTCCTCTTATCCTCCTCTCCGCTCTTATCCTCCTCTCTCCGCTCTTATCCTCCTCTCTGCTCTTATCGTCCTCTCCGCTCTTATCTTCCTCTCTCCGCTCTTATCCTCCTCTCCGCTCTTATCCTCCTCTCCGCTCTTATCCTCCCCTCCCGCTCTTATCCTCCTCTCTCCGCTCTTATCCTCCTCTCCGCTCTTATCCTTCTCTTATCCTCCTCTCCACTCTTATCCTCCTCTCTCCGCTCTTATCCTCCTCGCTCCGCTCTTATCCTCCTCTTATCCTCCTCTCCGCTCTTATCCTTCTCTTATCTTCCTCTTATCCTCCTCTCTGCTCTTATCCTCCTCTCTTATCTTCCTCTTATCCTCCTCTCCACTCTTATCCTCCTCTCTCCCCTCTTATCCTCCTCTTATCCTCCTCTCCGCTTTTATCCTCCTCTCCGCTCTTATCCTTCTCTTATCCTCCTCTCTGCTCTTATCCTCCTCTTCTCTTATCTTCCTCTTATCCTCCTCTCCGCTCTTATCCTCCTCTCCACTCTTATCCTCCTCTCTACGCTCTTATCCTCTTATCCTTCTCGTATCCTCCTCTCCGCTCTTATCTTCCTCTTATCCTCCTCTCCGCTTTTATCCTCCTCTCCACTCTTATCCTCCTCTCTACGCTCTTATCCTCTTATCCTCCTCTCATCTTCCTCTTATCCTCCTCTCCGCTCTTATCCTCCTCTCCGCTCTTATGCTCCTCTTATCCTCCTCTCCGCTCTTATCTTCCTCTTATCCTCCTCTCCGCTCTTAGCCTCCTCTCCACTCTTATCCTCCTCTCTCCGCTCTTATCCTCCTCTCCGCTCTTATCTTCCTCTTATCCTCCTCTCCGCTCTTATCCTCCTCTCCGCTCTTATCCTCCTCTCCGCTCTTATCTTCCTCTTATCCTCCTCTCCGCTCTTATCCTCCTCTCCGCTCTTATCCTTCTCGTATCCTGCTCTCCGCTCTTATCCTTCTCTTATCTTCCTCTTATCCTCCTCTCTGCTCTTATCCTTCTCTTATCCTCCTCTCCGCTCTTATCTTCCTCTTATCCTCCTATCTCCGCTCTTATCCTCCTCTCCGCTCTTATCCTTCTCGTATCCTCCTCTCCACTCTTATCCTTTTCTTATCCTCCTCTCCACTCTTATCCTCCTCTCTCCGCTCTTATCCTCCTCTCTCCGCTCTTATCCTCCTCTTATCCTCCTCTCCGCTTTTATCCTCCTCTACGCTCTTATCCTTCTCTTATCTTCCTCTTATCCTCCTCTCTGCTTTTATCCTCTTATCCTCCTCTCTTATCTTCCTCTTATCCTCCTCTCCGCTCTTATCCTCCTCTCCACTCTTATCCTCCTCCTCTCCGCTCTTATCCTCCTCTCTCCCCTCTTATCCTCCTCTTATCCTCCTCTCTCCGCTCTTATCCTCCTCTCGACTCTTATCCTCCTCTCCGCTCTTATCCTCCTCTCCGCTCTTATGCTCCTCTTATCCTCCTCTCTGCTCTTATCCTCCTCTCCGCTCTTATCTTCCTCTTATCCTCCTCTCCGCTCTTAGCCTCCTCTCCACTCTTATCCTCCTCTCTCCGCTCTTATCTTCCTCTTATCCTCCTCTCTGCTCTTATCCTCCTCTCCGCTCTTATCCTTCTCGTATCCTGCTCTCCGCTCTTATCCTTCTCTTATCCTCCACTCTGCTCTTATCCTCTTATCCTTCTCTTATCCTCCTCTCCGATCTTCCTCTTATCCTCCTCTCCGCTCTTATCCTCCTCTCTGCTCTTATCCTTCTCGTATCCTCCTCTCCGCTCTTATCTTCCTCTTATCCTCCTCTCCGCTCTTATCCTCCTCTCTGCTCTTATCCTCCTCTCCGCTCTTATCTTCCTCTTATCCGCCTCTCCACTCTTATCCTCCTCTCCGCTCTTATCCTCCTCGTATCCTCCTCTTCGCTCTTATCCTCCTCTCCGCTCTTATCCTCTTATCCTTCTCTTATCCTCCTCTCCGCTCTTATCTTCCTCTTATCCTCCTCTCCGCTCTTATCCCCCTCTCCGCTCTTATCCTCCTCTCCGCTCTTATCCTTCTCGTATCCTCCTCTCCGATCTTATCCTCCTCTCTGCTCTTATCCTTCTCTTATCCTCCTCTCCGCTCTTATCTTCCTCGTATCCTCCTCTTCACTCTTATCCTCCTCTCCGCTCTTATCCTCTTATCCTTCTCTTATCCTCCTCTCCGCTCTTATCTTCCTCTTATCCCCCTCTCCGCTCTTATCCTCCTCTCCGCTCTTATCCTTCTCGTATCCTCCTCTCCGCTCTTATCTTCCTCTTATCCTCCTCTCTGCTCTTATCCTCTTATCCTTCTCGTATCCTCCTCTCCGCTCTTATCTTCCTCTTATCCTCCTCTCTGCTCTTATCTTCCTCTTATCCTCCTCTCCGCTCTTATCCTCCTCTCCGCTCTTATCTTCCTCTTATCCTCCTCTCTGCTCTTATCTTCCTCTTATCCTCCTCTCCACTCTTATCCTCCTCTCCGCTCTTATCTCCTCTCCGCTCTTATCCTCCTCTCCGCTCTTATCTTCCTCTTATCCTCCTCTCCGCTCTTATCCTCCTCTCCACTCTTATCCTCCTCTCCACTCTTATCCTCCTCTCCACTCTTTTCTCCTCTCCGCTCTTATCCTTCTCGTATCCTCCTCTCCGCTCTTATCCTCCTCTCCGCTCTTATCCTCCTCTCCGTTCTTATCCTCCTCTCTCTGCTCTTATGCTCCTCTCCGTTCTTATCCTCCTCTCTCCGCTCTTATGCTCCTCTTATCCTCCTCTCCGCTCTTATCCTCTCTACACACTGTTCTGTGTATTTTACAAGCTCTGTCACACGTATAACATTGAGTGTGATATACCCTATTGTATTTTCAGCCTGCACGTAAAGGGATAGCGAACACACAGTGGGAATTGATTGGCTGAGTCAGTCAACCTAACACACACACATATACTGTATACCTTTCCACTGACAACACAGCTGACATCTCACACACTGCTGTCACCCTCCAGCCAATAAAGAAGAGAGTAGAGACACACCAGTGGGTCAGAAGAGTGAGGTCACACGGTGATTATAGTCACAGCGATGATCTGAATGCGTGGTTGTTAGGCTCAGTCAGTGTCGTCCATCTTTGATCTCTGACTGTCTGTAGTGTGAAGATCAGCACTGTCCTGTCACTATCCCTCCACTAGGTCACCATGCTGTCTAACCGCAGATACAAGGCTACTTCAACAACTAACCCTTAACCCTCACCCGTACCTTGTCCCCAACCTTACTCATGTGTTAATGTTGGGATGGAACAAAAGTCTGCATATCCTGTGGGTCTGCAGGACCAGGTGGGGCACTTTACTGTTAGCACCACAGGCACTTTGGCAGCAGCAGCAGCTTGCTCTACAGCTGAGACCCCAGCTCCAGACTGACAGTTCAGCTGTTCCCAACCGATCCAGTCAACCCACTGGTCACCCAGAGAGTGGGTGACCCTCTTTACAATAAGGCCTAGGCTATATATATATAAACAGTTATGACAGCTGGTGACATGTTATTCTTCACACCCTCTCAATGATACAAACTGTAGTTTGGGTCAGCTAACTGGCAAGGCATATAGTTAGCAACCTAGGTTGTGTTATAAGCATGCGACATCAAAAGACTTGATGTTGATAACATGCGTTACAACATTTGAGTGAGGGGTTACAACAGCCTAGCTATCCTAGCCCCTGGATAGCCCTAAGACTGAATGACGATACCAGCCCAAAGAGTGAGAGACGATAGCAGCCCTAAGAGTGAGTGACGATAGCAGCCCTAAGAGTGAGTGACGATGGCAGCCCTAAGAGTGAGTGACGATGGCAGCCCTAAGAGTGAGTGACAATAGCAGCCCTAAGAGTGAGTGACGATAGCAGCCCTAAGAGTGAGTGACGATAGCAGCCCTAAGAGTGAGTGACGATAGCAGCCCTAAGAGTGAGTGACGATGGCAGCCCTAAGAGTGAGTGACAATAGCAGCCCTAAGAGTGAGTGACGATAGCAGCCCTAAGAGTGAGTGACGATAGCAGCCCTAAGAGTGAGTGACGATAGCAGCCCTAAGAGTGAGTGACGATAGCAGCCCTAAGAGTGAGTGACGATAGCAGCCCTAAGAGTGAGTGACGATAGCAGCCCTAAGAGTGAGTGACGATAGCAGCCCTAAGAGTGAGTGAGATAGCAGCCCTAAGAGTGAGTGACAATGGCAGCCCTAAGAGTGAGTGACATGGCAGCCCCGATGGCAGCCCTAAGAGTGAGTGACGATGGCAGCCCTAAGAGTGAGTGACGATAGCAGCCCTAAGAGTGAGTGACGATAGCAGCCCTAAGAGTGAGTGACGATAGCAGCCCTAAGAGTGAGTGACGATAGCAGCCCTAAGAGTGAGTGACGATAGCAGCCCTAAGAGTGAGTGACGATAGCAGCCCTAAGAGTGAGTGACGATAGCAGCCCTAAGAGTGAGTGACGATAGCAGCCCTAAGAGTGAGTGACGATAGCAGCCCTAAGAGTGAGTGACGATAGCAGCCCTAAGAGTGAGTGACGATAGCAGCCCTAAGAGTGAGTGACGATAGCAGCCCTAAGACTGAGTGACGATAGCAGCCCTAAGACTGAGTGACGATAGCAGCCCTAAGACTGAGTGACGATAGCAGCCCTAAGACTGAGTGACGATAGCAGCCCTAAGACTGAGAGACTATAGCAGCCCTAAGACTGAGAGACGATAGCAGCCCTAAGACTGAGAGACGATAGCAGCCCTAAGAGTGAGAGACGATAGCAGCCCTAAGAGTGAGAGACGATAGCAGCCCTAAGAGTGAGAGACGATAGCAGCCCTAAGACTGAGAGACGATAGCAGCCCTAAGAGTGAGAGACGATAGCAGCCCTAAGAGTGAGAGACGATAGCAGCCCTAAGAGTGAGTGACGATAGCAGCCCAAAAAGTGAGAGATGATAGCAGCCCTAAGAGTGAGTGACGATAGCAGCCCTAAGAGTGAGTGACGATAGCAGCCCTAAGAGTGAGTGACGATAGCAGCCCTAAGACTGAGTGACGATAGCAGCCCTAAGACTGAGAGACGATAGCAGCCCTAAGAGTGAGAGACGATAGCAGCCCTAAGAGTGAGAGACGATAGCAGCCCTAAGAGTGAGAGACGATAGCAGCCCTAAGAGTGAGAGACGATAGCAGCCCTAGCAGCCCTAAGACTGAGAGACGATAGCAGCCCTAAGAGTGAGAGACGATAGCAGCCCTAAGAGTGAGAGACGAAGCAGCCCTGAGAGTGAGAGACGATAGCAGCCCTGAGAGAGTGAGATAGCAGCCCAAAGATGAGAGACGATAGCAGCCCTAAGAGTGAGTGACGATAGCAGCCCTAAGAGTGAGTGACGATAGCAGCCCAAAGACTGAGAGACGATAGCAGCCCTAAGAGTGAGTGACGATAGCAGCCCAAAGAGTGAGAGACGATAGCAGCCCTGAGAGTGAGAGACGATAGCAGCCCTAAGAGTGAGTGACGATAGCAGCCCAAAGAGTGAAAGAAGATAGCAGCCCTAAGAGTGAGTGACGATAGCAGCCCTAAGAGTGAGAGACGATAGCAGCCCTAAGACTGAGAGACGATAGCAGCCCTAAGAGTGAGTGACGATAGCAGCCCTAAGAGTGAGTGACGATAGCAGCCCTAAGAGTGAGTGACGATAGCAGCCCTAAGAGTGAGTGACGATAGCAGCCCTAAGAGTGAGTGACGATAGCAGCCCTAAGACTGAGTGACGATAGCAGCCCTAAGACTGAGTGACGATAGCAGCCCTAAGACTGAGTGACGATAGCAGCCCTAAGACTGAGTGACGATAGCAGCCCTAAGACTGAGTGACGATAGCAGCCCTAAGACTGAGAGACGATAGCAGCCCTAAGACTGAGAGACGATAGCAGCCCTAAGACTGAGAGACGATAGCAGCCCTAAGACTGAGAGACGATAGCAGCCCTAAGACTGAGAGACGATAGCAGCCCTAAGACTGAGAGACGATAGCAGCCCTAAGAGTGAGAGACGATAGCAGCCCTAAGAGTGAGAGACGATAGCAGCCCTAAGAGTGAGAGACGATAGCAGCCCTAAGAGTGAGAGACGATAGCAGCCCTAAGAGTGAGAGACGATAGCAGCCCTAAGAGTGAGAGACGATAGCAGCCCTAAGAGTGAGAGACGATAGCAGCCCTAAGAGTGAGAGACAATAGCAGCCCTGAGAGTGAGAGACGATAGCAGCCCTGAGAGTGAGAGACGATAGCAGCCCTAAGAGTGAGTGACGATAGCAGCCCAAAAAGTGAGAGACGATAGCAGCCCTAAGAGTGAGTGACGATAGCAGCCCTAAGAGTGAGTGACGATAGCAGCCCTAAGACTGAGTGACGATAGCAGCCCTAAGACTGAGTGACGATAGCAGCCCTAAGACTGAGTGACGATAGCAGCCCTAAGACTGAGAGACGATAGCAGCCCTAAGAGTGAGAGACGATAGCAGCCCTAAGAGTGAGAGACGATAGCAGCCCTAAGAGTGAGAGACGATAGCAGCCCTAAGAGTGAGAGATGATAGCAGCCCTAAGAGTGAGAGACGATAGCAGCCCTAAGAGTGAGAGACGATAGCAGCCCTAAGAGTGAGAGACGATAGCAGCCCTAAGACTGAGTGACGATAGCAGCCCTAAGACTGAGTGACGATAGCAGCCCTAAGAGTGAGTGACGATAGCAGCCCTGAGAGTGAGAGACGATAGCAGCCCTAAGAGTGAGAAACGATAGCAGCCCTAAGAGTGAGTGACGATAGCAGCCCTAAGAGTGAGTGACGATAGCAGCCCTGAGAGTGAGAGACGATAGCAGCCCTAAGAGTGAGTGACGATAGCAGCCCTAAGAGTGAGTGACGATAGCAGCCCTAAGAGTGAGTGACGATAGCAGCCCTAAGAGTGAGTGACGATAGCAGCCCTAAGACTGAGTGACGATAGCAGCCCTGAGAGTGAGTGACGATAGCAGCCCTAAGAGTGAGTGACGATAGCAGCCCTGAGAGTGAGTGACGATAGCAGCCCTAAGAGTGAGTGACGATAGCAGCCCTAAGACTGAGTGACGATAGCAGCCCTGAGAGTGAGTGACGATAGCAGCCCTAAGAGTGAGTGACGATAGCAGCCCTAAGAGTGAGTGACGATAGCAGCCCTAAGAGTGAGTGACGATAGCAGCCCTAAGACTGAGTGACGATAGCAGCCCTAAGAGTGAGAGACGATAGCAGCCCTAAGACTGAGTGACGATAGCAGCCCTAAGAGTGAGAGACGATAGCAGCCCTAAGAGTGAGTGACGATAGCAGCCCTAAGACTGAGTGACGATAGCAGCCCTAAGACTGAGTGACGATAGCAGCCCTAAGAGTGAGTGACGATAGCAGCCCTAAGAGTGAGTGACGATAGCAGCCCTAAGACTGAGTGACGATAGCAGCCCTAAGAGTGAGAGACGATAGCAGCCCTAAGAGTGAGTGACGATAGCAGCCCTGAGAGTGAGAGACAATAGCAGCCCTAAGAGTGAGAGACGATAGCAGCCCTAAGAGTGAGTGACGATAGCAGCCCTAAGAGTGAGAGACGATAGCAGCCCTAAGAGTGAGTGACGATAGCAGCCCTAGCCCAATGCTCTCCCCCCGTGTGGCCCTACTTTCCTAAATGACAACAGAACTGAAATGACAACAGAATGGACCAACAACTAATTATGGCAAAGTTCCTGGAGAGTTATAGGTATAGACTTCTGTTCCAGGCCAGCACTAACACAGCTGATTCAACTAATCAACCAGGTGTGAATAGTGCAGGTCTAGAACAAAAACCTATTCCCTGTAGCTATCCAGAGACAGAGTTGATGACCCCTAGATTGTGATGTGTCACAGTTGTTTCCTGCCATGACAACTGGGTTGAGATATTCCACTCATCAATACAGCCAGTGGCACATCTGTCTCTGTGTCAGTGTGTGTGTGTGTGTATATGAGTGTATTGATTATGGGGAGTGACGGATGCATTATAAATAGTTTTCCACACATCAACCCTGTATGTAAATAGGATGTATGACACATGCTTCCCCCGACCCTCCAGATATACACACCTTTCTTGAACTCCTCCAGCATGGAGTCCAGCCGTGTGTCGTGGAACACAAAGTGGACTGGGTGGTTGTAGAACTTGGTGATGGTCTTCAGGGTGGTGCAGTCGTCAGGGTCCACGAACGCCAGGTCCTTCACATACAGGATGTCCACGATGTTGGAGCGCTCGTCGTCGAACACGGGGATACGCGTGTAGCCGCTCTCCATGATCTCTGACATGGTGTTGAAGTCCAGGACCGTGTCGTTCTGGATCATGAAGCAGTGGGCCAGAGGAGTCATCACGCTCTCCACCGTCTTATTCCGGAGTTCCAGCGCTCCTTGGATCATGTTGAGCTCCTCTTTGACCAGGTCGTTGTACGGTTCCGTCACCCTGAGCATCTCCACCAGCTTCTCGCGGTTATACACAGTGCCAATCTCCTGGCCTAGGAGCACGTCTAGGAGCTTGCTGACGGGGAAGGAGAGGGGGAAGGTGAGCAACATGAAGAACTTGGTCACCTGGATGGTGTTGGCGCCCACCGCCAGCCCGTGGCGAGAACACAGCGCCTGGGGGACTATCTCACCGAAAATCACAATACCCACTGTGGAGGCAACCACGGCGCCCAGCCCAGAGCCTATCAGGTCATCCAGGAGGATGGTGAGTGTGGTATTGACCAAGACGTTACCAAGCAACAGAGAACAGAGAAGGTAGTTCCCCTTGCTGCGGATGGGCTCAATTTTGCGGGCATATTTCTTCTCCTTCTCTGAGCCACAGCTCTGGACTATACGTAGCTCCATGGGGTCCAGAGCCATGAGCCCCAGGTTCAGCCCGCTGAACATTCCAGACAGCACCAACAGACAGCAGATGAGGATGATCTGGAACCACAGGGGGAGGAGAGTTTTTTCCCCCTCTACCACCCGCAGTCTCCCGTCGCTATCCCCGAGCAGAGCCCACCTACCATCAGCCAAACTCCTGATGCACAGCCCATAATCCTTGTGCGGCTCGCTCTTACGAAGCGGTTTAATGTTTATGCTGAGTACCCCCGTGGTCCCCCGGCTACTGATGTTCATGTAGTTTGCGATGCTGAAGTCTTTTGTGAAATCAACACAAGTGCTGTTAGGTGTGTCGTCAATAACGTTATTATTTCCCCCATCCTCGCTCCCATCCCCTCGTTCTGTGAAGCGTATCTGAGCCCAGGTGCCCGAGTTGAGCTGCACTCCGTAGAACCGGAGCTGCACTGTGCTCTCCTCCGTTAATTGGATGACCCCATCGTCAGTGGTCGAGGCCGGTTTGTCGCTCCTCTCCAGCCGCATACCGAGCACCTGGCTCCCGCTACTGCGGACACTCGAAGTGGCTGTCTCGGTGCGTCCCCCCACTGCACTCCAAAAGAAAACGATTAGAGTCAGAACGTAGCCTTGCTGCCCGCTCCATTCTGTCGCCATGTTTGTTTCACTGTACTGGCGACCTGGGTGCTGACGTCACTACTCATCTCCCTCCAGCCTCGCTCCTATTACCATAATAACCCTAACGCACCGCCTATCGGAAACGGCAGGTATAGCCATACACACGTACACGTGTGTAACATACTGTTGGGGTTCAGCACAGGAGGTTGGTGGCACCTTCATTGGGGAGGACGGGCTCGTGTTAATGGCTGTCGTGGAATTGGTGGGATAGTATCAAAAACATTAAACACATGGTTTCCATGTGTTTGATGCTATTCCGTTGACTCCGTTCCAGCCATTATCACGAACCATCCTCCCTTCCCCTTGACGTTCACATGTTGTTGTGTTACAGTCTGAATTGAAAATGGATTAAATAGATTTTTCTCTCACACCCATCTACACACAAAGTGAAAACATGTTTTAAGCACTTACAGTTGACCAGGGCAGCTCTAGCAGGGCAGCAATTTGACGAACTGACTTGTTGGAAAGGTGGCATCCTATGACAGTGTCACTGAGCTCTTTAGTAAGGCATTGTCAATAAGAATTTGTTCTTAACATTCTACTGTCAATGTTTGTCTATGGAGATTACATTTTCAACAACGGGTGTGTCTGAAATAGTTGAAGGGGTGTCCCCATACTTTTATATATAGTGTATGTACTTTGAGTTCATGTTAGCCAGACTAATTATGTAGACCTATAGTGTACACACATTTTGGACTGAGCAATTTTAGTGTTTGCTCATTTCATTCT
The DNA here is from genome assembly GCF_023373465.1 of Oncorhynchus keta. Lineage (NCBI taxonomy): Eukaryota > Metazoa > Chordata > Actinopteri > Salmoniformes > Salmonidae > Oncorhynchus > Oncorhynchus keta. Next base: position 18,761,156 of record NC_068429.1, read on the forward strand.
GTATCTTATCATTTATTAGGCTAACCGTTATGATTGTGTTTATAGCCCATACATAGGCTTTATAGTCCCCTCAAATGGTCTACAAGAAAGAACATTATAACATTGCGCCTAATCAATGATCCATGTCTTGCGTCTTGATATCAGCCCAAAGCATATTATCCCTAATTAAATTGAATTTTGCCATAAAGGACCAAGGCAATGTGGCAGAGTGAACCCTGCGGTTTATAGACAGTCAAAGACCCAGCTGTTATGTAAAGGGTCGGCACACTGCATCTCTCTGGCTCTGGCGGCCAGGGACCGCAGTGTGGGCAACAGTGGGTCTCAGTTCAATTTAAGTTTCAACCAAAAGACCCTGTCTAAAAGTTGTTGTCTTTTAGATGGGATTCAGAGTTGAAGACCACTCAACCAAACCAAAGATGTGCATGATGTGGTAACGTCTGTGCTCAGTGGCAAAGCAGATGGATAGTCGATGGTCATTCGTGTCACTGAGACAGTTGCAGTCAGTGTTACTGATGCAATTCACCGCCGGCGGTCACTGGTAGATGTGACTATGAGCTGATTGTCTCTCAATCTCTTAAGGGATGGATGGGTCAAAAACAAAGGGTGGACAACAACGACATCAACAACAAAACGTGTTAAAGTTTTATGCTCCACGTGCATTTTTAAACAGACTAAAATATGAATAAAAAAACAATTTAGGCTAAAAGGCTTAATGATTGAAATAATCTAATCTCTTATAAAAAAAAAAGAAACCTATGCTTTAGGCTATTCAATTTGTGCGTACCAGTTTTAAATATGTCACCGTGTAGTAGCCTAGTGAGGTAGATGTGACTTAATTCTCTGCTTTTCCATGATCTAAAAAAATTAAATTACTTTTCCGTGACCTAGAGCTACGTAAACAATAACACGATACTGTAGAAATCACGGTTGTGTTTTATCCAATGATAGTAGTTTTTATGCGATCTTATATTGCCATCTAGTGGACAAAAACGGAATATCCCTGATTGGGAAGCGCTTTTAAAATAGAGCAGTCAAATAACATTTATTCTTCAAAAAAATAATCATGGTACAAGAACATTTAAAATGTCATGATTCTACAAAAGTTGAATATTATGAACATAATTCTGATCAAGAAACATCTTAAACATTTTCAGGATTCAACTTGCATTTTGAAAATAAAGATTTTACGATTATGAGAGATAGCCTTTCTAGAATGACTGATCTATTGACAATGAGTGCATCTTAACATTGTGTAAGAATCATCTCTTTAGGGTTGCTATAATAGTACAACAACCTATATATGTAGCCCATCTATCGTCTGTCAATTAATACAATTGTTAATGAAACTGTTAATGAGGCATCGTTAGTGAAAACACTAAACTATATTCATTGCTCCACTTCATAATCATTCCTTCATTCCTTCCACATGCACCGTTTGTCTTTTTACATTGAACTAATGTATCCTATATGACAAAGTGTCTTTTCTGTGCTGAAAACTGTCGCTATTCCATTCACATAATACTATAAAACAAAGACGTATAGTCCTAACTCAAACCTAACATGACTCTTGTACAAAATGCTTGTACAGATCCTTTTTTCTAGAAAAGCATTGGAAAATGTCCTGTCATAATAGCTAATGCTCATAACTGAGAACAGTGGTGTTTAAACTGCACTGTATACTCTACGTTGCTATCTTCACTCCCCCAGAACTCATATTCCTGTGTTTGTGTGTGATGCCAGATGTCTGGCCCCTCTCTCCTGGGGCTCTGTGTCTGTCTGACAGTACGTGTGTGTGTGTGTGTGTGTGTGTGTGTGTGTGTGTGTGTGTGTTACTCCAGCTTTCCATCCCCTCTGACACTCCTAGGGCTCTGTGTCTGTCTGTCAGTACGTGTGTTTTGTGTGTGTGTGTGTGTGTGTGTGTTACTCCAGCCGTCCACCCCCTCTGATACTCCTAGGGCTCTGTGTCTGTCTGTCAGTACGTGTGTGTGTGTTGTGTGTGTGTGTTACTCCAGCTTTCCATCCCCTCTGACACTCCTAGGGCTCTGTGTCTGTCTGTCAGTACGTGTGTTTTGTGTGTGTGTGTGTGTGTGTGTGTGTGTGTGTGTGTGTGTGTGTGTGTGTGTGTGTGTGTGTGTGTGTGTGTGTGTGTGTGTGTGTGTGTGTTACTCCAGCCGTCCACCCCCTCTGACACTCCTAGGGCTCTGTGTCTGTCTGTCAGTACGTGTGTTTTGTGTGTGTGTGTGTGTGTTACTCCAGCCGTCCACCCCCTCTGACACTCCTAGGGCTCTGTGTCTGTCTGTCAGTACGTGTGTTTTGTGTGTGTGTGTGTGTGTGTGTGTGTTTCTCCAGCCGTCCACCCCTCTGACACTCCTAGGGCTCTGTGTCTGTCTGTCAGTACGTGTGTTTTTGTGTGTGTGTGTGTGTGTGTGTGTGTGTGTTACTCCAGCCGTCCACCCCCTCTGACACTCCTAGGGCTCTGTGTCTGTCTGTCAGTACGTGTGTTTTGTGTGTGTGTGTGTGTGTGTGTGTTACTCCAGCCGTCCACCCCCTCTGACACTCCTAGGGCTCTGTGTCTGTCTGTCAGTACGTGTGTTTTGTGTGTGTGTGTGTGTGTGTGTGTTACTCCAGCCGTCCACCCCCTCTGATACTCCTAGGGCTCTGTGTCTGTCTGTCAGTACGTGTGTGTTGTGTGTGTGTGTTACTCCAGCTTTCCATCCCCTCTGACACTCCTAGGGCTCTGTGTCTGTCTGTCAGTACGTGTGTTTTGTGTGTGTGTGTGTGTGTGTGTGTTACTCCAGCCGTCCACCCCCTCTGACACTCCTAGGGCTCTGTGTCTGTCTGTCAGTACGTGTGTTTTTGTGTGTGTGTGTGTGTGTGTGTGTGTGTGTGTGTGTGTGTGTGTGTGTGTGTGTGTGTTACTCCAGCCGTCCACCCCTCTGACACTCCTAGGGCTCTGTGTCTGTCTGTCTGTCAGTACGTGTGTTTTGTGTGTGTGTGTGTGTTACTCCAGCCGTCCACCCCTCTGACACTCCTAGGGCTCTGTGTCTGTCTGTCAGTACGTGTGTTTTGTGTGTGTGTGTGTGTGTTACTCCAGCCGTCCACCCCTCTGACACTCCTAGGGCTCTGTGTCTGTCTGTCAGTACGTGTGTTTTGTGTGTGTGTGTGTGTGTGTTACTCCAGCCGTCCACCCCCTCTGATACTCCTAGGGCTCTGTGTCTGTCTGTCAGTACGTGTGTTTTGTGTGTGTGTGTGTGTGTGTGTTACTCCAGCCGTCCACCCCCTCTGACACTCCTAGGGCTCTGTGTCTGTCTGTCAGTACGTGTGTTTTGTGTGTGTGTGTGTGTTACTCCAGCCGTCCACCCCCTCTGACACTCCTAGGGCTCTGTGTCTGTCTGTCAGTACGTGTGTTTTGTGTGTGTGTGTGTGTTACTCCAGCCGTCCATCCCCTCTGACACTCCTAGGGCTCTGTGTCTGTCTGTCAGTACGTGTGTTTTGTGTGTGTGTGTGTGTGTTACTCCAGCCGTCCACCCCCTCTGACACTCCTAGGGCTCTGTGTCTGTCTGTCAGTATGTGTGTTTTTGTGTGTGTGTGTGTGTGTTACTCCAGCCGTCCACCCCCTCTGATACTCCTAGGGCTCTGTGTCTGTCTGTCAGTACGTGTGTTTTTGTGTGTGTGTGTGTGTGTGTTACTCCAGCCGTCCACCCCCTCTGATACTCCTAGGGCTCTGTGTCTGTCTGTCAGTACGTGTGTTTTTGTGTGTGTGTGTGTGTGTGTGTGTTACTCCAGCCGTCCACCCCCTCTGACACTCCTAGGGCTCTGTGTCTGTCTGTCAGTACGTGTGTTTTGTGTGTGTGTGTGTGTTACTCCAGCCGTCCACCCCCTCTGACACTCCTAGGGCTCTGTGTCTGTCTGTCAGTACGTGTGTTTTTGTGTGTGTGTGTGTGTGTTACTCCAGCCGTCCACCCCCTCTGACACTCCTAGGGCTCTGTGTCTGTCTGTCAGTACGTGTGTTTTGTGTGTGTGTGTGTGTTACTCCAGCCGTCCACCCCCTCTGACACTCCTAGGGCTCTGTGTCTGTCTGTCAGTACGTGTGTTTTGTGTGTGTGTGTGTGTGTGTTACTCCAGCCGTCCACCCCCTCTGATACTCCTAGGGCTCTGTGTCTGTCTGTCAGTACGTGTGTTTTGTGTGTGTGTGTGTGTGTGTTACTCCAGCCGTCCACCCCCTCTGATACTCCTAGGGCTCTGTGTCTGTCTGTCAGTACGTGTGTTTTGTGTGTGTGTGTGTGTGTGTTACTCCAGCCGTCCACCCCCTCTGATACTCCTAGGGCTCTGTGTCTGTCTGTCAGTACGTGTGTTTTGTGTGTGTGTGTGTGTGTGTTACTCCAGCCGTCCACCCCCTCTGATACTCCTAGGGCTCTGTGTCTGTCCGTCCGGCAGTAGAACATTGACAGTATAGCTGATCTTCTTCGACTGCAGCACGCTGTAGGTGTTGTCAAAACGCAGCACGTCTACACACAGGACACAATACAGAATTACTACTGTGTATCTGTCTGGCTGTATGTGTGTATCTGTCTGGCTGTATATGTGTATCTGTCTGGCTGTATGTGTGTATCTGTCTGGCTGTATGTGTGTAACTGTCTGGCTGTATGTGTGTATCGGTCTGGCTGTATGTGTGTATCGGTCTGGCTGTATGTGTGTATCTGTCTGGCTGTATGTGTGTATCTGTCTGGCTGTGTGTGTGTATCTGTCTGGCTGTATGTGTGTATATGTCTGGCTGTATGTGTGTATCTGTCTGGCTGTATGTGTGTATCTGTCTGGCTGTATGTGTGTATATGTCTGGCTGTATGTGTGTAACTGTCTGGCTGTATGTGTGTATTGGTCTGGCTGTATGTGTGTATCGGTCTGGCTGTATGTGTGTATCTGTCTGGCTGTATGTGTGTATCTGTCTGGCTGTATGTGTGTATCTGTCTGGCTGTATGTGTGTATCTGTCTGGCTGTATGTGTGTATATGTCTGGCTGTATGTGTGTATCTGTCTGGCTGTATGTGTGTATCTGTCTGGCTGTATGTGTTTATCTGTATAGCTGTATCTGTTAGTGTGAGTGTCTATTTGTTTGTGCATGTGTATACAGTGCATTCAGGAAAGTATTCAGACCCCTTCACTTTTTCCACATTTTGTTGCATTACAGCCTTATTCTAAAATGCATTAAATCGTTTTTCCCCCTCATCAATCTACACCCCATAATGACAATGCAAAAAACATTTTTTCATATAACTGAAATATCACATTTACTCAGTGCTTTGTTGAAGCACCTTTGGCAGCGATTATAGCATTGAATCTTCTTGGGTATGATGCTACCAGCTTGGCACACCTGTATTTGGGGAATTTCTCCCATTTTTCTCTGCAGATCCTCTCAAGCTCTGTCAGGTTGGATGGGGAGTGTTGCTGCACAGCTATTTTCAGGTCTCTCCAGAGATGTTTGATCGGGTTCAAGTCCGGCCTTTGGCTGGGCCACGCAAGGACATTCAGAGACTTGTCCCGAAGCCACTCCTGCATTGTCTTGGCTGTGTGCTTTTGGTCGTTGTCCTGTTGGAAGGTGAACCTTCGCCCCAGTCTGAGGTCCTGAGAGCTCTGAAGCAGGTCTTCATCAAGGATCTCTCTGTACTTTGCTCCATTCATCTTTGCCTCGATCCTGACTAGTCTCCCAGTCCCTGTCACTGAAAAACATCCCCTCAGCATGATTTAGCCCCACTATGCTTCACCATAGGGATCGTATTGGCCAGGTGATGAGCAGTGCCTGGTTTCCTCCAGATGTGGCACTTGGAATTCAATCTTGGTTTCATCAGACCAGAGAATCTTGTTTCACATAGTCCGAAAGTTCTTTAGGTGCCTTTTGGCAGACTCCAAGCGGGCTGTTGTGTGCCTTTTACTGAGGAGTGGCTTCCGTCTGGCCACTCTACCATAAAGGCCTGATTGGTGGAGTGCGGCAGAGATGAATTCCTTCTGGAAGGTTCTCCCATCTCCACAGAGGAACGCTGGAGTCAGAGTGAAAATCGGGTTCTTGGTCACCTACCTGACCAAGGCCATTCTTCCCCGATTGCTCAGTTTGGCCGTGCGGACAGCTCTAGGAATGGTGGTCTTGGTGGCTCTAAACTTCTTCCATTTAAGAATGATGAAGGCCACTGTGTTCTTGGGGACCTTCAATACTGATGATCTTTTTTGTTACCCTTCCCCAGATCTGTGCCTCGACACAATCCTGTCTCAGAGCTCAACTGACAATTCCTTCGACCTCATGGCTTGGTTTTTGCTGACATGCAACTGTCAACTGTGGGACCTTATATAGACAGGTGTGTGCCTTTACAAATCATGTCCAATCAATGGATTTTACCACAGGTGAACTCTCAAGGATGATCACAGGTGAACTCTCAAGGATGATCAATGGAAACAGGATGCACCTGAGCTCAATTTCAAGTCTAATAACAAAGGGTCTGAATACTTATTTAAATGAGGTATTTCTGTTTTTTATTTTTATAAATGAGCAAAAATGTCTAAAAAATTGTTTTTGCTTTGTCATTATGTGGTATTGTGTGCAGATTGATGAGGATTTTGATTTATTTAATCAATTTTAGTATAAGGCTGTAACGTAACAAAATGTAGAAAAAAATAAGGGGTCTAAACATCTTTGTTTGTATGTGTTCATCTATGTGTGTGTGTGTGTATCTGTGTGTTTCTCTACCAATGTGTGTGTGTGTGTGTGTGTACCACTGGAGGTTGGTGGCACCTTAATTGGGGAGGATGGACTCGTGGTAATGGCTGGAGCGGAATGAGTAGGATAGTATCAAATACATCAAACACAGTTTGATACCATTCCATTCGCTCTGTTCCAGCCATTATTATGAGCCGTCCTCCGCTCAGCAGCCTCCATTGGTGTGTACTCACAAGTTCCAGGCTCGTGGCAGGTGAGTGAGCGGTCCTCTGGGACCATGTGTGAGTTGTAGCGTTCACTAGGCACCACCTGCAGCATGTCCCCCACCTTCTGAGCCCCACCCCCCTCCTGGGTCCGCATGAACACCCCAAAGCCTATGTCTGCCCCATCACTGGCAAACTGCCACCTAGAGAGGAGAGGGTGGAGGAGGAGATGGAGGGAGAAGGGGGAGGAGAGGGAGAGAGGAATGGAGGGATGTGGGGAGATAGAGGGAAGGAGGAAGGAAGATGGACGAGAAGAGAGGAGGGGAGGTGTTACTCCACGTGACATCTTTACCAGGGCTGCATCTCAATAGTGTAAAGTGGCTTCCTCTCCTTCATCTGCACTGATCTGAAATCACCACTGGGTAGGAGAAATCAATATGGAAGACACCCATGTCAGTTTGGGGTCAGGGTTTAACTCTAGTGTGTTTGGTCAGACTTAAAGCTGGAATCCTTAATGGTGAAACTGCCACGTCCGTTTGGGATATTACAACAACTAAGAAGTTACTACAAACAACAAACACTGTTGTTTTCCCTCAGGCATCATTGCATGAGAGATAGAACACAATAAGTACTGCAGATTTTTTGTTTGTTTCAGCAACAAAAACAACAAAGGCGAACAGTAACACGGTTTCACCTTATGCGGATTTCAGCTTTAAGGTCAAAGATTACAGCCAGGTTTGGGAAGTAAGGTAAGTCAGTTGTCAGGGTTAAAGTTTGGTTACCTGAGGATGCTGCTGGGGGTGGTGATGTCATACTCCAGTGTGAAGGCGGAGCCTCGGCTGATGGTCACACTGTTGTCGTACTGGACCTTGACCATATTGTCCTGAACATAGTACGACCTGGGCACCGTACCACCATAGTTTATCTACCACCACAACACACACATCAATTCATGCACAAACACCTCTCTCTCTCTCTCTCTCTCTCTCTCTCTTTATCTCTCTCTCTCTCTCTCTCTCTCTCTCTCTCTCTCTCTCTCTCTCTCTCTCTCTCTCTCTCTTTCTCTCTCTCTCTCTCTCTCTCTCTCTCTCTCTCTCTCTCTCTCTCTCTCTCTCTCTCTCTCTCTCTCTCTCTCTCTCTCTCTCTCTCTCTCTCTCTCTCTCGATGTGTAAAGGGAGCATAAATCAGCATTAATATGGGTTGTATTTACAATGGTGTTTGTTCTTCACTGGCTGCCCTTTTCTTGCGGCAACAGGTCACAAATCTTGCTGCTGTGATGGCAAACTAAAGTATTTCACCCAGTAGATATGGGAGTTTATCAAAATTGGATTTGTTTTTCAAATTCTTTGTGGGTCTGTGTAATCTGAGGGAAATATGTGTCTCTAATATGGTCATACATTTGGCAGGAGGTTAGGAAGTGCAGCTCAGTTTCCACCTCATCTTGTGGGCAATGTGCACATAGCCGGTCTTCTCTTGAGAGCCAGGTCTGCCTACGACGGCTTCTCTCAATAGCAAGGCTATAGCAAGAGTCTGTGGTCACTAAAGATCCCATGGCACTTATCGTAAGAGTAGGGGTGTTAACCCCGGTGTCCTGGCTAAATTTCCAATCTGACCATCAAGGTCACCTAATCATCCCCAGCTTCCAATTGGCTCATTCATCCCCCTCCTCTCCCCTGTAACTATTCCTCAGGTTGTTGCTGTAAATGAGAATGTGTTCTCAGTCAACTTACCTGGTAAAATAAGGGTTAAATAAAACAACAACAAAAAACACTTATTGCTTTCCTTAATTCTGGGCCAGTCACTGTGTACTCTCTGTTTAGGGCCAGTCACTGTGTACTCTCTGTTTAGGGCCAGTCACTGTGTACTCTCTGTTTAGGGCCAGTCACTGTGTACTCTCTGTTTAGGGCCAGTCACTGTGTACTCTCTGTTTAGGGCCAGTCACTGTGTACTCTCTGTTTAGGGCCAGTCACAGTGTACTCTCTGTTTAGGGCCAGTCACTGTGTACTCTCTGTTTAGGGCCAGTCACTGTGTACTCTCTGTTTAGGGCCAGTCACTGTGTACTCTCTGTTTAGGGCCAGTCACTGTGTACTCTCTGTTTAGGGCCAGTCACTGTGTACTCTCTGTTTAGGGCCAGTCACTGTGTACTCTCTGTTTAGGGCCAGTCACTGTGTACTCTCTGTTTAGGGCCAGTCACTGTGTACTCTCTGTTTAGGGCCAGTCACAGTGTACTCTCTGTTTAGGGCCAGTCACTGTGTACTCTCTGTTTAGGGCCAGTCACAGTGTGCTCTCTGTTTAGGGCCAGTCACAGTGTACTCTCTGTTTAGGGCCAGTCACTGTGTACTCTCTGTTTAGGGCCAGTCACTGTGTACTCTCTGTTTAGGGCCAGTCACTGTGTACTCTCTGTTTAGGGCCAGTCACTATGTACTCTCTGTTTAGGGCCAGTCACTGTGTACTCTCTGTTTAGGGCCAGTCACTGTGTACTCTCTGTTTAGGGCCAGTCACTGTGTACTCTCTGTTTAGGGCCAGTCACTGTGTACTCTCTGTTTAGGGCCAGTCACAGTGTACTCTCTGTTTAGGGCCAGTCACTGTGTACTCTCTGTTTAGGGCCAGTCACTGTGTACTCTGTTTAGGGCCAGTCACTGTGTACTCTCTGTTTAGGGCCAGTCACTGTGTACTCTCTGTTTAGGGCCAGTCACTGTGTACTCTCTGTTTAGGGCCAGTCACTGTGTACTCTCTGTTTAGGGCCAGTCACTGTGTACTCTCTGTTTAGGGCCAGTCACAGTGTACTCTCTGTTTAGGGCCAGTCACAGTGTACTCTCTGTTTAGGGCCAGTCACAGTGTGCTCTCTGTTTAGGGCCAGTCACTGTGTACTCTCTGTTTAGGGCCAGTCACTGTGTACTCTCTGTTTAGGGCCAGTCACTGTGTACTCTCTGTTTAGGGCCAGTCACTGTGTACTCTCTGTTTAGGGCCAGTCACTGTGTACTCTCTGTTTAGGGCCAGTCACTGTGTACTCTCTGTTTAGGGCCAGTCACAGTGTACTCTCTGTTTAGGGCCAGTCACAGTGTACTCTCTGTTTAGGGCAGGTCACAGTGTGCTCTCTGTTTAGGGCCAGTCACTGTGTACTCTCTGTTTAGGGCCAGTCACTGTGTACTCTCTGTTTAGGGCCAGTCACTGTGTACTCTCTGTTTAGGGCCAGTCACTGTGTACTCTCTGTTTAGGGCCAGTCACTGTGTACTCTCTGTTTAGGGCCAGTCACTGTGTACTCTCTGTTTAGGGCCAGTCACTGTGTACTCTCTGTTTAGGGCCAGTCACTGTGTACTCTCTGTTTAGGGCCAGTCACTGTGTACTCTCTGTTTAGGGCCAGTCACTGTGTACTCTCTGTTTAGGGCCAGTCACTGTGTACTCTCTGTTTAGGGCCAGTCACTGTGTACTCTCTGTTTAGGGCCAGTCACAGTGTACTCTCTGTTTAGGGCCAGTCACAGTGTACTCTCTGTTTAGGGCCAGTCACAGTGTGCTCTCTGTTTAGGGCCAGTCACAGTGTGCTCTCTGTTTAGGGCCAGTCACTGTGTACTCTCTGTTTAGGGCCAGTCACTGTGTACTCTCTGTTTAGGGCCAGTCACTGTGTACTCTCTGTTTAGGGCCAGTCACTGTGTACTCTCTGTTTAGGGCCAGTCACTGTGTACTCTCTGTTTAGGGCCAGTCACAGTGTACTCTCTGTTTAGGGCCAGTCACTGTGTACTCTCTGTTTAGGGCCAGTCACTGTGTACTCTCTGTTTAGGGCCAGTCACTGTGTACTCTCTGTTTAGGGCCAGTCACTGTGTACTCTCTGTTTAGGGCCAGTCACTGTGTACTCTCTGTTTAGGGCCAGTCACTGTGTACTCTCTGTTTAGGGCCAGTCACTGTGTACTCTCTGTTTAGGGCCAGTCACTGTGTACTCTCTGTTTAGGGCAAGTCACTGTGTACTCTCTGTTTAGGGCCAGTCACTGTGTACTCTCTGTTTAGGGCCAGTCACTGTGTACTCTCTGTTTAGGGCCAGTCACTGTGTACTCTCTGTTTAGGGCCAGTCACAGTGGACAGGTATTCTGGGCCAGTCACAGTGGACAGGTAGTCTGCCACTGTGTACTCTCTGTTTAGGGCCAGTCACAGTGGACAGGTATTCTGCCACTGTGTACTCTCTGTTTAGAGCCAGTCACAGTGGACAGGTATTCTGGGCCAGTCACAGTGGACGGGTATTCTGCCACTGTGTACTCTCTGTTTAGGGCCAGTCACAGTGGACAGGTATTCTGGGCCAGTCACAGTGGACAGGTATTCTGCCACTGTGTACTCTCTGTTTAGGGCCAGTCACAGTGGACAGGTATTCTGGGCCAGTTGTGTACTCTCTGTTTAGGGCCAGTCACAGTGGACAGGTATTCTGGGCCAGTCACAGTGGACAGGTATTCTGGGCCAGTTGTGTACTCTCTGTTTAGGGCCAGTCACAGTGGACAGGTATTCTGGGCCAGTCACAGTGGACAGGTATTCTGCCACTGTGTACTCTCTGTTTAGGGCCAGTCACAGTGGACAGGTATTCTGCCACTGTGTACTCTCTGTTTAGGGCCAGTCACAGTGGACAGTTATTCTGGGCCAGTCACAGTGGACAGGTATTCTGGGCCAGTCACAGTGGACAGGTATTCTGCCACTGTGTACTCTCTGTTTAGGGCCAGTCACAGTGGACAGGTATTCTGGGCCAGTCACAGTGGACAGGTATTCTGCCACTGTGTACTCTCTGTTTAGGGCCAGTCACAGTGGACAGGTATTCTGGGCCAGTCACAGTGGACAGGTATTCTGCCACTGTGTACTCTCTGTTTAGGGCCAGTCACAGTGGACAGGTATTCTGGGCCAGTCACAGTGGACAGGTATTCTGGGCCAGTCACAGTGGACAGGTATTCTGCCACTGTGTACTCTCTGTTTAGGGCCAGTCACAGTGGACAGGTATTCTGCCACTGTGTACTCTCTGTTTAGGGCCAGTCACAGTGGACAGGTATTCTGCCACTGTGTACTCTCTGTTTAGGGCCAGTCACAGTGGACAGGTATTCTGCCACTGTGTACTCTCTGTTTAGGGCCAGTCACAGTGGACAGGTGTTCTGCCACTGTGTACTCTCTGTTTAGGGCCAGTCACAGTGGACAGGTGTTCTGCCACTGTGTACTCTCTGTTTAGGGCCAGTCAAAATGGACAGGTATTCTGCCACTGTGTACTCTCTGTTTAGGGCCAGTCACAGTGGACAGGTATTCTGCCACTGTGTACTCTCTATTTAGGGCCAGTCACAGTGGACAGGTATTCTGCCACGGTGCACTCTCTGTTTAGGGCCAGTCACAGTGGACAGGTATTCTGCCACTGTGTACTCTCTGTTTAGGGCCAGTCACAGTGGACAGGTATTCTTCCACTGTGTACTCTCTGTTTAGGGCCAGTCACAGTGGACAGGTATTCTGCCACTGTGTACTCTCTGTTTAGGGCCAGTCACAGTGGACAGGTATTCTGCCACTGTGTACTCTCTGTTTAGGGCCAGTCACAGTGGACATGTGGTCTTCCACTGTGTACTCTCTGTTTAGGGCCAGTCACAGTGGACAGGTATTCTGCCACTGTGTACTCTCTGTTTAGGGCCAGTCACAGTGGACAGGTATTCTGCCACTGTGTACTCTCTGTTTAGGGCCAGTCACAGTGGACAGGTATTCTGCCACTGTGTACTCTCTGTTTAGGGCCAGTCACAGTGGACAGGTATTCTGCCACTGTGTACTCTCTGTTTAGGGCCAAATAGCATTCAAATAGTTTGCTCTGTGTTTTGGTAAATTCTTTCCAATGTGTCAAGTAATTATCTTTTTGTTTTCTCATGATTTGGTTGGGTCTAATTGTGTTGCTGTCCTGGGGCTCTGTGGGGTCTCTTTGTGAACAGAGCCCCAGGACCAGCTTGCTTAGGGGACTCTTCTCCAGGTTCATCTCTCTGTAGGTGATGGCTTTGTTATGGAAGGTTTGGGAATCGCTTCCTTTTAGGTGGTTGTAGAATTGAAAAGCTTTTTTCTGGTCTCAGCCTAGTTCTGCTCTGCATTTGGTGTTTTACGTTGTACAAGGAGGATATTTTATTATCAAAATAATGCATGCAGTCTCAATTTGGTGTTTGTCCCATTTTGTGAATTCTTGGTTGGTGAGTGGGCCCCAGACCTCACAACCATAAAGGGCAATGGGTTCTTTAACTGATTCAATTATTTTTAGCCAAATCTTAATTGGATGTCGAACTTGATGTTCCTTTTGATGGTATAGAATCCCTTCTTGCCTTGTCTCTCAGATCGTGCACAGCTTTGTGGAAGTTACCTCGCTCCCTCCCTCCCTTTTTCTCACCATGGTTCGACAGCGAGGGTCACCATCAGGGTCAGTAAGGGTTCCTCCGTACGCCACCGGGAGTTGCTCCGGGTCAATGTGCTTAAGTAACACCTCCTGCCAGTTAGCTAGAGACGGAGAGAGGGGGAAAAGAGAGGGGGAGAGAAAGACAGGGGAGGTTCAAATGTTTGTTACAGCTGTACACTTGGCCCACCACCACCTGATGTGAGATTGCCCCCTAATGGCGAGAAGTGACATCTCAAAACGATACAGACCAGGGCTCTGCAACCCTGTTCCTGGACAGCTACCCTCCTGTAGGACAGCTACCCTCCTGTAGGTTTTTGCTCCAACTGTTGTTACTACCTGTTGTAACTAACCTGATTCAGCTTATCAACCAATTAGATTAGGGTTGGAGTAAAAATCTACAGGACGGTAGCTCTCCAGGAACAGGGTAGGAGAGCCGTGGACTAGACAGGAGAGCCCTGGACAGACACATACCATGTCAAAGAGCAATATTAGGTGATATTTTCTCATTTACAGAAACCATATTCCAATAGTCCATATTGATAAGAAAAATACCTCACATATACTGTAACTGCTCCCTAGTGTGTAGTATATATAGGAACACAGTACTCACATCCCAGAATGATGATCTTGTGACGTGTCTCTTCACTCAGGAAGTGTTTGACCAGGTTGTAGGCCATCGGGAATAGCTTAGGAGCTGCAGGGAGAGAGAGGCACTATAAATACACACCCGGACGCACGCACAACACAGGAGGCTGCTGAGGGGAGGACGGCTCAAAAATAATTCTGCTCCAGCCATTACCACAAGCCCGTCCTCCCCAATTAAGGTGCCACCAACCTCCCGTGACATTTTATTGATAGATATTGTAAGACATAGATACACACACACACACACACACACACACACACACACACACACACACACACACACACACACACACACACACACACACACACACACACACACACACACACACACACACACACAAAAACATGCACTCATACACACATACAAACATGCAGAATCTAGATGACTCACTCTTGATGAGAAACACCCTCTTGAGTCCTTCAGGATAGTTCTCCTCAAACATGGTAAGAATCTGCAACATTATTTGCGAGGGACAGCCAGCCAGCAACAGACAGACAACAGCCCACACAGACAGACGGCCAGCAAGACAGACAACAGCCAGCCAGACAGACACTTTGTTTTTCAGACATTTCTATTCATGGTGGTCTCACCCATAGAGATGCATAAACACTAAAAGATGAGGGTTCCCCAAGGGATCTTAAGGAAGGGTGATGGTTCTATGTGGAGCCATAATTACTCAAATAACCCTTTGAGTTCTGTTCTTCAATGGTTCTTTAAAGTTCACAAAAGGGTTCTTTGCTCTTTTAGTGATAATTAAATGTAGGCGAGGTGGCTCATTACAATATATATAATATAATATGACTGACCAGAATAAAAACCTGTATGGTTCTTCTACAGGATCTACAAAGAACCTTTCAGATTGAGAAAGGTTTTTTATAAACTCAGCAAAAAAAGAAACGTCCCCTTTTCAGGACCCTGACTTTCAAATATAATTCATAAAAATCGAAATAACTTCCCACATCTTCATTGTAAAGGGTTTAAACACTGTTTCCCATGCGTGTTCAATGAACCATAAACAATTAATGAACATGCACCTGTGGAATGGTCGTTAATACACTAACAGCTTACAGATGGTAGGCAATTAAGGTCACAGTTATGAAAACTTAGGACACTAAAGAGGATTTTCTACTGACTCTGAAAAACACCAAATGAAAGATGCCCAGGGTCCCTGCTCATCTGCGTGAACGTGCCTTAGGCATGCTGTAAGGAGGAATGAGAACTGCAGATGTGGCCAGGGCAATAAATTGCAATGTCCGTACTGTGTGACGCCTAAGACAGCGCTACAGGGAGACAGAATGGGCAGCTGATCTTCCTCGCAGTGGCAGACCACGTGTAACAACACCTGCACAGGATCTGTACATCCGAACATCACACCTGCGGAACAGGTACAGGCTGGCAACAACAACTGCCCAATTTACACCAGGAACACACAATCCCTCCATCAGTGCTCAGACTGTCCGCAATAGGCTGAGAGAAGCTGGATTGAGGGCTTGTAGACCTGTTGTAAGGCAGGTCCTCACCAGACAACACTGGCAACAACGTCGCCTATGGGCACAAACCCACCGTCGCTGGACCAGACAGGACTGTCAAAAGGGGCTCTTCACTGTCTCACCAGGGGTGATGGTCGGATTCGCGTTTATCGTCGATGGAATGAGCGTTACACCGAGGCCTGTACTCTGGAGTGGGATCGATTTGGAGGTGGAGGGTCCGTCATGGTCTGGGACGGTGTGTCATAGCAACATCGGATTGAGCTTGCTGTCATTGCAGGCAATCTCAATGCTGTGTGTTACAGGGAAGACATCCTCCTCCCTCATGTGGTATCCTTCCTGCTGGCTCATCCTGACATGACCCTCCAGCATGACAATGCCACCAGCCATACTGCTTGTTCTGTGTGTGATTTCCTGCAAGACAGGAATGTCAGTGTTCTGCCAGCGAAGAGCCTGGATCTAAATCCCATTGAGTACGTCTGGGACCTGTTGGTTCGGAGGGTGAGAGCTAGGACTATTTCCCCCCCAGAAATGTCTGGGAACTTGCAGGTGCCTTGTAAGAGCGGGGTATCATCTCACAGCAAGAGCTGGCAAATCTGGTGCAGTCCATGAGGAGGAGATGCACTGCAGTACTTAGTGCAGCTGGTGGCCACACCAGATACTGACTGTTACTTTTGATTTTGACACCCCCTTTGTTCAGGGACACATTATTCAATTTCTGTTAGTCACATGTCTGTGGAACTTGTTCAGTTTATGTCTCAGTTGTTGAATCTTGTTATGTTCATACAAATATTTACACATGTTAAGTTTTCTTTAAATAAATGCAGTTGACAGTGAGAGGATGTTTCTTTTTTTGCTGAGTTTAGAACCCTACTACATAACGTTTCCATAAAGAACCATAAAACAGGGTTCTATATAACCCCAAAAGGGTTGTAACCATAGCAGAATCCATTTTTGGGTTGTATATAGCACCAAAAAGGTTGCTGCTATGGTTACAAGCCAAAGAACCCATATCTGGTACTATTTAGAACCATTATGTGTATATATTATGTTCTAATCTATTTAATTCAGTGGGCTCACCTCTCCATAGGCCTCTAAAGCAGGCTTCCACAGGTGCTTCAGGCCCAGTCCCTCACAGTCATAGATCAGGGTTATCGTCTCCACATTAACGCCCAACTGAGAGAGGGAGAAGGAGAGGAGGTGGGGAGGGATGGGGAGGGGAGAGAGAGAGCGAGAGAGAGTGAAAAAGGGGTGGGGGATATTTTTAAGAGCGTTTTAGGTCAAACCTCTCGTTCTTCTATATAATAATAATAATAACAATATTATACACCATTTAGCAGACACTTTTATCCAAAACGTCGTACAGTCATGGGTGCATACATTTTATGTATGGGTGGCCCTAGCGGGAATCAAACCCACAACTCTTGGTGTTGCAAAAATCTCTTTAATGAATGTCTGTCTGTACTGTCTCTGGCACTGTAATAAATAAAGCCTTATCTTATTGAATATATATGTAATAAATCATACTCAGTCAAAGCTTCTCTGTCTGCTTCTGGCATTCTGAGATTAGAATAAAGGCCTGTCATACTGTAATACATATTCCACATTTCGTGTGATACATTCAAAATCGATTAAATATATATATTTTCTCCCTCATCTGCACACAATACTCCATCATGACAAAGTGAAAACATGTTTTTAGAAATGTTTGAAAACGTATTGAAAGAATCTCATCTACATACACTACAAGGCCAAAAGTATGTGGACATCGCTTCAAATGAGGAAATTTGGCAATTTCAGCCACATCTGTTGCTTACAGATGTA
The DNA here is from genome assembly GCF_023373465.1 of Oncorhynchus keta. Lineage (NCBI taxonomy): Eukaryota > Metazoa > Chordata > Actinopteri > Salmoniformes > Salmonidae > Oncorhynchus > Oncorhynchus keta. The sequence continues at coordinate 18,778,397 of NC_068429.1, forward strand.
TAAAACCGAGCAGCCATGCTATCTCCATAGACAAACATTTGCAGTAGAATGGCCTAATCAATGTGGCATCATCATAGGATGACACCTTTCCAACAAGTCAGTTTGTCAAATTTCTGCCCTGCTATAGCTGCCATGGTCAACTGTAAGTGCTGTTATTGTGAAGTGGAAACGTCTAGGAGCAACAACGACTCAGCCGCGAAGTGATAGGCCACACAAGCTCACAGAACTGGACTGCTGAGTGCTGAAGCGCTAGGTGCATAAAAATCATCTGTCCTCAGTTACAACACTCACTACCGAGTTCCAAACTGCCTCTGGAAGCAGTGTCAGCACAAGAACTGTTCGTTAGGAGCTGAAATGGGTTTCCATGGGAAAGCAGCCACACACAAGCCTAAGATCACCATGCGCAATGCCAAGTGTCGGCTGGAGTGGTGTAAAGCTAGCAGCCCATTAGTTGAAGTGAATGGAAATCTTAACCCTACAGGATACAATCACATTTTAGACGATTCTGTGCTTCCAACTTTGTGGCAACAGTTTGGGTAAGGCCCTTTCCTGTTTCAGCATGACAATGCCCCCGTGCACAAAGCAAGGTCCATACAGAAATGGTTTGTCGAGATCTGTGTGGAAGAACTTGACTAGCCTACAAAGTGCCCAGACCTCAATCCCATCAAACACCTTTGGGATGAATTGGAACGCCGACTGCGAGCCAGGCCTAATCGCCCAACATCAGTGCCCAACCTCACTAACGCTCTTTTGGCTGAATGGAAGCAAGTCCCCACAGCAATATTCCAACATCTAGTAGAAAGCCTTCCCAGAAGAGTGGAGGCTGTTATAGCAGCAAAGGGGGGACCAACTCCGTATTAATGCCCATGATTTTGTAATGAGATGTTCGACGAGCAGGTGTCCACATTGTATTTTAGGTTATTGTCCTGCTGAAAGGTGTATTTGTCTCCCAGTGTCTGTTGGAAAGCAGACTGAACCAGGTTTTTCTCTAGGATTCTGCCTGTGCTTAGCTCTATTCAGTTTCTTTTTAACCTAAATACTCCCTTGTCCTTGCCGATGACAAGCATACCCATAACATGATGCAGCCACCGCCATGCTTGAAAATATGAAGAGTGGTATTCAGTTATGTATTGTGTTCGATTTGTCCCAAATACTGTATAATGCTTTGTATTCAGGACCAAACGTTCATTGCTTTACCACATTTTTTGCAGTACTTTAGTGCCTAGTTGCAAACAGGATGCATGTTTTGGAATATTTTTATCCTGTACATGCTTCTTTCTTTTCAATCTGTCAATTAAGTTCGTATTGTCAAGTAACTACAATGTTGTTGATCCATCTTCAGTTTTCTCCTATCATAGCCATTAAACTGTTTTAAAGTCACCACTGATCTCAATGGCCGAAATCCCTGAGCAGTTTCTTTCCTCTCAGGCAACTGAGCAAGGAAGGACTCCTGTTTCTTTGTAGTGATTGGGTGTATTGATACACCATCCAAAGTACAATTAATAACTTCACCATGCTCAATGGGATATTCAATGTCTACTTTTTATTTGTACCCAACTACAACTAGGTGCCCTTCTTTGCGAGGCACTGGAAAATCTCCCTTGTCTTTGTGGTTGAATTGGTATTTAAAATGCACTGTTTGTCTGAAGGACCTTACAGATAAACTGTATGTGTGGGGTGTAGAGATGAGGTAGTCATTCAGAAATCATGTTAAACACTATTACTGCACACAAAGTGAGTCCATGCAACTTATTATGTGACTTGTTAAGCACATTTTTACTCCTGATTGTATATAAGCTTGCCATAAAAAAGGGGTTGAATACTTATTGACTCAAGACATTTGAGCTTTTCATTTGTAAAATTAATTTGTCAAAATGAAAAAAATAATAATAATTCCACTTTGACATTGTGGGGTATTGTGTGTAGGCCAGTGACAAAGAATCTACATGTAATCCATTTTATATTTAGGCTGTAAAACAAATAACTGTGGAAAAAGTCCAGGAGTGTGAATGCTTTCAGAAGGCACTGTTTGTGCTCAATTCTGTTAATATTGACATACATATAAGAGCAGGTTAGTTCAAAGTGTACCTTCTCTGTCTGTTTCTGACACTCTCTGCGGAGCATTTCTGTGTCTCTGATCTTGGTCCTCATGAAGTCCTGTTTGGTGCAGGACAGCAGCAGACCTTTGGGGTCCAGGGGCCCAATGACATCGTACCAGATGGGACTTCCCTCGAGGTCGTACCCACACATCCCCCCGGACACATACCGTTCGATCACCTGGGGAACCACATCATACAGTCAGACCCGGCGCCAGAACGAATCAGTTGGACAGGCCTTTTGATTATCATAGGCGGGCCCGTTTTTTAAAAGTTTGGGGAAGCTTACAATTTATCCTACCTTTTCTACCGATCTGCGTTCCAGTTATGAATATGTACATAGAGTTGAAGTAGGACATTTATATACACAGCCAAATACATTTAAACTCAATTGTTAACAATTCCTGACATTTAATCTTAGTAAAAAAATCCATGTCTTAGGTCAGTTTCACATTTTAAGAATGTGAAATGTCAGAATAATTGTAGAGAGAATGATTTATTTCAGCTTTTATTTCTTTCATCACATTCCCAGTGGGTCAAAAGAAAACATACACTCAATTAGTATTTGGTAGCATTGCCTTTAAATAGTTGAACTTGGGTCAAACGTTTCGGGTAGCCTTCCACAAGCTTCCCACAATAAGTTGGGTGAATTTTGGCCCATTCCTCCTGACAGAGCTGGTGTAACGTAGTCAGGTTTGTAGGTCTCCTTGCTCGCACATGCCTTTTCAGTTCTGCCCACAAATGTTCTATAGGATTGAGGTCAGGGCTTTGTGATAGCCACTCCAATACCTTGACTTTGATGTCCCTAAGCCATTTTGCCACAACTTTGGAAGTATGCTTGGGGTCATTGTCCATTTGGAAGACCCATTTGCGACCAAGCTTTAACTTCCTGACTGGTGTCTTGAGATGTTGCTTCAATATATCCACATCATTTTCCTGCCTCATGATGCCATTTATTTTGTGAAGTGCACCAGTCCATCCTGCAGCAAAGCACCCCCACAACATGATGCTGCAGCTTGCAAGCCTCCCCCTTTTTCTTCCAAACATAACGATGGTCATTATGGCCATTTTGTTTCATCAAACCAGAGGACATTTCTCCCAAAAAAACACAATCTTTATCCCCATGTGCAGTTGCAAACCGTAGTCTGGCTTTTTTATGGCGGTTTTAGAACAGTGGCTTCTTCCTTGCTGAGCGGCCTTTCAGGTTATGTCGATATAGGACTCGTTTTACTGTGGATATCGATACTTTTGTACCAGTTTCCTCCAGCATCTTCACAAGGTCCTTTGCTGTTGTTCTGGGATTGATTTGCACTTTCACACCAAAGTACGTTCATCTCTAGGAGACAGAACGCATCACCTTCCTGAGCGGTATGACGGCTGCGTGGTCCCATGGTGTTTATACTTGCATACTATTGTTTGTACAGATGAACGTGGTACCTTCAGGCATTTGGAAATTGCTCCCAAGGATGAACCAGACTTGTGGAGGTCTACACATTTTTCTTCTGAGCTCTTGGCTGATTTATTTTGATTTACCATGATGTCAAGCAAAGAGGCACTGAGTTTGAAGGTAGGCCTTGAAATACATCCACAGGTACATCTCCAATTGGCTCAAATGATGTCAATTAGCCTATCAGAAGCTTCTAAAGCCATTACATAATTTTCTGGAATTTTCCAAGCTGTTTAAAGGCACAGTCAACTTAGTGTATGTAAACTTCTGGCCCACTGGAATTGTGATGCAGTGAATTATACGTGAAATAATCTCTGTAAACAATTGTTGGAAAAATGACTTGTGTCATGCACTAAGTAGATGTTCTAACCGACTTGCAAAGATTATAGTTTGTTTACAAGAAATTTGTGGAGTGGTTGAAAAACAAGTTTTAATGACTCCAATCTGTATGTAAACTTCCGACTTCAACTGCATGCACATTTTCATGGAACATTTTCATGTCAATAATAACATTTTAGTTTCTGAAAATCATTGTCACGTGGTTAATCATAACACTCACAAGTAAAATTCAACTATGGCGAGAGCACTAGCCTCTGCAATATGGACATATTGATACATTGGCCGCTAAGGAAATGAGCATGGAACTCAGAGATAGGCTATAGATCAATGCAGCAGTAGTCCTATAACATCCTTCATCAACTAAGTAAAATAAATAGACCTAAACTGGACAAATAAAATCAGAAGAAAATATCCTTTGAATCACATTCAGCTCTCTTCACCTGTCTGCCTCCCATTCTATATGTCTTAACTTGAGCTATTGCTAGTGAAATTCAGCATTGTATCAAATTATCACAGGGTCTGGCTCGAAGCTGTCCTAACAAATTTGCAACAATGTATCAACTAGCCTATTCCCGGCCCTCAAAATTTCCTGCGCCAATGAGTTTGGAACAGAAAGCTGTGTTTTAGGATGTTTTCACTGGATATATGGGATCATCAGATCACGATATTTTACTAATTCACACTTAGGCTTGGTGATTATCGAGGCCGGGAGTGTTGACAAGATTTTTTAAATACTGAGGAATTATCAGTGGCAACAGATACAAAAAACAGACTTTGTTGACTTTGTGAGGCGAAGAAAAAATTTGTTGTGTATGTGGAGAGTTAAGACAGAAATAAGACATTGCCAAATGGGCACTTTCCTAAATATGCATTCTTGAGATATCTTCACCACACCCCCCTTCCCCTTTCCTTCATGCAACATTTTAAATTAAACTCACAACATATTATCTTATCACATTTTTTAGACCGTTTTCACTGACAGCCAGAATTCAATCAGCTAGACCTATTGCCAAGCACACAACCCAAATTGCGGCTTCCCAAACAAACTTGTGATTTGAAACAATCCACAGCAGTTTTCTTAAAAGAAGCAAATTCTCTTTTGTGGCTAAGTCATGCTTCCTGGTGAAATATTTTGAATTATTTTATTTAGACAGGACTAATTATACTGAATAAAAATGTAAACGCAAAATGAAAGAATTTCAAATATTTTACTTACAGTTCATATAAGGAAATCAGTCAAATGAAATAAATAATGTTGGCCCTAATCTGTGGATTTCACATGACTGGTAATACAGATATGCATCTGTTAGTCACAGATACTTTAAGAAAAAAGGTAGGGGTGTGGATCAGAAAACCTGTTAGTATCTGGTGTGACCACCATTAGCCTCATGCAGGACCACATCTCCTTAGCATAGAGTTGATTAGGCTGTTGATTGTGGCTTGTGGAATGTTGTCCCACTCCTCTTCAATGGCTGTGCGAAGTTGCTGGATATCGGCGGGAACTGGACCACGCTGTCGTACACGTTGATCCAGAGCATTCCAAACATGCTCAATGGGTGACATGTCTGGTGAGTATGCAGGCCATGGAAGAACTGGGAATTTACAGATTACAGATCCTTGTGACATGGGGCCATGCATCATCATGCTGAAACATGAGGTGAAGGCGGCGGATGAATGGCACGACAATGGGCCTCAGGATCTCGTCACGGTATCTCTGTGCATTCAAATTGCCATCGATGAAAGCAAATGTGTTCGCTGGCCGTAGCTTATGCCTACCCATACCATAACCCCACCGCCACCATGGGGTACTCTGTTCACAACGTCGCCCACACAACGCCATACACGTGATCTGTGGTTGTGAGGCCAGTTGGATGTACTGCCAAATTCTCTAAAACAACGTTATAGGCGGTTTATGGTTGAGAAATGAACATTCAATTATCTGGCAACAGCTATGGTGGAGATTCCTGCAGTCAGCAGGCCAATTGCACGCTCCCTCAAAACTTGAGACATCTGTGGCATTGTGTTGTGTGACAAAACTGCACGTTTTAGAGTGGCTTTTTGTTGTCCCCAGCACAAGGTGGACCTGTGTAATGATCATGCTGTTTAATTAGCTTCTTGATATGCCACACCTGTTAGATGGATGAATTATCTTGGCAAATGAGAAATGCTCATTAACAGGAATGTAAACTAAATTGTGCACAACATTTTAGAGAAATAAGCTTTTTGTGCGTATAAGAAAATGTCTGGGAACTTTTATTTCAGCTCATGAAACATGGGACCAACATACAGCTTGATAAGAATTAGTAGAACTCATACAGCTCGATAAGAATTAGTAGAACTCATACAGCTCGATAAGAATTAGTAGAACTCATACAGCTCGATAAGAATTAGTAGAACTCATACAGCCCGATAAGAATTAGTAGAACTCATACAGCTTGAGAATCAAGAGGATTTTACAACCCAGATATATTATAGTTTTTCTATTTAATTCTGTGACCATACCAATCTCTATCTGACCATGCTAGAAAGGAGGAAAGCCACACAAATGATCATAATGTGCGATGTGTAAGATGGTAGTTTGTATCAACATCTGTGAGGTGTTATTACACTGTGTAATAACCCTGCTAGTCCTAATGGTGTAGCTGTACTCTGTCACAGGCGGAGCTGTAGCTTTTCACCAGACAGACAAACACAAAGGCAGGCAGGCAGGCAGGCAGGCAGGCACACACACACAGGCACACACACAGGCAGGCAGACAGGCAGGCAGGCAGGCAGGCAGGCAGGCAGGCAGGCAGGCAGGCAGGCAGGCACCTCAGGAGGCCTCCAGTCAGCGATGATGCTGTCTGCTTTCATGTGTTTCCTGAACTCCAGATGCTACAGAGGAGATAGAAACTCTTGTTCAGGACAGTCGTTTAGCAGTGACAGTTATGTTGAATAAAAGTTGGCTTTGAAAAGATTCAAGTGTGTGTTTTTAATGTGGGATAATGTGGAGTTCTGGATAAACACAACCTCAAGGCTTTGAACTTTGAACAATAGGGAACACACATATAATGGAGCATTTTGGAAGCAGTGCACTCTGGGAAGGGATCAGGAGGATTATACTGATACTTTAGTATCTCCTGTGTGTGTGTGTGTGTGTGTGTGTGTGTGTGTGTGTGTGTGTGTGTGTGTGTGTGTGTGTGTGTGTGTGTGTGTGTGTGTGTGTGTGTGTGTGTGTGTGTGTGTGTGTGTGTGTGTGTGTGTGTGTGTGTGTGTGTGTGTGTGTGTGTGTGTGTGTGTGTGTGTGTGTGTGTGTAATAAGTAGCTTGAAGATGCAGCTCGCAGGGTTCCATATTATAATCCGCTGATGTAGAAGAAAACATTTCCATAGAACTGGATTGTTTCTATTAAACAATCACCATGGAGAACTTACAGACACCAGACAGTCACCTTGTTATGTCACCATCTTTATTATTACATTCTAGTCTCTCTTATCAATACAACACATGTTACTCTTTAATTACAGGGTAATGCATCATGGATACACAGTGTATATTAACATGCACATGGTAAATTGGATATGTAGACATTATTATGTCCAGTCAATAATTACAAGTCAACCTGAGGAAAGGAGCCAGTTTTAGATATCAGAGAGTACAGGAGGACCTTGTTAGATCAACAAACACTTGAAACAGGGTCTCACCTTTCTAAGCATTGCCTCTGCTTTCTGAACATTGAAGCTTCGGGCTGGAAAAGAAGAAGAACAACACTCTTGTCATGATACAGAATGAGACCAAACAAGATGTAACATAGACAATCATATTGGCCATCCAAGCATGTACTCTCATTACCAGGCATAACATTAACACCTGCCAAATGCAGGTAGATGTATGTATTGGCAGGTAAGAACGTCTTTTTGACCAGACACATAGGCAGGTGGTCAATTTGCAGGGCTCTACAGTGCATTACATTTGCATTTGCGAATAGAAAGTCAAAAGTTAAGTCTGAACACATGATATATAGCTGAAAAAACTGAGTGTACATTCTGAACCTTGTTTGAAGTCAGTAGGTCACATGAGCAAGGAGCTACTGAAATTTGAACATTTGAAAAATTCATGTAAAATTGTATGAGATGAAAATGGACAAATGAAAGGTTGCGCAATGTGTAGGCCCACTGAGTGTACATTCTGAACCAAGGAGCTATTGAAATTTGAATGTATAAAAAGTTTACAAAAAAGTGCTCCCTAACTAATTCAACTTGGAATACAAAATGCTGCTCACATTTCCACATGTTTATTAGCTTTGCAAAGCAAATTAATGTCCATATCGTGAAAATCAGACCTGTGCAATGTTGTGCACAATTTTTCCAATATGATGACACTTATTTGGAGTCTGTGGCTCAAGTGGTTTGAAAGCTATTGAGGCTTGAAAGTGTGAATATCTGTTGAATATCCAACCAGAAACTCTCTTTATCTCGGTCAAGAGAAAGGGCTCGAGTGGCCACGTTACCAGGGTCACCTCCCGCCCTTAAAGTGTCAGCTGAACATTTTGTCCATCTGATATTTTGGTTAAGACTCACAAAAATTAAATGAAATTGAGCAATATAGGCGAATACAATACCTTCTTACTAATACTACTTTCTTGTTAGCGAAACATTACAAAGCATTGTCATCTCTTTTTTGTGTGATGTTGATATAATTTTGGTGGGAACCTTTTTTTTAACCTTTATTTAAGTCAGTTTAGAACAAATTGTTATTTATAATGATGGCCTACACCAGCCAATCCCGGACGATGCTGGGCCAATTGTGCACCGCCCTATGGGACTCCCAATCATGGCCGGTTGTTATACAGCATGGATTCGAACCAGGGTGTCTGTTGTGACACCTCTAGCCCTGAGATACAGTGCCTTAGATCCGCTGCGCCACTATACCTGGTGATGTTCATGTTGTGCTGTTGAGATTGAAATGCAAGACATATTTCACGAAAGGGAGACATAATAAATTATTATTATGCTTGAGTGAAAAAACTCACCTATTTGGTTATGCAAATATTCCTTAAGCATACAGTATGGACCATAGAACTGTCATGGCCTTGAATTTAGGTTGGCCGATGCTATTCATTTAATTAAGTGCAAATAGTGTACAGGGTACATAGTAACACCATCCAATGACAGTGAGACAGCGAATCTGACACAGTTGAATAAGCTGGATAAACGTTCTTTTGTAAGGCTAAAACACAGGATAAGGGATAACGCAAATATTGATCTATTCCATCTGCCTTGAAGTAATGCCCACTACGTGAAAGAGTCAACTCATGTGGACACAAATGTGCACACACACATGATTTAATAGCTAATATTTAATGGCATACCTTGCCTGTAGTGAATGCTGATACATGATTTGCAGAATGAGTTTTAATCTTCTACGTTATAAAAGCCCAAAGCCCAATGCATGGCACCTAGTAGCTACTACAACACTGCTATGTGTGTCTAATGACATTGTTCTCACACACCTGTGTGTACAGACAGTGAGTACACTACCATCATCCAAGTTGCAGTGATCTGGTCCCTGTGTTGTCTAATGACTATTACAGGATAGGTGTCCAGTTGCCTGCCTGGTTGTCTATGGGCTAAAGATACTGGACCTGTTCCCCTACCTGTCCACCTACCTCCATCAACAGGTCAATACACTTCCCTAAGAGACTAATAGGAAATTGAGTGTACTGAATTGATCAGAGCCTTTGTCCAACCACAGAAAATAAAATAATCACACACATTCACAATGTGGCACAGAAGCTGGACAATGAAATACAGTCATAGACAGAACAGTTCACTGTTTGCTGCTTAAAACATGATTTTCTAGAACAGTGGTCGCCAACCTTTTCTGAGCCAAGATCACTTTCTTAATCAAAATGCATGCCGAGATCTACCGCTCTGATTTTTATTATGTAAGCCTATGTAACATTAACCAATTAAAAACAGTACTGTAGCAGTGAGGTTTGTGCAGTAAGCTAAGGCTCATTACATTATCACTGCATTCGGGCTTTGCTTGAATTTACCTGCCAATGCATTGTTGTTCGGTATATTTTTTTAAATTATATTTCAAAATTTGAGGTAGGCTATATCATCACACCGGTAATAGATTCATTGTTGTATTACTTGTGAGGCACAGCTGAGTGAACATACATTTAAATGATTTACTTTTTATTTTACTGGGCTGATGGTGGCTGCATCTGATGGTCAGTCTCAGCGGAGACAGCAGACTGAAGGTCCGTCTCTCAACATCCCTCCGCTCTCCCTTTCCTCCACTGACACTGACCAAAAAGGGACACTGTCTTCCAGCTGATGGCGAAACTCAATATTATTTCTGCCTTGTGCACAAATTCATGTTGTTACTCATATGAACAGAGAAAGTGAAATATTCCTTGATATTAAAAAAGACCCAAGCGACTAATAATAACAACAACAACACAAGCCTATATGTAACGGATGTGAAACGGCTAGCTTAGTTAGCGGTGTGCGCTAAGTAGCGTTTCAATCGGTTACGTCACTTGCTCTGAGACCTTGAAGTAGTAGTTCCCCTTGTGTGTGCAGAGGGTCCCTGGTTCGCGCCCGGGTATGGGCGAGGGGACGGACGTAAAGTTATACTGTTACATATAGATACACTTTCCTATTCATTCATTACTGCTGCACTGCTTGTTGTAGCACTGAGTGGAAATAGGAAGAACGAGGCATTTTATGGCTTATAAAAGTGTTGAATACAAAGTGTTGACAGTGCTGAGTAAGAACTCACTCATAAAAACATCAGATCTTTGGTGGATGCGTTGACAGTCTCTCTCTTGTCATGGCTTTAAACGTTTTGCCAGCCGTAGGCTGCCTGAGACTAATACAAAAAACAAGGCTTTATCGTTGTGTTTTTTACTGAAATGTTTGGCGATCGACTTGAAATGCCTTGGAAATCGACAAGTGGACCGCGATCGACCGGTTGGTGACCACTGTTCTGGAATATAGGTAGCCTAGTGGTTAAGAGCGTTGGGCCAGTAACTGAAAGGTCGCTAGTTTGAATTCCTGAGCCGACTAGGTGAAAAATCTGTTGATGTGCCTTTGAGCAAGATACTTAACCCTCATTGCTCCTGTAAGTCACTCTGCTAAATGATGTAAATGTACACCAGCTTTTATAAAGATCAGGTTAGGGAAGTCATCTTATGTTTAGCCTACTTTGTTTGTCCATACCCGGTCTACTGGCTGAGTAAATATGCTCTTGTGGGTATAGGGCAGGAGGAGGAGGGGGCGCACAGTTCATCCCTATTGGTCAGGCCAGCGAGGTGCCCCATAAGCTGATGTTTACTTTCAAAAACCTTATCAGAAACAAAGTGACCGAATGTCAGAGGTCACCAGGGCAGAAGCCACACAGACAGCCAGAAACGCTAGAGACCCGTCTCTAGATACACAGACATGGATGCAGTCCCCAAATCTTACAAGTCTTCACCTACCTATACACAAGTTTTGGAACAATCCATGTTTCTGATTATGTAGTGGTGCATCTTGTATCACACAGGTGGTTCTCTCTCTCTTCACCTCACCTCCCCTTTCATTTTCTCTGTGTGTGTGTTTCTTTATATTTATGTTCACAAATGTATTTGCTAGTATTTGATATAGAGGGCACTGTTTCGCTCTTTTTTACAGCATTGAGGCTAATACCGGCTGGGGGGCTGTTTGAAGGGATCTGTATTATGTACTCTCATGTAGCCTGTAATTTTGTGTATGTGTGTATGGGGGGGTTGGGGGTAGAAGGGGCATAATATTGTTGAAAACATGCTCCAGAACTTTGACTACTACTAAATCTCCCACTTTGGACTGGATGTGTAGTTCATAAATACAGTGGGACAAAAAAGTATTTAGTCAGCCACCAATTGTGCAAGTTCTCACACTTAAAAAGATGAAAGAGGACTGTAATTTTCATCATAGGTAGACTTCAACTATGACAGACAAAATTAGATTTTTTTTGCTCCAGAAAATCACATTGTAGGATTTTTAATGAATTTATTTGCAAATTATGGTGGAAAATAAGTATTTGGTCAATAACAAAAGTTTATCTCAATACTTTGTTATAAAAAATGTCACCTCCATGAATAGGAGTCAAATATCATTTGAATACAGGGTTGTGGATTGACGGTTATTCAAAACACAACACCTTGTCAAAATGCCTCAAATGCCTAGGCTACCTGTGTGATTTAGCTCCCTATGGGGTCAGAGAGTGGAAACTTATTAGTCTACATTTGTCCTATGTGGTTGTCACAACATAACCTGTTCTCATATTCTTGGACAACAAGTTTCATTGTAGGGTTCACTCTCTAGGGGGCAGAGAAACTGAGAGCATGTGCTGTTGGCTAAGCCCATGTCCACTACATCAGTGAGATAATGAAGCCTTTAGGTCTACTTTTACTCAGACATAGACTACTGCATCAGCACAAATGTGTCATCCTCTTTCTATTCACGAGGAACATAGGCCTGCTTAAGTAGGAATAGAGACGTGGAAAAGCACTTTAGATAGTCCTACCCTATTTTAATTTGATCTCAGAAAAAGGAGATTTACACATGACCATCCTACCATCATATTGTAATATATGAAATTCATGTTGCGGGTAAAACAAATACATATAAACATAACCTGCAGAAATGCAGGGTAGGACTATCTCATGTTGCTATGGGAACAAAGACGTCGTTTAGATTTTACCTCGGAGCCAGCGGAGCAGGTAGTGGTCATGCTGCGCGGGAAGGTCTGGGAGAACGTCCTCAATCCGGTCCCGAAACTAGCAGCACGAGACAACACAATACTGACACAACGAACTAAATAAACGATTGTTTGGGGGGGGATCAAATATGTGACAAAATATATGACAAAAACATTTTAGACAGTAACTTGAATAAACAGAGGCTAGAATATAGGCTACAAAAGAACATAAAATGTTATAGTGGAAAGTTTAATTACCTCGGCTAAAATGTCCACCTGCTTCGGGCTGAGGTCGCCCACTCGTCTGCTCATTCTCTCTGTTACGATTTGCCGCGCAGGCGCTCCAGTAAATCACTTTCTGTGAATGACCTCCGGTGGAATTAAGTGGTCTTCACTGTCACACACACACCTCCCATGCCATTCCCCTCCCCTTCCTCCAGGTAGTCATGCGGTCACGCATGACGCCGAGGCACACTGAACCAGGACCAGCCTATCCTTCCCAAATCCTCACCTTTAACTACACTGGGGAAATGCTAAATTGACCTCAGCTCAGCTTCTAGGAACAACTCCATCCCAGATAAACCCCGAAAACAGTACAGTAACGTTAGTGATATAGAATAGTAATAACTCTCCAACAATCAAAGAATGCAATGAATACAATTATATTTTATTATGATATAATATAGACATATTTGGCATATTTTACAGGGAAATTTAGCACATCTAACATCATTCCCATGCATTTTAGCACATAGCTTACTGTAAAGATATGATGGTCTAGTTAGGGGCTTTGAAGATACTTTATAGTCTGCTTTGGCAGAAATGTGCCCTTGCATTACAACGGTCCTTTACAAAACTGGTATAAAAAGTTAACAAAGGAACAGATGAAGTGGATACATTGAAGGGCCTGGACAACAACTTCAAAAGGCAAAGCACCCTAACAATTGACCAAATGTCAATTACTAACAGAAATAAGATTTCAGAGATTCACAGCAGAGCTCTGTGACCACCAATACAATCAATAATGATCATATCATTGGCCAATGCATTAGACCAGGGATACTTAAATATGTCCCTCTAGGTACTGCTGGTTTCCATCTGTCCCTTCCAGTCAGACAGGGATTGATTCACACCTGGGTCCTGTTTGAACTACTTTGAATTCTTCTTTCCTCTCTCTTTCTTAAAGTGATCTAATCTGGTTGGATTGGTGGAAACACTAGGTTGATAACATTGCTATCATCTATCATATTGAGTCACTTCTTGGTCTATGAACCCCTTGACATTCTCCACTCTGAACCTCTTGACGTTCTCCACTCTGAACCTCTTGACATTCTCCACTCTGAACATTAGCACCTTAATGATGAATGATCCTGAGGGTTGAGCTTGCACTAAAGATTGGATGAAGGGGTTCATCTCTGAAGTTGCATTCTACATAAGAGTAGATATGAGTATTATTGCTGTTGGTCATGTTGTAAAGGAGACTATATTCTTCTCATAATCTACAAATGTATTTTATTTTACCTTTATTTAACTAGGCAAGTCAGTTAAGAACAAATTCTTATTTTCAATGACGGCCTAGGAACAGTGGGTTAACTGCCTGTTCAGGCAGAACGACAGGTTTGTACCTTGTCAGCTCGGGGATTTGAACTACCCCAACCCTCAACTCATTCTCTTTGTCAGTGCGGAAGAGAGAAACACAAGTCCCATCATAAACTCTTACTTTACCCTCCACACACCTCAGAGTCCAGGCACCATCTTTAGGTCAAAACCTTACTTTCTTCTCCTTGTTGATGGACATCTTGACCACTCGTACAATCCATGATTGTTCCACATCCACAACAAAGTAAGATGTCCCTGTTATTTGCAGATTTCCCAGGACAGCATGACCTTTTAATGTCTGTTCTTCCTTCTCTTTTGTAAGTGTTTGTCTTTGACATTTAGAGAATAATGTGCTGTTTCAGGGATTAGGGTGATAGGAACTGGAATGGAACAAATGATGGTTCAAATAGTATTCAGGGATTGTAAATTAGACAGTTTTTGTTATATAATTAGTTATAATATAGTTATAAAACATCTAGTCGACTATCATTTCAAGTATCAAACATCAAAAGGGATTACAACAAGTATCTGTCAATGTCAGGTATGAGTAAAATGGCTGTAAGGGAGTCAGGTGCAGGAGAGCAGATATTGGGTAGCCTATATCTTTTATCTTTTTTATCTGTTCAATATCTTTTATTTAGGTGAACCAAAAGCACATGGCAAAATAAACCCGAAATAACAATTCGGGTTAACATAACTAGCGTGCGCATAACATGAAACAGAATAAACAATACCACACAAAAACATGGGGGAAACAGAGGGTTAAATACACAACACATAATGAGGGAAATGTGAACCAGGTGTGTGGAAAAACAAGACAAGACAAATGGAAAATGAAAAAATGGATCGGTGATGGATCGTAAGACCGACGACGTCGACTGCCGAGCACCGCCCGAACAAGGAGAGGCATCGACTTTGGCAGAAGTCGTGACAGTCAATTACAGAAATGCTCAGCCTTACAACCAAAAACCACCCACACACAAACACTTTCCCGCTGTCTGATAGATATATTTTGTACTCACCATGATACTTATTTTTATTCACAGAATCTAAGGGGATAAACATACAGCATTTCGTAATGATAACACGTAACATTAAAAATGTCACGACTCCCGCTGAAGTTGGTCCCTCTCCTTGTTCGGACGGCATTCGGCGGTCGACATCACCGGTTTTCTAGCAGCCACTGATCCACTTTTAATTTTCCATTTGTTTTGTCTTCATTGTACACACCTGGTTTCCATTCCCATAAATATGTTCCTTATTTAACCCTCTGCCCCCCCCCATGGTTTTGTGCGTGTTTGCTCTGTTTTAAGCTGTCGCTACATTTTGTGAGCTGGATTGGTTTCCCTGCGTGGAAATTATTTTGTTGTCATATTGAGTAAAGTCCGTTATTACTCATCCTCTGTGTCCTGCGCCTGACTCCGTCCCACCTGCTGCACATCGACCCTTGACAAAAACAGCTTGTGTTATAGTCCATAACGCCATGAAGCAAACACACACACACACACACACACACACACACACACACACACACACACACACACACACACACACACACACACACACACACACACACACACACACACACACACACACACACACACACACACACACACACACACACACACACACACACACACACACACACACACACACAATGCTTACCTAGGTGTTGCTTGAGACATTCTGCAGACATAAGAAAGAAGATTATTCCATTAGAAACTGAAGTTCTTCCAATTTTGGACATGAAACATGATCAAACAGAAGCTTTAAATGATCACATACAAATACTACTAACCACGTTTCTTGGCATGTACATTAACTATAAAGAAACAGATTTTAGTCAGGAAGAGGACATACAGTTAATGATTATCAATGCTGACCGACAATGTCCCACTATCATTTGATATGATATCAGCGAGAAAAGGTGAGATGATAAAATGGCAGAAGTCATTCATTATCAACAGAGAGCAACTTGTGGTAACGTAAGCGATGTAACTATGCATAGGTGATATGATTCTGGCGGGCAGTGCAAAGTGAAAAAGTTTAAACTTTCTACATTATCAGTGATGTTGCAGGTGAAGTTCACACTGACATTCTCAACTATCTGTCAGTTTGACTTGTGGACCAATTAATGAATAGTTAAATAACTCAAATATATTATTTACAGTGCATTGGGAAAGTATTCAGACCCCTTGACTTTTCCCCATATTGTTACCGTACAGCCTTATTCTATGTATTAAATACAGCCAAACATTATTCATCATGTCACCAGAATAAGACCTTCGATATATAAAAGAGCATCAAGCTCTTCACCGTGCACTTTCACCACACTGTGAAGTTCATCATAACTTATTTCATCTGCAGCCTACTACTGTTGTGTCGTCTGCAAACTTGATGATTGAGTTGGAGGCGTGCAGATGAAATAAGTTATGATGAACTTCACAGTGTGGTGAAAGTGCACGGTGAAGAGCTTGATGCTCTTTTATATATCGAAGGTCTTATTCTGGTGACATGATGAATCATGTTTGGCTGTATTTAATACATAGAATAAGGCTGTACGGTAACAATATGTGGAAAAGTCAAGGGGTCTGAATACTTTCCCAATGCACTGTAAATAATATACTGCATCATTTCCTGAGTCGTAGTGGGAGGACCACACATGTCATTGCGTGACTCCCAAGTTAACTTAGATATGATGATGGTCACTATATCAATATTTGCAGAAAAATGCGTTTCCACCACCATTTCTCGCATTATTAATTTTACAGACACAAAAACATCACACCTTGTTTAGAGTATTTTGTTTTATCGACATTTGGAAAGTTAACCGACAAATTAGCGGTTCCCATCGGGGCTGTCATGAAATGTTCTATATCCGACATGTACTTTACTCACATAAAAAGGTTGGATGGGAACCTTGTTACTGTCTCTATCGCCAATAAAGACAAAGATATGTAATAATATTCCAGTTTGAGGGCAGAAACTACATGTAGGTGTACATTCAGATCTATATGGTGTTGAAACCAACACGTTGGTTTCAGTCAGGAAGAAGTCAACTTGTCATGGATATTAACAACTATGGCATGGCATGTATAACTATGACAAACTGTTAATAACATAGCCTGATACACATTTACAAGAACACACACACACTCACTACTTACCAAATGACATGACATGTTTACCAACTGTAATAGCAAACACAAAAAAATAACATTGTCCTGAGGCCTGAGGATAGTTGTAGGGCTCTGCAATAAAATCAATACAGTTGAGAATTGTTATACTCTTGATGAATCAATGGGCATATATCATTAATTTAAAACAAATAAAATGGATGGACCAATAACTGATTGCCGCTTGAAATCTGTCAAATGGTAAACTTACTTAATGGATCAATTTCTCCACATTCCACTCCCTTTCTCTCTTAAAAACAGAAGTGAGGTTGATGTCAATAACAATAAAGGCCAGATAATTGAAAGCAAAGATAATTGAACTAAATGACTATCGTCCCACAGCACTCACCTCTGTCATCATGAAGTGCTTTGAAAGACTAGTCAAGGATCACCTCCACATTACCTTCCACCCTAGACCCACTTCAATTTGCTTACTACCCCAATAGATCCACGGACGATGCAATCGCCACCACACTGCACACTGCCCTGTCCCATCTGGACAAGAGGCATACCTATGTAAGAGTGCTGTTCATTGACTATAGCTCAGCATTCAACACCATAGAACCCTCCAAGCTCATCATTAAGCTTGGGGCCTTGGGTCTGAAACCCACCCTGTGCAACTGGGTCCTGGACTTCCTGACAGGTCGCCCCCAGGTGATGAAGGTAGGAAACAACACCTCCTCTTTGCTGATCCTCAACACTGGGGCCCCACAAGGGTGTGTGCTCAGCCCCCTCCTGTACTCCCTGTTCACCCATGACTGTGTGGCCAAGCACGCCTCCAACTCAATCATCAAGTTTTCAGACGACACAACAGTAGTAGGCTTGATTACCAACAACGACGAGACAGCCTACAGGGAGGAGGGGAGGGCTCTGGGAGTGTGGTGCCAGGAAAATACCTTCTCACTCAATGTCAACAAAACCAAGGAGATGATTGCGGACTTCAGGAAACAGCAGAGGGGGCACCCCCCTATCCATATCGATGGAACTGCAGTGGAGAAGGTGGAAAGCTTCAAGTTCCTCAGCCTACACATCACAATGGTTCACCAACACAGACAATGTTATGAAGAAGGCGTAACAGTGCCTCTTCAACATCAGGAGGCTAAAGAAATTTAACTTATCACCTAAAACCCTCACAAACTTTTACAGATTGTGAGCATCCTGTCGGGCTGTATCACCGTCTGGTATGACAACTGCACCGCCCACAACTGCAAAGCTCTCCAGAGGGTGGTGCAGTCTGGCCAACAAATTTCCCGTGGCAAACCCCCCCCCCCTGGACACCTGCAGCACCTGATGCCATAGGAAGGCCAAAAATATCATCAAGGACATAAACCACCCAAGCCACTGCCTGTTCATCCCAATATCATCCAGAAGGCAAGGTCAGTACAGGTGGATCAAAGCTGGGACCGAGAGACTGAAAAACAGCTTCTATCTCAAGGCCATCAGACTGCTAATCAGCCATCACTAACACATCAGAGGCGGCTGCCTATAGACATAGATTAGGAATCACTGGCCACTTTTAGAAATGGATCACGATCCACTTTAACAATGTTCCGTATCTAGCATTACTCATCTCATATGTATAAACTGCAATCCACACTATTCTTCAGTATCTTAGTCACTTTTAAATTGTGTTTACATATTGCATCACCCATTTCATATATATATATACTGTGTTGTATTCTATACTACACCACTGACTGTTAAACAGCCATCTCCAGCACATCAGAGGCTGCTGCCTATAGATATAGATTAGAAATCACTGGCCACTTTAAGGAAATTAAACAATAGCCACTTTAATAATGTCTCCGTATCTTGCATTACTCATCTCTTTTGTGTAAACTGTACTCTATTCTGTAACGACCCTTGGTTTATAAACGCAGATATCGACTCTGCAGCACGAGTATGCTTTTGCGGCACAGTCGATAGCGCGCTGGACTTCGGTCTAGAAGGTCGAGGGTTCGAGGCCAGCTCCATGCTGTTTCATTACAATACTATTCCATGTTATCTTGATCACTTTAATTGTGTGTAAATATTGCGTCACCCATCTCACATGTATATACTGTACTCTATACTATGCCACTGTATTTTAGTCCAATGCCGCTCTGACATATATGTATATATATATTCAATCTATTCCTTACTTAGATTTACGTGTATTTTGGGTATATGTTGTGAAATTGTTAGATATTACTGCACTGTCGGAGCTAGAAGTAAAAGCATTTCGATACACCCACAATAACATCTGCTAAACACGTGTATGTGACCAACACATTTGATTTGAACACAATAACGCAATTAGCTGGGCAGAATGGTGATCTTGCATTTAATTATTACGTTGATGCACACGTTTGCATACCGTACAACTTCTACAAAACGTAAGAGTTGTCAAAAAGCGCAGGTCTCTTATAATGGCCGAGCATCGTTTCACACTTTAGCAAATAAAGGCGGTCTCTAACAGACGCCATGCCAAAAATGTTTAAATACACAGACAAGCATTTCGCAGGTATGCTCCTTTGGAATTTCATAGCCCATCTGTACCTCACGCAGAATAATAGGGAATGTTTGATCTGTGCAACAAGCAAGAAAGATCACTTCACCACTTTTGCAATTCATGTTTTAAATATCAAACAGGGCTATCAATGACAGAACTTATTCACGACAGTAGCTATTTTTACCAACTTGTAGAGTTCGGCTTTTCACACCCTAAACAGCATGAAACCCCAACCTCCAGTATTGTACGTCTCCAACAGAAGCCGGACAGCTTCGTAGTTTAGGCAAATAAACGGCCAGGCTATTAAATGAAGTGTCACAGTAGCTTGTGTTGAATACATACATAGAGTATAAAATAGGTTTATGTGAAGAATCCAACTCACCATGTTTCAGCAGTTGTATCCTGGGGACCATAACAACCCGTTGGACTGAGACAAGAGACAGATACTAAGATCAGAGCCTGTGTGCATATCACAGACATACTTTTTGAATATAACTGATCAATTTAAACTTATCACTTTACAATGACATTTTGCAATAACAGAACCAGGGATTCTGAATGTCATGGTCTATTCTAATCTGTAGGATTTTAGATATTATAATGGATTCAAAACTAAGCAAAAACGAGATTACCAACGATATACGATCCCCTTCGTATTTATTTGGACAGGGAAGCTAAAACTTTTCCTTTGTCTCTATACTCCAGCATTTTGGATTTTGAGATCAAATGTTTTACGGGACAGAATGTCACCTTTTATTTGAGGGAATTTTTGTACATATCCGTTTTACCGTTTAGAAATGAATGCACTTTATGTATCTAGTCCCCCCATTTGAAGGTGCCATACGTATTTGGACAAATTCACTTATAGTGTATTCAATTTTGTAAAAAGTTTAGTGTTTGGTCCCATATTCCTAGCACAACTGACTACATCAAGTTTGTGACTTTACAAACTTGTTGGATGCATTTGCAGTTTGTTTTGGTTGTGTATGATATGTATGTGTTTCTCACACATCATGATTAACTCATGATTCTCCATAATCATAATAGCATCCACATTAATGTATAGGTGTTCAGAAACATATTACCAAGTGACCAAGTGACTTTATAGTGACTTATCTTTTAGGTCAAGGGTACAGTCATAAGGCCCTGCTTTGCCCCTAAATAATGCCAACTTGTTTCTTTGACTATGGGAAGAAGGATTCATGTTCTGCAGGAATACAGTCAGGGGGGTCAGGTATATTGATGATGTTATCCTGTTTGGGATTTGGAGGCTTGGAACAAAAGCATCAAGGGTTTGTTCCAGGAAGAGGGCTTGATGTGTTAACAAGCTAACTTAATAATAAAATCATTCAGAATTTCCTGCTCCAGATAGAAAGCTTAACTCATAGCCATATCAGATCCTGTGGTAACAAATCCTCCACCTCTATAGATATGAAATGTAGGCATTGTTGATAAGTACATTTTTAAACATCATTGTTCTGTGGCGTATTATTCCTTTATTGTTCGGATGGGCAGTGCCTATGGCAAAGGACTGACTACAGACAGCAGAAAACATGCTGAAAACATGCTTGTTTTAAAAGAGTGATTATGTTGAAAAGTTAAACATAATTATGACTTACCTCTCATTCTCCTTTTCTGTTTCCACCTGATAACTGCTATGAACAGAGCAATTTGAGAAACTATGAAAACACCAACTCTGGCCACAATATAGGTCCCAATGGGTGTTTTAGGAAACAAATCACCTGAAACAAAAAGTTGTTTTAAGCATCATGATGCCTACAGAGGGAAGACAGGGTGAACTTTCATCTCGTTTTCTCATTGTCCCATGGCACTCCTTCAGCTGTGCTCCCAGCTTTGTGTCTGTTTGTTTGTTTGTATATTGTGACAGCAAAATGATCAATTACCCTTGAACAAGGAACAATAATGTATATGTACTAGGCATATATATATATATATATATATATATATATATATGCCATTTAGCAGACGCTTTTATCCAAAGCGACTTACAGTCATGTGTGCATACATTCTACATATGGGCATACCCAGCAGAATGTGATGTGATGGTTTTATTTGATGTTTTCGGGTGGAGTTCCATCCTATTCTACTGAAATAACAGTTCTTACCTGGAATATTAATATTGTGTTGTGTGATCGATCAGCTTCTGTTGAACTCTGCAGATGAACCTGTTGGTGTCACGGCTGTAAACAAACACATGTCCTGTCACAGTATAGAAGTCATCAGCGTCCCTGTGTGTCTCTGCAGGTTCAGAAGTGAGGATACCTCCTTCACTGTCCAGCCACACCACTTCTGGCTCAGGGTGCCAGCCTGTAGATTTACATATCAGATCCAGGCACACAGTAGTATTGTACTGGTACCATATCAATCTTGTTTGCATTTGTCACACAACAGTATTGTAATTTTATTGTTATTCTAAAACACTAAGTTTCCCCAATGGAGAACAGTGGTATAGATCCTGCACCTACACAGAAGTAAATATGGATCACAATATAATTTTGACTTATGTGACAGGCGGTTAAACTTACATTGGGGAAAATCAAATACCTGTATTGTAAATGTACTATCAATAAACAATCACAATTGCTGATGTTTGACCAAGAATCCTTCTTCTAAATTCTAACTAATAACATCGCTTAAAGTGCATCATAAGTCACAGGACTCATTTAAAAATTGTCAGTGTTAAGGACTGATTGCATCCCTGCTTAAATATGTAATCAATAGATGGAAGTCAATTTGACAAACAATTTATAATGTTGTGCATCTGAATTACTCATGCCTTTAACAGAAACTTCAAGATCAGCCTCCTCAAACCAGGTCGGCGTCTGAACCGAGCATTTCAATTTCCCCTCGGCAGAGAGTTTCACTTGGATCAGTTTTAATGACATGTTGCCTCTCTGAAGGTCCTTTTAGAACAGAGCTGATCTTTCTCTGTAGGAGTCACTCGGCCCCTCATCTATGTCTCTCTGGTTTTCATAAAGATGGACAGTAGCGAAGGCCATATCTGGTCTGGGCCACTGTACCTTCATGCCCACAGCACTGATGCTGGGTTGAAGGTTACAGGGCAACATGACATAATTCCCCGCTAACACAACAGGACCAGGTCGATCTAAGAATTTAAGTAAAAAATAAGTACGTTTTCATGATATCCAGGCAGTTGATTATCACGGACAGACCCAGCAGTGGGTTATAGGTAAACATTCTAGTGACCACAGGAGGGTTCTGAGAGGATGACGGCTCATAATAATGTCTGGAATGGAGTTAATGGATTGGTATCAAACGCATAGAAAACGTGCTTGATGTGTTCGATGCCATTCTATTAATTCCATTCCAGCCATTACTATGAGCCTGTCCTCCCCAATTAAGGTGCCACCGGCCACCTGTGCCAGTGATACATAGGCTAGTGGTCAATCGTCAAAAAGGGCTTTCGTTTTTGAGATACCCCTACCGAAGGTACAACCATGCTTTTCCATATCTCTAATGTCTCCCATTTATGAAATGGATGGTTGTGTAAAAATATATATACATTGTGACACACCCCCTTAAGTCAAAAAGTGCAGAACAAAGGCTGGCTGGTGGGGGGATGGGCCACAGGAGTTCATGTAACCCAATATTACAAGCTCTGATATTTCTAAAATTCAAAAATACAAGTAGTGTTGTCTGCCCTACATACACTAACAGAAATACACTTAATCTTGGAAATATAGACATGTAAACAAAGAGATACAATAGGCGAAAATATCAACTATGAATATTTATGATGAATGTAAGCTTGACTTTTTGCTAGCTGATGCAATAATTCAAGTGAAATCTGCTCTCATTTAGTGCTGTATTTTGTGGCTATTGTAATCGGCTCTAATGAAAGCAAGTGGCCTTGCTCCTATATCACACCTATAGCATAATTGTGCAAAATTGTATGCAGCATCATCTGGATATGTGTGTAACAAAAGATCAAAATTCACCTTCTGCTACCATTTCCGTCAAGCCGTCTACTCAAAGAGTCTGATGCATAGGTTTGATAAATCCAACATACGCACCACACAGAACTCACTGCAACGCAATGCTGCAAGGCAAACGTAGCATTCCACTGGAACTTAATATACAGTGGGGCAAAAAAGTATTTAGTCAGCCACCAGTTGTGCAAGTTCTCCCACTTAAAAAGATGAGAGAGGCCTGTCATTTTTATCATAGGTACACTTCAACTGTGACAGACAAAATGAGAAAAAAATCCAGAAAATCACATTGTAGGATTTTTAATTAATTTATTTGCAAATTATGGTGGAAAATAAGTATTTGGTCAATAACAAAAGTTTATCTCAATACTTTGTTATATACCCTTGTTGGCAATGACAGAGGTCAAACGTTTCCTGTAAGACTTCACAAGGTTTTCACACACTGTTGCTGGTATTTTGGCCCATTCCTCCATGCAGATCTCCTCTAGAGCAGTGATGTTTTGGGGCTGTTGCTGGGCAACACAGAATTTAAACTCCCTCCAAAGATTTGATGAAAATTACAGGCCTCTCTCAGCTTTTTAAGTGGGAGAACTTGCACAATTGGTGGCTGACTAAATACTTTTTTGCCCCACTGTATATCATTGAGTTAATAAAGCTGCATACAAACATGGGTTCGACTCATTCATTGCTGTATGTTCCTGCCTTACAAAATACTTAGTTATACATGTTTTTCTATGTTGTGGCTATACTAATCGGCTATAATTGAATACATCCTTGGGAGGTCCCTACCCCATTGAAGTTGAAATGTAAAATGGTTAATGGTAGGGTTATGGTTGGGTTAGGGTGGAGGGGGCTAGATTTGGCCTCAAATCTAATATGAAGTCCAAAATCCAAGATGGCTGCCTTAATACCATCTGATGGAGGTTAAAACTATTCTATCGCGCCCAGAAACCTGCTCCTTTTACTCTCTGTTCCGAATGTGCTAGAAAACCAGTTCTTACAGCCTTTAGCCATACCCGTATCCTACTCCTCCTCTGTTCCTCTGGTGATGTAGAGGTTAATCCAGGACCTGAAGTGCCTAGCTCCGCTCCACTCCACTCCTGCTTACCTATTGCAGATTCAGTCTTCCCAGCCTGGTGCAGGTCTACAATTTTGTTTCTGGTGTCCTTTGACAGCTCTTTGGTCTTGGCCATAGTGGAGTTTGGAGTGCGACTGTTTGAGGTTGTGGACAGGTGTCTTTTATACTGATAACAAGTTCAAACAGGTGCCATTTAATACAGGTAACGAGTGGAGGACAGAGGAGCCTCTTAAAGAAGTTACAGGTCTGTGAGAGACAGAAATCTTGTTTGTAGGTGTGACCAAATACTTATTTTCCACCATAATTTGCAAATAAATTCATTAAAAATCCTACAATGTGATTTTCTGGGGTTTTTTCCCTCTCATTTTGTCTGTCATAGTTGAAGTGTACCTGTGATGAAAATTACAGGCCTCTCATCTTTTTAAGTGGGAGAACTTGCACAATTGGTGGCTGACTAAATACTTTTTTGCCCCACTGTATATATATATATATAGCAATACAGAGAACACCATGGTGTTTGTGAGTCTCCCTTTTCCATAGTGGGCAAACCGTTTGGACGTTACAGACGTTTTCGTGAGACTGATTTTTGGGATGTCTCATGGTCTGACAAACACCGCTGTAGCTCTGCCACCTTTCACCGTAGACGCGGAAGGCCGCCATAGGCGGATGCGGTGGAATGAGATATCAGATATCTCTAGTTTAAATTGAAGGATGTTGATGGGGATTTTTTTATGTTACTTATTATGTCGACTCTAGAGGGTTTTAAGAGCGCCGCAACGCAACAGAATGAGAAATGAAGATATGGTCAATCAACGTCAGTCATATGCATCAATAGGAATTTATATAGATCAATGTTACATTAACACTCACCTTCATCAGTAAGATTGGACCATGTCAATAACATCAGTCAGTATCGGTGATATTGTTGAATAATGTGTCTGGCTGGTTCAAGGCTTTCTAGGGCAGCTAATAACAGACAAAATGTGAAGGGAACTTTTAATACCTCTACAGTGTTCCTCATCAGGGGAAACTCTTGTCCATTGTTTTTTTCTGTGCTCCTCAGGCCTCATTTGCACGACACCTGCGAAAGTGACTCAGCTCGCTAACGTCCTATCAAAAATACGAACATCAATTCCATTTACGTAACGGTTCCAAAAAAAAAATAGTACTTTAAGCTTAAAAAAGCTTGATATAATTTCTATAGATTTGGACGAGACAGTGAGGGTTGTCCGAGAATTCCCCACATATAACACACAACTGGAGAGACCACTGGTCTGCTAAACAAGACTCTGCACTCTTCCGATGAAGAGAGAAGAAGTTCAAAACGCCATTCTAGAATTTACTCATTCTAAAATAGCGCTCACATCCTCAAATAACAGTTTATCTAGAAACTTCTACAAAGCACATCAGTGTCTCATGTCATGCTGCTCTTCTCAAGCTTGGCATACAGCTGTCAATCAAGTAACTTCAATATAATTCGTCACTGTTTTGCCATGTGGTCATTCTAAATATACAGTAAATAGATGAAAAGAAGAGTAGAGAAAAGAAAGCAGTTTGTTGACAGTGTCGGTTGGAAACATTCAACAAGGTGTTCCTTGACTGGCTGACAGACAGATGCCAGTAAGAAATCAAGGCAGAGCAGGAAGAGATGAGAAAAGTCAGTTTCAGGAGAGTTCATTCTTTTTGGGATTGTTGTTGTTATTTGTGCTAAGTGTTTGGCCTCGTGGGTTAAAGCAGCATTCATAATGTTTCTCAGACTTAAAGCCATTTCACTGTTCCAGTTTCTCCACTGTCCATCCTGGAACAAAGACCTACATCTCTATTCTAAGGCCTTCAGAGAGAGACTCTGTGTCCTGCCGTTGGCGGCGTGTGTCTTCAGTTTAGTTATTAGCCACGCCTGATTGATTGGCTGTTTGTGTACTCAGGTTCTGTCAGTTTGTCCAAGGTCCTCTGAGCTCCAGCCTTTTACTTTGAGAAAAGACATCCAGGCTGTGTGTGTGTGTGTGTGTGTGTGTGTGTGTGTGTGTGTGTGTGTGTGTGTGTGTGTGTGTGTGTGTGTGTGTGTGTGTGTGTGTGTGTGTGTGTGTGTGTGTGTGTGTGATGGCACATACAGTGTTTAACAGTTTTTGTGTTTCCATGTGCGAGACTGTGTGTGTTAGACAGTGTGTGTGATGTAGAAGATAAACTCCATGTCCATGGCTGTCTGTGGCACTCTTGCTGAACCTCCGTGGATGACGGGGATCAGAGCGCTGTCTAGCTCGTTCATATAGCGCTGGGGTAGGAGCCTGCCTCCTGAACCGGCCTGGTACTCCACCTGACACACACACACACACACACACACACACACACACACACACACACACACACACACACACACACACACACACACACACACACACACACACACACTTCAGTTAAGATCCTTAATATCCTTACAGTTTTGTTTGGCTCCAGTGGGTCTCGTTTCTAGAATATTAAATCAACCAAATGTTTTTATAGCTCTCTACATTTGTCACAAAGTGATACCCTTTCATAGCATTACAGTGTGTTAGTACATTAGTTACCATGTCAGTGTGTGTAGAGACTCTGAGGGCGAGGGAGTTGATGCCGCTGGCTGAGAGGACAGAGAGGTGAGGGGTCAGAGCACTACAGCTGGCCACAGCCATCTCCCTGTGGAACACACTGCAGGACGGCAGCACCGCAGACAGGGACATGTCTGGACTCTTCAGCCAGTAGAACACCTGGAGGGAGAGACAGACAGAAGGATGGCGTTCGACAGGTACAGACAGACAGGTTTGAGTGACTGAATGTGTGTGTTTACAAGTGTGTGTTTCAGAGAGATGTGACTCAGAAGGTGAACAGAACTCCATGTCTGTATGTATGACCTATGTGCTTGTGTCCTACCTCAGTACACCTGATGGTGCGTCCGTCCGACTCAAATTCTGTGTCCTGCTGCATCCTCACACTGTGGACCCCCTCCAGAGGTTTCCTGTCTACACCACTGGTCACACTACAGGGACATACACACATAAATTCATGTATTGACCAATCATGCACCAGGGAGAAGATCCCCATTATGTATGAGTCTGTATGTTTTGGTGTGTATCATATCCCTTACCCAGCGTTGACGGGGGAACTCCAGTCAATCCAGCGGACGGTGACATTGTCCCGGAGCTCCCCTCCGTCAGCCTTGCCACAGGGGATGTGGAAGTCAGTCTGCCCCCTCAGGGCGGCACGCAGGGCCTCCATGGTCTCTGGGGGGATCTGAACCATCAGGCCGTCCTCCACGATGCTTGACTTGGCGATGAAGCCTGACGAGGCCTTCAGGGCCCCGTTGAACACCACGAAGCTGGCCCCCGTCACTATAGAATAACACAATAATACACTGGTTAGAATAACAGAATATCATAGATAAAATCCCAGCAGATTTACCCATTTCGTTTGAATTCTGGTTTGGTACTGATAAAAGACAAAGACACAAATCAAGTATATTCTTTCATTTAATTACAAATAATATGTTTTAACAAACAGAATGACAAGCAAGGACTACTTAATGTTTCAACTAGTCAAGACCACAACTCCAAAAGAAACACCTGCTTCATATGTGGGACGTATTCATTATCCACCAAATAGGAAAAAAACACTGACTGAAACAGGGGTGGGCTACATGTCGTTGTCCAATAAGAAACATTCTTTATCATTTTCTGTTGCAAAACATTTGAGATTTTGCTCTAATGAACACAACCCTGGTTTCTGAAGCAAAAGAAACAAACAGTTTATTCGGACCTCTAGTGGGCAATCTGGGTTGTTTACTGACCTGTGCGTGTCTTGCCAGGCTGGCTGTTGGCCTGGGTCTGATAGGTGCCCTCGTTGTTCTGGAAACAGACCAGGTGGGAGTCAGCCTCTGAGCTGAACCCGGCACCCACACTGATCACATGCTCGTTAGACGCATTCACAACCTTCAGCATCTGGAAAACACGCACATATACACTACCGGTCAAAAGTTATAAAAACACTGTTATTCTACAATGTATAGGTGAAGACATCAAAACTATGAAATAACAGAAATAGAACCATGTAGTAACCAAAAAAGTTTTAAATAATTCAAAATATATTTTATATTTGAGATTCTTCAAATAGCCACCCTTTGCCTTGATATCAGCTATGCAGACTCTTGGCATTCTGTCAACCAGCTTCACCTGGAATGCATTTCCACTAGTCTTGAAGAAGTTCCCACATATAGCAGCCACACATATAGCACTTGTTGGCTGCTTTTCTTTAACTCTGCGGTCCGACTCATCCCAAACCATCTCAATTTGGTTGAGGTCGGGGGGATTGTGGAGGCCAGGTCATCTATTGCAGCACTCCATTTAAAACAAATATTTATTTTATTTTATCTTTATTTAACGAGGCAAGTCAGTTAAGTACAAATTCTTATTTTCAATGACGGCCTAGGAACAGTGGGTTAATAACTTCCTTGTTCAGGGGCAGAATGACAGATTTTTACTTTGTAAGCTCAGGATTCAATCTTGCAACCTTTTGGTTACTAGTCCAACACTCAACCACTAGGCTATCTGCCGCCATCGCTCTCCTTCTTGGTAAAATAGCCCTTACACAACCTGGGTCAGTGTTGGGTCATTGCCCTGTTGAAAAACAAATGATAGTGTGACCAAGCTCAAACCAAATGGGATGGCGTATCACTGCAGAATTCTGTGGAAGCCATACTGGTTAAGTGTGCCTTGAATTATAAATAAATCACACAGTGTCCCCAGCAAAGTACCCACACACCATAACAACTCCTCCTCCATGCTTTGCGGTGGGAAATACACGTGGAAAACATCTGTCCACTCACACCTCATCTCACAAAGACACGGCAGTTGGAACCAAAAATCTCCAATTTGGACTCAAGATCAAAGGACAGATTTCCACCGGTCTAATGTCCATTGCTTGTCTTTCTTGTCCCAAGTAAGTCTCTTCTTCTTCTTGGTGTCCTTTAGTAGTGGTTTCTTTGCAGAAATTCGACCATGAAGGCCTGATTCACACAGTCTCCTCTGAACAGCTGATGTTGAGATGTGTCTGTTACATGAACTCTGTGAAGCATTTATTTGGGCATCAATTTCTGAGGCTGGTAACTCTAATGAACGTATCCTCTACACCAGAGGTAACTCTGGGTCTTCCATTCCTGTGGCGGTCCTCATAAGACCCAGTTTCATCATAGCCCTTGATGGTTTTTGCAACTGCACTTTAAGAAACCTTTTCCATTTTGACTGACCTTCATGTCTTAAAGCAATGATGGACTGTCATTTCTCTTTGCTTATTTGAGCTGTTCTTGCCATAATATGCATTTAGTCTTTTACCAAACCCCCCCGAGTGGAGGCAGTCAGCTTTTCTGAAACGATTTCAACATAATTGTTTAAAACAAGGACTTTCTTTGTTTCAAATTCCGAACATAAGAATTATGGAATTATTTTATATATACAGTGCATGCCCAATTGTTCAGTTTTTGATTTGTTAAGAAAGTTTGAAATATCCAATAAATGTCGTTCCACTTCATGATTGTGTCCCACTTGTTGTTGATTCTTCACAAACAAATACAGTTTTATATCTTTATGTTTGAAGCCTGAAATGTGGCAAAAGGTCGCAAAGTTCAAGGGGGCCGAATACTTTCGCAAGGCACTGTACTTCCTCAAATGACATTCAAAACAGTATTTATCATGTTCTATTGGTTTTTAAATCAACTTTCTCCAGCATCTAAAGGCACAACCCGTGTCATATTCACAACCCTTGTTATATTCACAACCCTTCTCATATTCACAACCCTTGTCATATTCACAACCCTTGTCATATTCACAACCCTTGTCATATTCACAACCCATGCTTGTTGTTCTTTATATCTTCCCTCTCAACATTTCTAAAAGAGATGTTCATCTCTGTCACATAGGCTATGGAACTGCTCGCATCATGTGCGCTGTTTAGAATGGTGTTTTCCTGGGAACCCTGAGACACACACACACACACATTGGTCTAACCTCAGGGAAGCTGCTCTTGGGAATGTCAATGTAGCTGTGGCCCATCTCCATGTGGATCCTCAGACCCTCCACAGCAGGCAGACTGTACTGGTAGTTCCTCAGGTCCTGTGAATGATCAAAACACACACGTCACCGGTTTATTTTGGGGACATTAATAGTATGTGGCCTACACTACTCTTTAAAGTCATTATTGGACAGAAATTACACACTGTGAGTGAGTGAGTGAGTGAGTGAGTGAGTGAGTGAGTGAGTGAGTGAGTGAGTGAGTGAGTGAGTGAGTGAGTGAGTGAGTGAGTGAGAGAGAGAGAGAGAGAGGTTCGTTCATGTGTTCTGAAGGCAGCAAACCTAACTGCTGTACCACCTGAGACCACTAAAGGCTCCCCTCTCCTTCCGCCAGACAACAGCTGGCAGGGAACCAAACTACTGCAGTATGTTCTCCCATCAGAGACCTGATCTAGCTCTGTGTGTCATTTCGGTCCTCTGTTTCTAATTTTTTAAAATTATTTCACCTTTATTTAACCAGTTAGGTTAGTTGAGAACAAGTTCTCATTTACAACTGGAACCTGGCCAAGGTAAAGCAAAGCAGTGCGACACAAACAACAACACAGAGTTACACATGGAATAAACAAACATACAGTCAATAATACAATAGAGAAAGTCTATATACAGTGTGTGCTAATGAGGTAGGACAAGGGAGGTAAGGCAATAAATAGGCCATAGTGGTGCAATAATTACAATATAGCAATATTGGCTGGCCTCCTGTGGGAAAACACACTGCACAGCATACGGCTCAGTGATCATCACAGACGATCAGCGAGACGGGTCTCAACTTTACATCAGGGCTAGAGACCTACATTTACTGCCTGGCTTCAGTGTGATGTGAATGGTTATTATCAATGTTTTACAGTGATCAAATTGCTAAAAGAAAAGGAAATACTCTAAAATACATGAGATTTACAATAAAAGACTCCAGCTATTCTTTATAACCATGTGTGTGTGTGTGTGTGTTTTCAGTACTTACAGCCAACAGGTTCATGATGGTGTGTCCTGTCTCTCTGAACACAGTTTCTCTGAAGCGGACGCTGACCAGAGTGCTGGGGTATAACCATGTGTGTGTGTGTGTGTGTTTTCAGTACTTACAGCCAACAGGTTCATGATGGTGTGTCCTGTCTCTCTGAACACAGTTTCTCTGAAGCGGACGCTGACCAGAGTGCTGGGGTACACTGCAAAATAACACAAAGGTCATTAGAATCAGGCTCCACATTCATCTAAACACTTGTTATAATCATTTCATTATTATTTCACCATGTCATTATTGTAAGTTATGGGCACATGTGTAAAGTGAAAGCAGTGGTGATCGCAGTAGCCTCCAGTCTACAGCAGATATCAAGTTCAAAAGTTTGAAACAGCTATCAAAACAGATTTGACTTTGAAAACCAGTCAAAGTGAAAAGCCTTCTAAAACGAATTACCATGAACACTACATGACCAAATGTGGACACCTGCTTGTCGAACATCTCATTCCAAAATCATGGGCATTAATATGGAGTTGGTCCCCCTTTGCTGCTATAACAGCCTCCACTCTTCTGGGAAGGCTTTCTTCTAGATGTTGGAATATTGCTGTGGGGACTTGCTTCCATTCAGCAAAAAGAGCATTAGTTAGGTCGGGCACTGATGTTGGGCGATTAGGCCTGGCTCACAGTCGGTCTTCCAATTAATCCCAAATGTGTTTGATTGTGTTGAGGTCAGGGCTCTGTCAAGTTCTTCCACACAGATTCCACACAAACCATTTCTGTATGGACCTCGCTTTGTGCACGGGGGCATTGTCATGCTGAAACAGGAACGGCCCTTACCTAAACTGTTGCCACAATGTTGAAATCACAGAATTGTCTAGAATGTTATTCTAAGCAGTAGCATTAAGATTTCCCCTTCACTGGAACTAAGGGGCCCGAACCATGAAAAACAGCCCCAGACCATTGTTCCTCCTCCACCAAACTTTACAATTGGCACTATGCGTTGGGGCAGGTAGCGTTCTCCTGGCATCCACCAAACCCAGATTCGTCCTTCGGACTGCCAGATGGTGAAGCGTGATTCATCACTCCAGAGAATGCGTTTCCACTGCTCCAGAGTCCAATGGCGGCGAGCTTTACACCACTCCAGCCAATGTTTGGTGATTTTAGGCTTGCTCGGCCACGGAAAACAAATTTCATGAAGCTCCCGACGAACAGTTCTTCGGCTGACGTTGCTTCTTGTGCTGACGTTGCTTCCAGAGGCCGTTTGGAACTCGGTAGTGAGTGTTGCAACCAAGGAGAGAGGATTTTTACACACTACGCGCTTCAGCACTCGGCGGTCCCGTTCTATGAGCTTGTGTGGCCTACAACTTCGCGGCTGAGCCGCTGTTGCTCCTAGACATTTCCACATCACCATAACAGCACTTACATTTGACCGGGGAAGCTCTAGCAGGGCAGAAATTTGACCAACTGACTTGTTGGAAAGGTGGCATCCTATGACGGTGCCACGTTCAAATTCACTGAGCTCTTCGGTAAGGCCATTCTAATGTCAATGGAGATTGCATGGCTGTGTGCTCGATTTTATACACCTGTCAGCAATGGGTATGGCTGAAATAGTAAAATACACTAATTTGAAGGGGCGTCCACATACTTTTGTATATATAGTGTACACTGAGTGTACAAAACATTAAGTATAACTTCCTAATATTTAATTGCACCCCCCCTTTTGCATTCACGACAGACTCTACAAGGTGTTGAAAGCGTTCTAAAAGGGATGCTGGCCCCTGTTGACTCCAATGCTTCCCACAGTTGTGTTAAGTTGGCTGGATGTCCTTTGGGTGGTGGACCATTATTGATACACACGGGAAACTTTTGAGCGTGAAAGACCCAGCAGCGCTGCAGTTCTTGATACTAACAAGTGCGCCTGGCACCTACTACCATACCCCGTTCAAAGGCACTTCAATCTTTTGTCTTTGAATGGAACACATACACAATCCATGTCTCAGTTGTCTCAAGGCTTAAAAATCCTTCTTTCACCTGTCTACTCCCCTTCATCTACACTGATTGAAGTGGATTTAACAATTGACATCAATAGCTTTCACCTGGATTCATCTAATCAGTCTAAGTGTTGGAAAGAGCAGGTGTTCATAATGTTTTGTATACTGAGTGTATTTATTTCCACTGAACTTCGACAGGCTAGTAACTGTTGGGGGCTCACCACTGTGTTCTGCTCCCAGCCGTAGCAGCAGTCTGAGGGGGAACACCTTGGCCCAGGGCACCTCCAGCCTCTGGATGAGCAGACCACAGAGGAAGGGCTGTGGGGGCAGACAGAGGCCCTCCAGGGGCTGGAAGGTAGGGGAGTAAAACAGCACGCCGCCGTGCTCCTTACTCCCCAGGAAACGACCTGTGAATGCCACGTTGCCCAGCTCCTCTACATACTTCCCTGGAGGTGAGGAGGGAGAGACACATAGTGGGCAGTGTGTGTGTGTGGCTTTCTAGGTGTCCTGGTAGATGGAGTGGTGTGACAGAGTGTGTGTGTGTGTATGTGTGTGTGTGTGGGTGTCCTGGTTAGTGTGTTACCTCTCTGTGCGTCCTGGTAGATGGAGAGGCGTGACAGAGTGCGTGTGTGTGTGTGTGTGTGTGTGTGGGTGTCCTGGTATGTGTGTTACCTCTCTGTGCGTCCCGGTAGATGGAGAGGCGTGACAGAGTGCGTGTGTGTGTATGTGTGTCCTGGTATGTGTGTTACCTCTCTGTGCGTCCTGGTAGATGGAGAGGCGTGACAGAGTGCGTGTGTGTGTGTGTGTGTGTGTGTGTGTGTGTGTGTGTGTGTGTGTGTGTGTGTGTGTGTGTGTGTGTGTGTGTGTGTGTGTGTGTGTGTGTGTGTGTGTGTGTGTGTGTGTGTGTGTGTGTGTGTCCTGGTATGTGTGTTACCTCTCTGTGCGTCCTGGTAGATGGAGAGGTAGAGTGTGAACAGGTCTTTGGGCAGAGCCCTCTCCTCTGGCAGAACCTCCAGGATGAACACCACCTCCCTCTGTCCCACAGTCTGTAGACCACTGGAGCCCAGACACCAGCACTTCCTACAGCAGTCTACAGCACAGTAGACATACACACAGTGAGGATACACAGACAAATACAGACACACATTGCCTGCAAAACACCTATAACCACAATCTGATAAAAATAACAGAGATACACACAGGATACACATTCGTTTTTAGAATGGGCCTAGGGGTACATCGCAATACTCTCTCCTTGTCACCTTTCCTTTAATAAGAACTGATCTGAAAGAATTGGACAGGTGAAAGCTAGCCCCCAGTAGGCATCGGGTATCGCACATTATTGAGATGTACCCCAGGAAGAATAGGAGAGTAGAGCGGGTAGGCTACATTGTTTCACTTGTCCCGTCTTTACAGATCAGTAAAGATGAAGGAAAGGAGACAAGAGGAAGACACTTCACATTATTGAGATGTACCCCAGGAAGAATAGGAGAGTAGAGATGGGTGTTCAACTCACAGGTGACCAGTTTGATGTTGACCAGCAGGTTTGCGTTGAGGACAAAGGTCAAAGGTCGCGGCCCTCCCTCCTCCAATAGGAGAAGGATCTGGCAGGGGGCGGGGCGCTCCTCCACCAATAGATCCCCTCCTCCTTCCTCCTCTCCGGTGGTGATGAGTAGAGGTGGCAAGCCCTCCTCATCCTCTGGCAGCAGACTGGGGCTCCTCTCTACACAGCCCCCCACCCCACACAGTAGGCTGTAGTCCCAGGGTCCTGACACTGGGGGGCGCACCACCTCCGACACACCACCCTCCGACACCGCTGCAGAGCCAGGGGACACTCTGCTGCCAGCCTGGAGGACACAGACGGATAAGATATGGATGAATAGACGTATTAACAGACAGAAAGAGAGATAACTGTATGTTTGTGTCCAGGTTACATGTGTATGTGCTCTTTATGTGTGTTTCTGTGTGGGGTCTAGCCACATATGTGTGTCTCAGTGTGTGTGTGTATGATGCCTCTTACCGTAGGTGGGTCAGGTGTGACAGGGCTGGACTCCTGGGAGCCCCTCCTGCCAGTCACAGAGAGCCTGGTGGTGTTGGCCACCTCTCCATTGGGCAGGATGCCATCTGCAAACCACACACGCTTCTGCTCACGAGGACAACCTGACACATGCACCACACAGGGACAGGAACTTCTGTCACTTTCCCTTTCATTTAAACTGTTGTTTAGATTAGAGTGTCAAAATTAATATAAATGTGAAACAAACAGAAAATAGAAAATCAGAATAAAAAAAAAAATAAAAAATGTAATCATAACCAAACTGTAGCTGAATAAGCTATTCTATGGAGAGTACCCGGATGTTTACGCTTTTGGGACTACTGTTACACAACTAGCGACTACAACGGCCCATGTAGGGTTGCATACGTACCGTCGCTGCCAGGGTATTTGAGCACGGAGACAGGCACCATGACGGTGGGCGGAGGGGAGTTGAGGGTGCCTGCAGCCCGGGCCTGCTGCAGGGGGGGGATGGTGCTGCAGTACTCTGACGGGACGTTGGGGTTGGGGCTCGGACCTGGCGGACTCCTCATACGCTCCAGCGCCTGGGCTAGAGGGGAGAGGGAGGGGAGAGACAGGTAGGTACAGTCGTGGCCATAACTTTTGAGAATGACACAAATATTAATTTTCACAAAGTCTGCTGCCTCAGTTTGTATGATGGCAATTTACATATACACCAGAATGTTATGAAGAGTGATCAAATGAATTGCAAAGTCCCTCGTTGCCATGAAAATTAACTGAATCCCCAAAAAACATTTCCACTGCATTTCAGCCCTGCCACAAAAGGACCAGGTGTGAGTGTTGACGAGGACAAGGCTGGAGATCACTCTGTCATGCTGATAGAGTTCGAATAACAGACTGGAAGCTTCAAAAGAATGGTGGTGCTTGGAATCATTGTTCTTCCTCTGTCAACGATGGTTAACTGCAATACTTATTTTCCACCATAATTTGCAAATAAATTCATAAAAAATCCTACAATGTGATTTTCTGGATTTTATTTTCTAATTTTGTCTGTCATAGTTGAAGTGTACCTATGATGAAAATTACAGGCCTCTCGCATCTTTTTAAGTGGAAGAACTTGCAACAATTGGTGGCTGACTAAATACTTTTTTGCCCCACTGTATAGAGATAGAGGGTGAGATATATATATAGAGAGAAGGTGAGATATAGAGAGGGTGAGATATATATAGAGAGAGGGTGAGCTATATAGAGAGGGTGAGATATATATAGAGAGAGGGTGAGCTATATAGAGAGGGTGAGATATAGAGAGAAAGAGGGTGAGATATATAGAGAAAGAGGGTGAGATATATAGAGAGAGGGTGAACACCGCTCAAAAATATAAAGGGAACACTAAAATAACACTTCCTAGATCTGAATGAATGAAATATTCTTACTGGCCTGTCTCCTGGTAGCGCCTCCATGCTCTGGACACTACGCTGACAGACAAAGCAAACCTTCTTGCCACAGCTCGCATTGATGTTCCATCCTGGATGAGCTGCACTATCTGAGCCACTTGTGTGGGTTGTAGACTCCGTCTCATGCTACCACTAGAGTGAAAGCACCGCCAGCATTCAAAAGTGACCAAAACATCAGCCAGGAAGCATAGGAACTAAGAAGTGGTCTGTGGTCACCACCTGCAGAACCACTCCTTTATTGGGGGTGTCTTGGTAATTGCCTATAATTTCCACCTGTTGTCTATTCCATTTGCACAACAGCATGTGAAATGTATTGTCAATCAGTGTTGCTTCCTAAGTGGACAGTTTGTTTTCACAGAAGTGTGATTGACTTGGAGTTACATTGTGTTGTTTAAGTGTTCCCTTTATTTTTTGAGCAGTGTATATACAGAGAGGGGGTGAAATATAGAGAGGGTGAGATATAGAAAGAGAGAGGGTGAGATATAGAGAGGGTGAGATATATATAGAGAGAGGGTGAGATATAGAGAGGGTGAGATATAGAGAGAGAGGTTGAGATATATATAGAGAGAGATATATATAGAGAGGGTGAGATATAGAGAGGGTGAGATATAGAGAGGGTGAGATATAGAGGGGGTGAGATATATAGAGAGAGAGGGTGAGATATAGAGAGGGTGATATATATATAGAGAGAGGGTGAGATAGAGAGGGTGAGATATCGAGAGAGAGAGGGTGAGATATAGAGAGGGTGAGATATATATAGAGAGAGGGTGAGATATAGAGAGTGTGAGATATATATAGAGAGAGGGTGAGATATAGAGAGGGTGAGATAGAGAGAGAGAGAGGGTGAGATATAGAGAGGGTGAGATATATATAGAGAGAGGGTGAGATATAGAGAGAGAGAGGGTGAGATATAGAGAGGGTGAGATATATATAGAGAGAGGGTGAGATATAGAGAGGGTGAGATATATATAGAGAGAGGGTGAGATATAGAGAGGGTGAGATATATAGAGAGAGAGGGTGAGATATAGAGAGAGAGAGGGTGAGATATAGAGAGGGTGAGATATAGAGAGAGAGAGAGGGTGAGATAGAGAGAGGGTGAGATATAGAGAGAGAGAGGGTGAGATATAGAGAGGGTGAGATAGAGAGAGAGAGAGGGTGAGATAGAGAGAGAGAGAGGGTGAGATATAGAGAGAGAGAGGGTGAGATAGAGAGAGAGAGAGGGTGAGATATAGAGAGGGTGAGATAGAGAGAGAGAGAGAGGGTGAGATATAGAGAGAGAGAGGGTGAGATATAGAGAGGGTGAGATATATATAGAGAGAGGGTGAGATATAGAGAGGGTGAGATATAGAGAGAGAGAGGGTGAGATTTTGAGAGGGTGAGATATAGACATAAAGAGGGTGAGATATAGAGAGAGAGGGTGAGAAATATAGAGAGAGGGTGAGATATATATAGAGAGAGGGTGAGATATAGAGAGGGTGAGATATAGAGAGGGTGAGATATATAGAGAGAGAGGGTGAGATATAGAGAGGGTGAGATATATATAGAGAGAGGGTGAGATATAGAGAGGGTGAGATATAGAGAGAGAGAGGGTGAGATATAGAGAGTGTGAGATATATATAGAGAGAGGGTGAGATATAGAGAGGGTGAGATAGAGAGAGAGAGAGGGTGAGATATAGAGAGGGTGAGATATATATAGAGAGAGGGTGAGATATAGAGAGAGAGGGTGAGATATAGAGAGGGTGAGATATATATAGAGAGAGGGTGAGATATAGAGAGGGTGAGATATATATAGAGAGAGGGTGAGATATAGAGAGGGTGAGATAGAGAGAGAGAGGGTGAGATATAGAGAGAGAGAGGGTGAGATATAGAGAGGGTGAGATATATAGAGAGAGAGGGTGAGATAGAGAGAGGGTGAGATATAGAGAGGGTGAGATATATAGAGAGAGAGGGTGAGATATAGAGAGGGTGAGATATATATAGAGAGAGGGTGAGATATAGAGAGGGTGAGATATAGAGAGAGAGAGGGTGAGATATAGAGAGAGAGAGGGTGAGATATAGAGAGGGTGAGATATAGAGAGAGAGAGGGTGAGATAGAGAGAGGGTGAGATATAGAGAGGGTGAGATATAGAGAGAGAGAGGGTGAGATATAGAGAGGGTGAGATATAGAGAGAGAGAGGGTGAGATAGAGAGAGAGAGAGGGTGAGATATAGAGAGGGTGAGATATAGAGAGGGTGAGATATATAGAGAGAGAGGGTGAGATATAGAGAGGGTGAGATATATATAGAGAGAGGGTGAGATATAGAGAGGGTGAGATATAGAGAGAGAGAGGGTGAGATATAGAGAGGGTGAGATATAGAGATAAAGAGGGTGAGATATAGAGAGAGAGAGAGAGAGAGATAAAGAGGGTGAGATATAGAGAGAGAGAGAGAGAGAGATAAAGAGGGTGAGATATATATATATATATATAGAGAGAGAGAGAGAGAGAGAGAGAGAGAGAGAGAGAGAGAGAGAGAGAGAGAGAGAGAGAGAGAGAGAGAGAGAGAGAAAGAGAGTAGATGATTCAAGGAAAGTGAGTGATGACCTCATGGGGGGAGGAGAGAAGTGCTGACTGGGCTCTGGACTGCATTATAGTGATGTAACGTCATATGATCTTTATCAACCTGGTTGGACTGGCCCGTGCTAACAGTCTGTCAGGCTACCTGTAGAACACACAAACACACACAGGGACACACACATACACTGGAACACATACACAAACACTGAAGAGTTTCAGACAGTTGAAGAGTTTCACCTTGATCTCAGACTGACAGAATGACACAGCATAACAACGCCAGCAGTCAGTGTCCTTCACCAAGCTGGGAGCAGACTCAACAAGCCCATTCAGATAAACACAGACATGACCTGAAATACATTCAGTGCGTGTGTATGTAAGCAGTCTGTGTGTGTGTGTGTGTGTGTGTGTGTGTGTGTGTGTGTGTGTGTGTGTGTGTGTGTGTGTGTGTGTGTGTGTGTGTGTGTGTGTGTGTGTGTGTGTGTGTGTGTGTGTGTGTGTGTGTGTGTGTGTGTGTGTGTGTGTGTGTGTGTGTGTGTGTGTATGTGTGTGTGTTTGAGACATCAAGCAGAAAGTTCTCCACGTTGCGCACCACAACAACAAACAGAGAATGAGATGGTGACAGATAAACCAGTATGAGAGAGAATGAGATGGTAACAGATAAACCAGTATGGGAGAGAATGAGATGGTAACAGATAAACCAGTATGAGAGAGAATGAGATGGTAACAGATAAACCAGTATGAGAGAGAATGAGATGGTAACAGATAAACCAGTATGAGAGAGAATGAGATGGTAACAGATAAACCAGTATGAGAGAGAATGAGATGGTAACAGATAAACCAGTATGAGAGAGAATGAGATGGTAACAGATAAACCAGTATGAGAGAGAATGAGATGGTAACAGATAAACCAGTATGAGAGAGAATGAGATGGTAACAGATAAACCAGTATGGGAGAGAATGAGATGGTAACAGATAAACCAGTATGAGAGAGAATGAGATGGTAACAGATAAACCAGTATGAGAGAGAATGAGATGGTAACAGATAAACAAGTATGAGAGAGAATGAGATGGTAACAGATAAACCAGTATGAGAGAGAATGAGATGGTAACAGATAAACCAGTATGAGAGAGAATGAGATGGTAACAGATAAACCAGTATGAGAGAGAATGAGATGGTAACAGATAAACCAGTATGAGAGAGAATGAGATGGTAACAGATAAACCAGTATGGGAGAGAATGAGATGGTAACAGATAAACCAGTATGAGAGAGAATAAGATGGTAACAGATAAACCAGTATGAGAGAGAATGAGATGGTAACAGATAAACCAGTATGGGAGAGAATGAGATGGTAACAGATAAACCAGTATGAGAGGCAATGAGATGGTAACAGATAAACCAGTATGAGAGAGAATGAGATGGTAACAGATAAACCAGTATGAGAGAGAATGAGATGGTAACAGATAAACCAGTATGAGAGAAAATGAGATGGTAACAGATAAACCAGTATGAGAGGCAATGAGATGGTAAAAGATAAACCAGTATGAGAGAGAATGAGATGGTGACAGATAAACCAGTATGAGAGAGAATGAGATGGTAACAGATAAACCAGTATGAGAGAGAATGAGATGGTAACAGATAAACCAGTATGAGAGGCAATGAGATGGTAAAAGATAAACCAGTATGAG
Source organism: Oncorhynchus keta (assembly GCF_023373465.1). Classification (NCBI taxonomy): domain Eukaryota; kingdom Metazoa; phylum Chordata; class Actinopteri; order Salmoniformes; family Salmonidae; genus Oncorhynchus; species Oncorhynchus keta. The sequence goes on from NC_068429.1 coordinate 18,820,049, forward strand.
AGAGAATGAGATGGTGACAGATAAACCAGTATGAGAGAGAATGAGATGGTAACAGATAAACCAGTATGAGAGGCAATGAGATGGTAACAGATAAACCAGTATGAGAGAGAATGAGATGGTAACAGATAAACCAGTATGAGAGAGAATGAGATGGTAACAGATAAACCAGTATGAGAGAGAATAAGATGGTAACAGATAAACCAGTATGAGAGAGAATGAGATGGTGACAGATAAACCAGTATGAGAGAGAATGAGATGGTAACAGATAAACCAGTATGAGAGAGAATGAGATGGTAACAGATAAACCAGTATGAGAGAAAATGAGATAGTAACAGATAAACCAGTATGAGAGAGAATGAGATGGTGACAGATAAACCAGTATGAGAGAAAATGAGATAGTAACAGATAAACCAGTATGAGAGAGAATGAGATGGTGACAGATAAACCAGTATGAGCTAGAGCATCAAGCTTCTCCTTCTCTTTTTACAAAAGTCCGTTCCCATCTTACCTTTTCCTCGTCTGCACTCCTCCAAACTCCCAGGTAAGACAGCCCCCTTGGTCACGCTAACCTACTTAGCCTTACTGACGCTAGCCCCAGTTAGCTGAATGTAAATTGTCTGTATTAGCTGAAGCTAACTATATTAGCCTTGTTACAGTAGATGCTAGTGACTGAAGCTAGCTCTGTTAGCCCCACTGGGCCGTTAGCTGCGTTAGCCGCAGACTCCAGGCTGGCAGGGGGGTGTACTGAGAACCTCACAGGCTGCTCCCCATACTGATGAGAGCAATGAGGGGGGGATGGAGGGAGGAAGGGAGCATCGCATCACTCTGTCCCAGCACTCACAGGCCCAAGCAAAGTAGACGGCCCCCTCTCTCCTTCACACGCAATCTCTACCACACTCACACAGCAGACAAGGAGCCGAGAATAGAATAGTCACACCAGCCTGTCCCTGGACCGCAGAGAAGCTCGGAGTATGTGTGTCTGTGCCAGAAAGGGAGTCAAGGTGCTGTGTGTGTGTGTGTGTGTGTGTGTGTGTGTGTGTGTGTGTGTATTACACTCTCACTGCGTCAGGTGGCTCCAGTCCCACACTCACAGTCAAGGACACACACCAACGTCCTGACTCCTCTCAGCCATAACTACTTAGCTCTCTCTCCCCCTTCTCTCTCTCCCCCATCCTCTCTCCCCCCATCCTCTCTCTCTCCCCATCCTCTCTCTCTCCCCATCCTCTCTCTCTCCCCATCCTCTCTCCCCCCCACCCTCTCTCTCTCCCCCTCCTCTCTCCCCCCCACCCTCTCTCTCTCTCCCCCCTCCTCTCTCTCCCCCATCCTCTCTCTCCCCATCCCTCTCTCCCCCCACCCTCTCTCTCCCCATCCTCTCTCTCCCCATCCTCTCTCTCCCCCATCCTCTCTCCCCCCACCCCTCTCTCTCTCCCCCCTCCTCTCTCTCCCCCATCCTCTCTCCCCCATCCTCTCTCTCTCTCCCCATCCTCTCTCTCTCCCTCATCCTCTCTCCCCCATCCCTCTCCCCCATCCTCTCTCCCCCCACCCTCTCTCTCTCCCCATCCTCTCTCTCCCCCATCCTCTCTCCCCCACCCTCTCTCTCTCCCCATCCTCTCTCTCCCCCACCCTCTCTCTCCCCATCCTCTCTCCCCCACCCTCTCTCTCCCCCATCCTCTCCCCCCCACCCTCTCTCTCTCCCCATCCTCTCTCTCCCCCATCCTCTCTCCCCCACCCTCTCTCTCTCTCTCCCCCCCTCTCTCTCCCCATCCTCTCTCTCTCCCCATCCTCTCTCTCTCCCTCATCCTCTCTCTCCCCCATCCCCTCTCTCCCCCATCCTCTCTCCCCCATCTCTCTCCCCCATCCCCCTCTCCCCCATCCTCTCTCTCCCCATCCTCTCTCTCCCCCATCCTCTCTCCCCCACCCTCTCTCTCTCCCCATCCTCTCTCTCCCCATCCTCTCTCCCCCACCCTCTCTCTCCCCCATCCTCTCTCCCCCACCCCCTCTCCCCTCTCTCCCCATCCTCTCTCTCCCCCATCCCCTTTCTCCCCCCACCCTCTCTCTCTCCCCATCCTCTCTCTCTCCCCCATCCTCTCTCCCCCATCCTCTCTCTCTCCCCACCCTCTCTCTCCCCCCCACCCTCTCTCTCTCCCCACCCTCTCTCTCTCTCCCCACCCTCTCTCTCTCCCCATCCTCTCTCTCCCCCATCCTCTCTCTCCCCATCCTCTCTCTCCCCATCCTCTCTCCCCCCACCCTCTCTCCCCCCACCCTCTCTCTCTCCCCATCCTCTCTCTCCCCATCCTCTCTCCCTCCCCACCCTCTCACTCCCCCCACCCTCTCTCTCTCCCCATCCTCTCTCTCTCCCCATCCTCTCTCTCTCCCCACCCTCTCTCTCTCCCCATCCTCTCTCTCTCCCCATCCTCTCTCTCCCCATCCTCTCTCTCTCTCCCCATCCTCTCTGCACCAGTCATAATGTCCTGACTCTAACCTCAGCTCAGTCTCTGGAGAGGATAAAGTCCTTCATCACCTGACTGGGGAAGCAGAACCATAGAGAAGGGATGCATAGAACAAAAACGCTTTTTAATTCCACATTATTTATCTCCACTCACCAATAACTGCATAGAGCAACGTAAATCACTGGTTAGTAGTGATCTGCGAGCACATAGAAAAGCATTGTTTTCAATGGGGATGGAGGTTCTAGCCATTTTGTTTCTATAGCAGCTCAGTCTCCCAGTGAAGGATAGAGTCGTTGTTCAGTAGAGCAGGAGACGACAGGAGATTGGAGAAAGCAGACACACAGAGAGACAGGGGCGCACACACACACGCACACACGTACACACACACACACACACACACACACACACACACACACACACACACACACACACACACACACACACACACACACACACACACACACACACACACACACACACACACACACACACACACACACACACACAACCTGATCTTAAGTTTTTACGCAGTCCCACACAGACACACTCAAACAAAGTAAACACTTTCACTCAGGCTGTGTAAGTAGGCACTAGGCTCTCTGATACAAGGTAGCCATTTTAGCCTTGAGATTACAATGCACATGTAACTTCACTGATCATTCTTAGGCTGCGTCTGAAAACTTCACTTGCTGTTAAGTCCTTGCTTCCTCAATTCCTCAGAAAGCCAATTAGAGGAGGTCCAAGAGAGGGACATTGGGTCCTCTCCTCCAATGAGCTTTGAGATAAATTGAGGAAACAAGGACGGAGGAAGCAAGCATTTCACGGCTAGTGACGTTTGCTACACTGTGACCATGCCACAAACAAGCACAACTAAAAAATAGGGCTATTCATCAGTCATGTATTGCTCTAGATATGATGAACCTTTATAAAGCGACTCTTCTAACACCGTACCCAAACCAACCACACGGGCGCAAATTGATTTTGTCCCCCCACACCAAACACCATCACAACACGCAGGCTGAAATATCAAAACAAACTCTGAACCAATTATATTCATTTGGGTACAGATTGAAAGCATTAAACATTTATGGCAATTTAGCTAGCTAGCTTGCAGTTGCTAGCTAATTTGTCCTGGGATATAAACGTGGCGCTGTTATTTTACCTGAAATGCACAAGGTCCTCTACGCCAAACAATTAATTCACACATAAAACTGTTAGCCAGATCGTTTCTAGTTATCTCTCCTCCTTCTAGGCTTTTTCTTCTTTGTACTTTATATGACGATTGGCATTTAACTTTCGTAGTTATCACGACGACTGACCAAACTCAGTTCATCTTTCAATCACCCACGTGGGTATAGACAATGAGGAGATGACACATGGCTATCTGCTTCTATAAACTAATGAGGGCGGCAGGGTAGCCTAGTGGTTAGAGCGTTGGACTAGTAACCGGAAGGTTGCAAGTTCAAATCCCCGAGATGACAAGGTACAAATCTGTCGTTTCTGCCCCTGAACAGACAGTTAACCCACTGTTCCTAGGCCGTCATTGGAAGTAAGAATATGTTCTTAACTGACTCGCCTAGTTAAATCAAGGTTAAAAAAATAAGAAATGGTGAGATGACCCGCACCGAGTTCAGTGTCACAAATAGAACTGACTTCTATTTCAGCGCTTGGCAAGGTTGGCGCGAGTGTGGGTGCAATATAACAATAACAATATGCTTAAATATATTGTTGTGACGCGAGTGGTGTGGTCAGCATATAACAGACCATGTCTGTTAATGACAACTCCAGACATGGTCTGTTAATGACAACTCCAGACATGGTCTGTTAATGACAACTCCAGACATGGTCTGTTAATGACAACTCCAGACATGACAACTCCAGACATGATATGTTAATGACAACTCCAGACATGGTCTGTTAATGACAACTCCAGACATGGTCTGTTAATGACAACTCCAGACATGGTCTGTTAATGACAACTCCAGACATGGTCTGTTAATGACAACTCCAGACATGGTCTGTTAATGACAACTCCAAGTTGAAACAGTTTAAAGATGAATGAGTCACCTTATAGGGCTAGCAGTTCAGAGTCAACATAAACTGGGTTCCTTTCCCTGCATCGTTCACTGACAACAGAGCTCCCTTCTTAAACATGTGTATGATCCTCTAGACGAAAACACACTCAAACCTTGTGTCTTACTTCTGTGTACGGTCTCGAAGCAGACGACACACACCCGGGCCTCCTTGTCCAGGTACTTTAGCTTGCATCTCCTGTTGCAGCAGATGGCACAGTACACCTGCATCACGGGTGGGAGGACAAACATCAGGCAGGAGACAAACACTACTGCAACACACCACTATACGTACACGCAATCTACATGAAGTTATTCATGCAATGTTAAGTGTGTGACCCATGTCTTGCCCTAGCATAAAGAAAAGCAGTAAATTAAAGGAATAATTGATATAATTGATTGTGCAGCAGGGCTTGGTATTACTACATGTAATTTGGTCATTTTGAGTGAAGTTACTTTTATTAATCATCTCTGCTGTCCTGCACCTGACTCCACTGTACCTGACTCCACTGTACCTGACTCCACTGTACCTGACTCCACTGTACCTGACTCCACTGCACCTGACTCCACTGTACCTGACTCCACTGTACCTGACTCCACTGTACCTGACTCCACTGTACCTGACTCCACTGTACCTGACTCCACTGTACCTGACTCCACTGTACCTGACTCCACTGTACCTGACTCCACTGTATCTGACTCCTCTGTATCTGACTCCTCTGTACCAGCTACACCCAGGCCATTACAGGTTTGGTTAGCTAAACTAACAAGTCAGTTTGTTTGGTTAAAAAGGCAACTAGTAAACTTGCTAGCTACTTCAGTGGATGTTGAACACATTTCTACTGACAAATAAACACATTTCTAGAGGCAAATGTGTTCAATTATAGCCATGGTATAAAAGGGATAATCAATTCGGGGCTCTATGTGTTCTCCTGAAAGTAATGCAACTCTGTGGAAGGTTAGTTCCACGTCATTCATTATTTTCCACAGAACACGTAGCCCCTCGCTGATCATCCCTTCCATATCCTGTAGTACTGCAGTAAGTAGCTTATAGTGTTAATACCCCTGGGACTCCTGTGTAATGCTGCTTTAAATCAGTGTGGGATTAGTCACTGGGTTGTTGGGGCCTTAGCTCTGGCTTTAGTCACTGGGCTGTTAGGGCCTTAGCTCTGGCTTTAGTCACTGGGCTGTTAGGGCCTTAGCTCTGGCTTTAGTCACTGGGCTGTTAGGGCCTTAGCTCTGGCTTTAGTCACTGGGCTGTTAGGGCCTTAGCTCTGGCTTTAGTCACTGGGCTGTTAGGGCCTTAGCTCTGGCTTTAGTCACTGGGTTGTTAGGGCCTTAGCTCTGGCTTTAGTCACTGGGCTGTTAGACCTGGCTTCTTAGACCTCAGAGAGGAGGAGATATATAGAGAACCTGGAATAAGAATAATTGACATGCCTCTATCTGAGTAAGCTATATATACAGTGGGGCAAAAAAGTATTTAGTCAGCCACCAATTGTGCAAGTTCTCCCACTTAAAAAGATGAGAGGCCTATAATTTTCATCATAGGTACACTTCAACTATGACAGACAAAACTACTATGACAGAGAAAAAAAATCCAGAAAATCCCATTGTAGGATTTTTAATGAATTTATTTGCAAATTATGGTGGAAAATAAGTATTTGGTCAATAACAAACGTTTACCTCAATACTTTATTATATACCCTTTGTTGGCAATGACAGAGGTCAAACATTTCTGTGAGTCTTCACAACACACTGTTGCTGGTATTTTGGCCCATTCCTCCATGCAGATCTCCTCTCGAGCAGTGATGTTTTGGGGTTGTTGCTGGGCAACACGGACTTTCAACTCCCTCCAAAGATTTTCTATGGGGTTGAGATCTGGAGACTGGCTAGGCCACTCCAGGACCTTGAAATGCTTCTTACGAAGCCACTCCTTTGTTGCCCGGGCGGTGTGTTTGGGATCATTGTCATGCTGAAAGACCCAGCCACGTTTCATCTTCAATGCCCTTGCTGATGGAAGGAGGTTTTCACTCAAAATCTCACGATACATGGCCCCATTCATTCTTTCCTTTACACTGATCAGTCGTCCTGGTCCCTTTGCAGAAAAACAGCCCCAAAGCATGATGTTTCCACCCCCATGCTTCACAGTAGGTATGGTGTTCTTTAGATGCAACTCAGCATTCTTTGTCCTCCAAACACGACGAGTTGAGTTTTTACCAAAATGTTATATTTTTGTTTCATCTGACCATATGACATTCTCCCAATCTTCTTGTGGATCATCCAAATGCTCTCTAGCAAACTTCAGACGGGCCTGGACATGTACTGGCTTAAACAGGGGGACACGTCTGGCACTGCAAGATTTCAGTCCCTGGCAGCGTAGTGTGTTACTGATGGTAGGCTTTGTTACTTTGGTCCCAGCTCTCTGCAGGTCATTCACTAGGTCCCACCGTGTGGTTCTGGGATTTTTGCTCACCGTTCTTGTGATCATTTTGACCCCACGAGGTGAGATCTTGCGTGGAGCCCCAGATCGAGGGAGATTATCAGTGGTCTTGTATGTCTTCCATTTCCTAATAATTGCTCCCACAGTTGATTTCTTCAAACCAAGCTGCTTACCGATTACAGATTCAATCTTCCCAGCCTGGTGCAGGTCTACACTTTTGTTTCTGGTGTCCTTTGACAGCTCTTTGGTCTTGGCCATAGTGGAGTTTAGAGTGTGACTGTTTGAGGTTGTGGACAGGTGTCTTTTTATACTGATAACAAGTTCAAACAGGTGCCATTAATACAGGTAACAAGTGGAGGACAGAGGAGCCTCTTAAAGAAGAAGTTACAGGTCTGTGAGAGCCAGAAATCTTGCTTGTTTGTAGGTGACCAAATACTTATTTTCCACCATAATTTGCAAATAAATTCATTAAAAATCCTACAATGTGATCTTCTGGATTTTTTTTCTCATTTTGTCTGTCATGGTTGAAGTGTACCTATGATGAAAATTACAGGCCTCTCATCTTTTTAAGTGGGAGAACTTGCACAATTGGTGGCTGACTAAATACTTTATTGCACCACTGTAGCAGCAGAGGATGGGGGTGTGGTATATAGGCAATATCGTGCCTTACTGTGTGATCAAGTGTGACGTATGTAAGCAGGGAACTCCGTGTTGCTTTGTAAACACGAGCCTGGAAGTGTTCTCTCTACAAACAGAAGATAGGTAACAGTCTGGATGAACTAAATCATAGGTAGGTCACTGTTCCACATTGTAACCCACATTTACACTTGAATCCTGACTCAGTAAATACAGAAATGTGCTTCATTGGAATTGGCAGTATCGCTGCTGTATTGACGTTTACTGATTGTATAATTATGTTTCATTGTTTCATTATGAGAGGAAGAGATTACCCTATTTATTATTTTCTTCAGCTTCCATTCATATTCAGGATCTTTGTGACTGGGTCACACACTTATACTCAACAAAAATATAATCTCAACATGCCACAATTTCTAAGATTTTACAGAGTTACAGTTCATATAAGAAAATCAGTCAATACATTCATTAGACCCTAGTCCATGAATTTCACATGATGGTGGACACCACTTCAAATGAATGGATTCGGCTATTTCAGCCACACCTGTTGCTGACAGGTGTATAAAAACGAGCACACAACCATGCAATCTCCATAGACAAACATTGGCAGAAGAATGGCCTTACTGAAGAGCGCAGTGACTTTCAACGTGGTCCTATCATAAGATGCCACCTTTCCAACAAGTCAGTTCCTCCAATTTCTGCCCTGCTAGTGCTGCCCCCGGTCAACTGTAAGTACGATGGCTCAGCTGCGAAGTGGTAGGCCACACAAGCTCACAATGGGACCGCAGAGTGCTGAAAGGTGTAAAATTGTCTGTCCTCGGTTGCAACACTCACTACCGTGTTCCAAACTGCCTCTGGAAGCAACATCAGCACAAAAAACGTTAGTCGGGAGCTTCATGAAATGGGTTTCAATGGCCAAGCAGCCGAACACAAGCCAAAGATGACTATGCGCAATGGCAAGCGTTGGCTGGAGTGGTGTAAAGCTCGCCACCATTGGACTCCGGAACAGTGGAAATGCGTTGTCACACTCCTCTTCAATGGCTGTGCGAAGTTGCTGGATATTGGCGGGACCTGGCACACACTGTTGTACACGTCGATCCAGAGCATGCCAAACGTGCTCAATGGGTGACATGTCTGGTGACTATGCAGGCCATGGAAAAACAGTGACATTTTCAGCTCCCAGGAATTGTGTGCAGATCCTTGCGACATGGGGCTTTGCATTATCATGCTGAAATTTGAGGTGATGGCGGCGGATAAATGGCACGACAATGGGCCTCAGGAACTTGACATGGTATCTATGTGCATTCAAATTGCCATTGATAAAATGCAATTGTGTTCATTGTCCGTAGCTTATGCCTGCCCATGCCATAACCCCCACTCAAAACTTGAGACATCTGTGGCATTGTGTTGTTTGACAAAACTGCACATTTTAGAGTGGACTTTCATTGCCCCCAGCACAAGGTGCACCTGTGTAATGATCATGCTGTTTAATCAGCTTCTTGATATGCCATGCCTGTCAGGTGGATGGATTATCTTGCAAAGGTAATATGCAAACAAATTTGTGCACCAAGATTTTTGTGTGTATAAAACATTTCTGGGATATTTGATTTAATCTCAAGAAACATGGGACCAGGACTGGGGCTGGGGCAGTTGGGCAGCTGGGGGCAGTGTCATAATACAGGGAGTTTAGGTCAGGGAGAGAGTGTGGAACTGCATGTTGCATTTATATTTTTGTTCAGTGTATGTTAGAGCTCTTTATTATGTGTTACTATGTAAAAGTATATTTAGCTACTAACACCTAATGTCAATAAAAATGAATATCTTCAAAACACCAAATATGTTATCAACAACAGTGCAAAAGATGACCCTAGAAATTAAGGTAAAGAAAGTCCCTTCATGGCCAGATTTGGGTACGTACCTTCCCACAGGCCCGGCAGTGGTGCCTCCTCCTGGTGAAGGTGAACTTCTGCCAGCAGTTCATACAGTTGGGTGCCTCCGAATCCGGCACCCAGGGGGGCTGCTTGCACCCCAGCCCATCTGCATCCTCCGCCTCCCTCCCCTCTGAGGACACGCTCCCCTCTCCAGCAGGTTTGCCAGGGTAGGGTGGGGGCTCAGACAGTTCGTCGTACCCCACACTGCTCACATAGAGCTCAGGCGGGGAGTAACCTGGACAGGGTACACCTTGGTTAGAGGGGTCCTCGGCAGGGTTGGGGCTGGGAGGAGAGGGGCTTTGGTCCACCTCTTCCCCAGTGTCGGTGCGGTCTGTGGGGCTACTGGGCCCTTGGTCCTCCCCCGCTGCTGGAGGTGCTCTGGGTGCTTGACAGTGCAGCTGTTTGGGTCGGGCCCCTCCGTAGTAGGGTGGTGGGAGGTTACTGGGACTACAGGGGCTGGAGTCTTTGTGGCTGGGGGAGTCCTGGGAGGGAGCGGAGAGAGCTCGACTCACGTTCCCCTCTGCAGACAAGATCCTGTCACTCTCCCGGGAGGCCAGCCTCTCCAGCCCTTCCCCTAGGCTCCGGCTGCAGCTCCGCAGCTCCTCCTCCACTAGCCGCTCCTCCAGGTTCCCGTTGAGCTCGGAGAAGCCCTCATCCTGGAGGTTCTCCCCGGGCCTCCCGCAGTCAGGGACCCCATTGTCCTCCTGGCCATGGGTCTCCCCCCGGAGGAAGGCGTCCAGCTCCTCATCTGTCACAAGCAGCCCGGCCTGGTCGCTCTCCGGCAGGTACTCAAACCCAAACGCAGGTGGGTCCATTGGGTTGGGGCTGGGCTCTGAGGTAGGGGAGGCTGGGCGCTGTGGAGCCCCTGTGACTGGCTGCTTTCCCACTAGGGAGAGGCTGACCTTCAGTGGCCACTGGGAGACGGTGGGAGCCGAGGCTGCCATGTGGAAAGGCATGGTGGTTGTCTCTGGGCTCTGTGTGCTAGGTGACTGGACAGGTTTGTTTTCAGGGGCATCATCAGGGTTGGTACAGTCCCCCACAGTCTCAGGGTTCTCTGGGAGAGTAACTTCCTCCTGGACTTCGAAAGCAGACAGGGACTCTGCCTCTAAGGTCTCAGTTAGGCCAGACTCCCCTCCCCCCTCTCCCATGCCTTCCTCAGGGTTCTTGGATGCCACCAGGGCCCCACACATGGACACACCCATGGGCAGGCAGGACAGCGAAAGCTCTGTCTCTGCTGATGGGCTCTCGGCCACACCACCACTGCCGTCCTCAGGGTTAGGTTCCTGTCCAGTGCAGCTCCCAGAGCTCTCTGCTTCAGTCAGCTCAGAGGGCTCCAAAGACCCCTCACCCTCCTCCCTGGCCTCTGTGTCGATATCACACGTGGGAGTGTCCTCTTTTTTAGTGTCTATGGCAACAGGTGGGACACTAGCCTGGTCCTGGTGGGATGGTGTGATTTTCAGGTGTTGATTGACGAAGGCCACCTCTGTCGCTTCTCCCTCTCTGTCGCTCTCTTCCTCCGTCTCTCCAGACTCAGAGTTCCTCAGTGAGGGGGGCCTCTCCACAGCAGCAGGGAGAATCACATCCAGGAGACTGAGAGTGGCAGAGTAACCACCAGAGTCCAGCCCCAGCAGCCCCTCCCCTCCCCCGGCAGCCTCCCTCCCCTCAGTCCTCCCAAGGCCGGGACCCAGACCTGCTGAGGAGTCCTCAGGCAGTGCCACCAAGGGGCAGGTGAAGTCCACCAGAAGCTCCTCCCCCAGCCGTCTCTCCACCACATCCAGCTCACTGAAGGCGTCGTGGCTGTTGGCCCGGAGGAGGAGGTGGGCTGAGCCTGTGTCACTGACCAGGTCACACACAGGCTTCAGGGCTCGCTTGGGGAAGGGTGGCGCACAGCTCTTAGCAGCCCCCCGGCCGTCCACAGAGGAGAGCAGGTCAACCCCCATGAGAGGCCGTCCCTTGGCCTCGCAATCTCCAGGACTGGGGCTGGGACAGTCAGGGCAGCTGGGGGCAGTGCCATAGTGCAGGGAGTTTAGGTCAAGGAGAGAGTGCGGAACTGGAACTGTGGAGGTTTCCGGAAGGAAACCCTGGGGGCCCAGAGAGTGGCCGGGGTACGCAGGAGGTGACAGAGAGACTGATCTGTAGTTGTGCTCATCTGGTCGGGAGGGAAAGAGAGATTTATCCGTTAAACAATTCTGTCGTTAATATCGCAGCAGAACATGTGAGCAACACGTTTTAAGTTAGCAACTACAAAGTACAATGTGCACCACATGTACAAGTATCAACTAGTTTAAAAACAATATTCATTTTTCAGTTCAAGGTGCAATATGCAGAATTCGCTCCACCATTTCCTGGTTGTTAAAATTCGAATAGTTTGCCTTATTTGAGTTCATGTGACAAAACAAGCAATGTTTAGCGTAGAGAATCATTGTACCATCTAAACCGCTGTGAAATATATTTTCAATACCCAGAAATATTGTATTTTTAGCTGTTTGAAACTGGTGTACAAACCCAAAGTAAAAGACGCACAAAACTTTAGAATGGGAAGCATAGAAATAGGGCACATAGAACAGATCTACTGCTTCTTAGACTTGCTTTCAATGCGAATGACATATCTATAACTCACATTTCTATGTAAAGTTGGTCAGGTCATCCAAAAAGTTACATTTTGCAGCTTTAACACCACACCCTCCCAACCCACATAGAGAAAATAAAAATAAATATATGCCATCAATGGGGTTTTTCATAGTAACCACATCTAACCTGTATTGAGCTCAAAGTCATCCAGAAGCTTGTCCAGGTCACATACAGCAGCCTTGAAGAAGTTGTCCATGCTAGGCTGTTGGCGGGAGAGAGGCTCCACTCACTACTTCACCTCCTGAAAGTAGAACAAAACAAAATAAAGTATTGTTATCTGTTATCTATTGGTCTTATGTGGACTGGGCGAATGCATTTCAATCAACATTTCGGTTTCCATTTCAGTTTCCAAGTCAGTGTAAAAATGTTGTAATTAGTTAGGTATAGCTTAGGTATAAACCGAAGCCTTCATCCACAGTTTCCACTCCTCAGACAGGTTGATGAATTAATAACATATCAATTGTTGACCAAACAGCATCTCAACGTTCTCCAGCTTTGTGTTATTGTGTACTTCAGACTCTGACCCCTGCTCTCCATGTTTATGGAGAAATCTAATTCAAGATCTACTATTAGGGAAGATACCAAGGGAAAGAATAGCCCCATAGGGTGTCACAATAAACAAGTCTGTCACAAGTTTACAGCAGCCTCATCCGTTTAAGGACACAAAGGAATTGTACAATGCTTTATGTGTATTGCACCAACTATTTGGTGTGGAAATGTGACTAGGGCAACCCTTAATGTGAGAAAACAGCCAGCTAGTCATTGTAGATGTATACAAATGTTGAAATCGTAGCAACAAATGGATACCAATCATGAATTATACACCATTTATTCAACTACGTGACAAAGACACTATCCACTTTATATTTCTACATAATTTGAAGGACGTTTTGGGGGGGTTTCTGTACTTTTGACATTTTTGGCAACCTTTACTCCACTACATTCCAAAGAAAATATATACTTTTCAAATGCTTAGCAGGACAGGAAAATTGTACAATTCACGCACTTATCAAGAGAACATCCCTGGTCATCTACTGCATCTGATCTGGAGGACTCACTAAACACAAATGCTTTGTTTGTAAATTATGTCGGAGTGTTGGAGTGTGCCCATGGTTATCTGTAAATTCAAATAGCATTTATGTTCTATTAATGTTCTGTATTATGTCATGTTTCATGTTTTGTGTTGGACCCCAGAAAGATTAGCTACTGCTTTTCATCAGTTATTCTGCGCTCTGGCACACTCAGACGAGAGTGCTCTGAAATCGGAGTAGATAGCCAGAGTGAATTTATGTCCATTATGTCCATATTTCCGACAGAGATGGCCGCCTCGCTTCGCGTTCCTAGGAAACTATGCAGTATTTCGTTTTTTTACATGTTATTTCTTACATTGGTACCCCAGATAATCTCTAATCTGCTCTTGCAACAGCTAATGAGGATCATAATAAAATATCAAATACCAATAAGAACAAGAAAATCATGCTTTCTGGTTTGCTTAATATAAAGAATTCTAAATTATTTATTATTTTTATATTGATACTTAAGTATATTTGAGCATTTACTATTACTTTTGATATTTAAAAGCAGATACTTTTAGACTCACTCAAATATATTGAACAACAGTGGTCTAGGGCACTGCCTCGCAGTGCTAGCTGTGCCACCAGAGACTCTGGGTTCGCGCCCAGGCTCTGTCGCAGCCGGCCGTGACCGGGAGGTCCGTGGGGCAACGCACAATTGGCCTAGCGTCATCCGTGTTAGGGAGGGTTTGGCCGGTAGGGATATCCTTGTCTCATCACGCACTAGCGACTCCTGTGGCAGGCCGGGTGCAGTGCACGCTAACCAGGTCGCCAGGTGCACGGTGTTCCTCCAACACATTGGTGCGGCTGACTTTCGGGTTGGATGCGCGCTGTGTTAAGAAGCAGTGTGGCTTGGTTGGGTTGTGTATTGGAGGACGCATGGCTTTCGACCTTCGTCTCTCCCTAGTCCGTACGGGAATTGTAGCGATGAGACAAGATAGTAACTACTAACAACAATTGGATACCACGAAAAGGGGGAGAAAAGGGGATAAACATTTTTTAAATTAAAAAAAAAAACATATATATATATATATTTGTCTTAATTTTAAAAAATGTTTAAAAAAAAATATATATATATATATATATATTGAACAAATATAAATGCAACATGTAACAATTTCAATGATTTTACAGTTTATAAAAGGAAATCAGTCAATTTAAATACATTAATTAGGCCCTAATCTATGGATTTCACATGACTGGGCAGGGATGCAGCCATGGGTGGGCCTGGGAGGCCATAGGCCCACCCACTGGATAGTCAGCCCAGCCAACCAGAATGAGTATTTCCACACAAAAGGGCTTTATTACAGACAAAAATATGCATCAGTTTCATCAGCTGTCCTGGTGGCTGGTCTCAGACGATCCTGCAGGTGAAGAAGCTGGATGTGGAGGTCCTGGGCTGGTATGGTTACATGTGGTCTGCGCTAAAGATGCCGGTTGGACGTACCATGTCTCTAAAACGAGGGCTTATGGTAAAGAAATAAACATAACATTCTCTGGCAACAGCTCTGGTGGACATTCTTGCAGTCATGCCAATTGCACACTTATGCCTGCCCATACCGTAACCCCCATTCAAAACATGAGACATCTGTAGCATTGTTTCACAAAACTGCACATTTTAGAGTGGTATTTTATTGTCCCCAGCACAAGGTGCACCTGTGCATATGGAACATTTCTGGAATCTTTTATTTCAGTTCCTGAAACATGGGATCAACACTTTAGATGATGCGTTTATATTTTTGTTCAGTATAGTATTTTACTGGGTGACTTTCACTTGAGTCATTTTCTATTATGCATCTTTACTTTTACCCAAGTATGACAATTGTGTACTTTTTCCACCACTGCCTATTGTGTACATATGTTGTACTACTATGAATACTACTAGGGATGTCAAACGTTCAGTGTTTGTCTATTGTTGTGACCTAGATGAAGATCAGATCAAATGTTATGACCAATTTATGCAGAAATCCAGGTATTTCCAAAGGGTTCACATACTTTTTCTTACCACTGTAAGGAGGAAATAATCACATTTGCAGCATGAATGGAGAATGTTTTAGGTACAAACCGGTTCATGGGGGATACAAGTGAAGACAATAGCTGTGTTCGAATACCCATACTAAGTATTAGTTCATATTAGTGTACTGTAAATGAACGGTATCCTTTCAGTGAGCATACTAGTGCTACGCCTATCTACCGGAAGTTGATTATCTTGCTATGCAACCACTTGCTAGCTTGTTAGCATAACAAATTACTAGATATCATTTTTTTTGTGTTTGTAAATTCTTAAATTCAGAGCGTTGTCAGATTGTACATTCGTAAATTCTGAGCGTTTCCCCTCTCAGAGCATTCAGAGCGCACACTGGCGGAGGAGTAGGGTTGATCCGAGCGTTCTGACAATCACAAGGCAGTCAAGAAAACAAGCTAACTGGCAAGCTACTTCCAGACACAAATGAGAGAACACCTCACTAACAATTTTACTCGCCATAGCAGAGCTGGTTAGGCTGTTTTCATGTTATCTACAGCATTGGTGACTAACTGTGCTGCCGACGGAAGCACAGTTAAGGCAAAACACAGGATCCGCTTCGGGAAAGTCATATTCCTGGTCGAAATGATGGTGAGTTGACGTTGCTCTTATATTCAGTAGTTCCTCCCGACTGTATGTAATGAAACCTAAGATTACCTGGGGTACCAATGTAAGAAATAACATGTAAAAAAACTAAATACTGCATAGTTTCCTAGGAACGCGAAGCGAGGCGGCCATCTCTGTCGGAAATATGGACATAATGGACATAAATTCACTCTGGCTATCTACTCCGATTTCAGAGCACTCTCGTCTGAGTGTGCCAGAGCGCAGAATAACTGATGAATTTACGAACGCTCAACTTCCGTTTAATATGGCCGGTGTCCGTAAACGTCTGCAGCACAGCCGGCGACACTAAACAACGATGCCGTAAAAGGGGCAAACGAAGTGGTCTTCTGGTCAGGCTCTTGACAACAAGGTTGATGAAATCCGAGCAAGGGTTGCCTTCCAGAGGGACATCAGAGACTGTAAGCTCCCGCGCTCAGGTCTGTTCAACGCTGGTCCGACCAATCTGATTCCACGCTTCAAGACTGCTTCGATCACGTGGATTGGGATATGTTCCGCATTGCGTCCAACAACAACATTGACGAATACGCTGATTCGGTAAGCGAGTTCATTAGAAAGTGTATCGGCGATGCTATACCCACAGCAACGATTAAAACATTCCCAAACCAGAAACCGTGGATTGATGGCAGCATTCACGCGAAACTGAAAGCGCGAACCACTGCTTTTAACCAGGGCAAGGTGACCGGAAACATGACCAAATACAAAAAGTGTAGCTATTCCCTCTGCAAGGCAATCAACGGCTCAGACACAAGAGGTATGTGGCAGGGTCTACAGTCAATCACGGATTACAAAAATAAATCAGCCCCATCGCGGACCAGGATGTCTTGCTCCCAGACAGACTAAATAACTTTTTTGCTCGCTTTGAGGACAATACAGTGCCACTGACACGGCCCGCTACCAAAACCTTTGGGCTCTCCTTCACTGCAGCCGACGTGAGTAAAACATTTAAACGTGTTAACCCTCGCAAGGCTGCAGGCCCAGACGGCATCCCCAGCCGCGTCCTCAGAGCATGCACAGACTAGCTGGCTGGTGTGTTTACGGACATATTCAATCAATACTTATCCCAGTCTGTTGTTCCCACATGCTTCAAGTGGGCCACCATCGTTCCTGTTCCCAAGAAAGCTAAGGTAACTGAGCTAAACGACTACCGCCCCGTAGCACTCACTTCCGTCATCATGAAGTGCTTTGAGAGACTAGTCAAGGACCATATCACCTTCACCCTACCTGACACCCTAGACCCACTCCAATTTGCTTACCGCCCCAATAGGTCCACCGACTACGCAATCGCAACCACACTGCACACTGCCCTAACCCATCTGGACAAGAAGAATACCTATGTTCATCGACTACAGCTCAGCATTTAACACCATAGTACCCTTCACCCTACCTGACACCCTAGACCCACTCCAATTTGCTTACCGCCCCAATAGGTCCACCGACTACGCAATCGCAACCACACTGCACACTGCCCTAACCCATCTGGACAAGAAGAATACCTATGTTCATCGACTACAGCTCAGCATTTAACACCATAGTACCCTCCAAGCTCGTCATCAAGCTCGAGACCATGGGTCTCGACCCCGCCCTGTGCAACTGGGTACTGAACTTCCTGGCGGGCCGCCCCCAGGTGGTGAGGGTAGGTAACAACATCTCCACCCCGCTGATCCTCAACACTGGGGCCCCACAAGGGTCCATTCTGAGCCCTCTCCTGTACTCCCTGTTCACCCACGACTGCGTGGCCATGCACGCCTCCAACTCAATCATCAAGTTTGCGGACGACACAACAGTGGTAGGCTTGATTACCAACAACGACTAGACGGCCTACAGGGAGGAGGTGAGGGCCCTCAGAGTGTGGTGTCAGGAAAATAACCTCACACACAACGTCAACAAAACAAAGGAGATGATTGTGGATTTCAGGAAACTGCAGAGGGAGCACCCCCCTATCCACATCGACGGGACAGTAGTGGAGAGGTTGGTAAGTTAAGTTCCTCGGCGTACACATCACGGACAAACTGAATTGGTCCACCCACAGACAGCGTTGTGAAGAAGGCACAGCAGCGCCTCTTCAACCTCAGGAGGCTGAAGAAATTTGGCTTGTCATCAAAAGCACTCACAAAATTCTACAGATGCACAATCGAGAGCATCCTGTCGGGCTGTATCACCGCCTGGTACGGCAACTGCTCCGCCCACAACCGTAAGGCTCTCCAGAGGGTAGTGAGGTCTGCACAACGCATCACCGGGGGCAAACTACCTGCCTTCCAGGACACCTACACCTACACCTACGATGTCACAGGAAGGACATAAAGATCATCAAGGACAACAACCACCCGAGCCACTGTCTGTTCACCCCGCAATCATCCAGAAGGCGAGGTCAGTACAGGTGCATCAAAGCAGGGACCGAGCGACTAAAAAACAGCTTCTATCTCAACGCCATCAGACTGTTAAACAGCCACCACTAACATTGAGTGGCTGCTGCCAACATACTGACTCAACTCCAGCCACTTTAATAATGTAAATTGATGTAAAAATGTATCACTAGCCACTTTAAACAATGCCACTTAATATAATGTTTACATACCCTACATTACTCATCTCATATGTACTGTACTCTATACCATCTACTGTATCTTGCCTATGCTGTTCTGTACCATCACTCATTCATATATCTTTATGTACATATTCTTTATCCCTTTACACTTGTGTGTACAAGGTAGTAGTTGTGGAATTGTTAGGTTAGATTACTCGTTGGTTATTACTGCATTGCCGGAACTAGAAGCACAAGCATTTCGCAAACACTCGCATTAACATCTGCTAACCATGTGTATGTGACAAATAAAATTTGATTTGACTACACCACTTAGCTTAGGATGACGTGAATAATCAAATCAATAAACGTTGGGCAGTTAGTTAGCATATAGTTAATACACTGGCAAGTTCAATATATTAGTAGCCAACTAATGAGGTAACTAACTAACATACCTACTGCTGTAATGATATGCGGTTCGTAAAGATAGCGTAGCCAACACATTGTGAGCCAACAAAACGTGTTGTGTAATTTATTTGAAAAGTCATTCGTTTATTACATTGCTCAACATTTTCTTAACATTTGTCAAAATTAGTTAAAGCAATGAATTTGTATCTGCTCTTGTCGGACTGTATATTTTCCTCCTCAAATCTGAAAACGGTGTGAAGCCACGCACATTTTCTGAAGAATTTCATTATGGGCCTTAAAAGTACAGAAAGTGTCCTCTGAGTGAATTCTTCATATTTTGTAGAATGTAGTACAGCTGGGAACTTTTGGCATACTAACTATCCATACTATGACCAATAAGTATACTACATACTCAATTTACATCACAAATCGTATGGTTAGTGTGGTCGAACACAGCTAATGTGTTTGGACCTATGATGAAACGACTCAATATCGCCATCTGCTGGTCGTTGGGCTATATCATGACTAACGATCAGCTAGCTAGCTTACTATTAGCTATCTAATTATGCTGCTAGTATCCATGGTGACCAAAATGTCCTAATCATGACAATGAGTAATACTAGGGCTACAATCCAAAAGACACCCTCATCCACTTATGCCCTTGGGGGAATCCCCGTCGCCATCTTGGAGGGTGGTGAAAATTATTAGCTAAGCAAGGGAAGTTTGCAATGTCAGCCCCTCAGTCCTCATTTTTAGTCGGCTTCGCGAGTGTTCACTCCGGGCCTGAAACTCCCCATAATTCAATTCGCTATGATTGTACATCCGCTAAGAAAAGTCCACGAAAACTTAAAAACAACATCAATGGAGAAGTCAACCTACAAGTGTAAGTAAAAACAAATGCAAATAAGTTAGACATTTTGCTACTACATAAAAAGTAAATGTTTTTGTTTGGTTATCTTTTGGAAATTGTAGAAATATGTTCCAGCTAGACAGGCTAACGTTTGTTAGCTAATTAATTTGCAAGCTATCATACAGTAGGCGTATATTAATAATTATATATTTAATATAAGTAGACATACACTCATAATTGACTGTAGCGCATATAAAAACACCCACAAGCTACGGGTGGCTGAGAACACAATCATCACGGGATGAACGAGTGACGAGTTTCCGGCCAAGTGTGGTCCATTTAAAAATCATTCATACCTCGCCCTAAAAGTGTATACTCGTCAGACGTAATCAGAAGTGTCCACTTAATTTGAGGGTGTGTCTTTTAAGTGTTTGGACCATAACCTAGGTTATATCTAGAGGTGGTATGGCTATCATTTGCTCAATTAGCTAGCAATTCATCTCCCAGTTGTTAACTAGAACGCCAGGTAATGTTAGCTGGCTAGTCCGATAACGTTAGTTAACTAGTCCGTTAGCTATAAATTAACTAGCTAATGTTAGCGAGCTAGCTAAACAGTTTGACATTACCTGCTGACATTACCTGAAACACACATCACTGTTATCAAGTCATCATTATCGTGCATCATCATCCGTGAATATCACAGGTTACATTAGCTTAGTTAACATTAGCCGGATAGCCAATGCAATTTGTCTATATTTACAGTCAACAATCAATTTTCTGTGTCATTACCGGAAGATTCATCATTTAGCCTTCCAACCGTTTTACGATTCTTCTGGTTATAACGAAGAATGTGTGTCTACTCTTGATTGCATCCTCTTTGCCCTTTTGTTATTCCTGAAGTTTTTAAAGCTCAGTGCAGTTTTTACTCCGGCGTCCATTTTGGATCTATCCACCGGTGGAATCGGTTACCATAGCCACAAAGTCAACATTGGCTATCGTAAAAATGGATTGAAACTAAAATTAGATTTTGGTCTTAATTTGAAGTTAAGGTTAGGCATAATGTTAGTAGTTTCGTTATGGTTCACATTTTAAGAAGCGAAATTGTAGGAATAGGCGGGGTTAGTGGCTGTGGTAACTAGTGACGACCGGTGAAATCGCAACCTTCCTTAATTAAAGTGAGCGCACTTATTTTGCTTTGTTTACTTGGGGCAAAGCAGTCGGTCACCTTTGGTAGTGGGTGACTAGGCAAGCACATTACCTGGCTGAAGGAGCCCAGACCTATGCCGAGTTTACATGCTGTCGGAATGAGTTCCCAATGGGAAATGTCACTTGAATGACCCTTTTAGTGGGAATTAAAAGTGGGGAAGTGAGAAAATCATGCCGAGTTGTGAAGTTTCACCACTGATTTTTTGCATTTTCAACCAAAAGATGACTGCAAATCCGTTTTGGACAATTACTAACATATCAATATGTATAATTTAGCTAGTATGGCCATTGTCAATGTTAAGCAAGCTAGTTAACTTTATTACTAAAACATTTTGTTAGCTAAAGTCTTAGGCTATTGGTTGAATAATTGTTCCGAGTGTAATAGCGCATGAACACAATCATGTCGCCAATTTTACGACTTCCCAGTTGCCCAATTCCGACAAGCGCGTGAAGCCAGCACTATTGATACACATAAACTCACTTTATGTTGGAGGTAGTGTTTCCAACTTACTGCTTCCATCTATTTAGCCCTGTCAGATACGTGATCAAGGGGCTGTAGGTAGAGGTTAAGGCAGTCACAATGTTGTCGCCCTGAACTACCTCATCTGATTAATCAAATCAAGGGTTATGTTCCACTGCTTAGACCTTGCCAGATCTTACAACGCCTGGATAGGTACTTTACCTATCAACTAACAACATCATACGTTATAGCAATCTGTCAGTTGATGAAATATGCCTGCATTCAAAACAACTTGGAACTCGGAAATCTCTGACTTCAGTGCGTTCAGGACCACTGGGAACTCTGGAAAAACTAGCTCCAACTGGGATAAATCGTTTTGAACAGTCATCCAACTTGGAATTCCAACTCAGTAACTCGGGCCTCTTGCTAGAGCTCCGACTTCCCGACCTGAAGATCACGAACGTCATGATTTGACCTCGTATTTTTCTGAGTTCCCAGTTGTCTTGAACGCACCAACATGCCATTAAGTCGATGACACAGTCACAGTTGATTACGTAGGACTCAACCATTGGCCGCCCATCCTTTTTTTGCCAGAGGAAGCAGGAAGGGAAGGGATTAACTGTGGAGGAGTTTGTGGTCCAAACGAATGTGAAATCATTGTGACTTCCTAACAAGCATTATATTACACTCTCTCTAAAGTGATCCTAAGACTAATTAAGCAGACACATTGGTCCCGTACTATTAATGTTATTTAAATGTATTTTTGAAATGTACTGTTTCATCATTTTAGATTCAGCTACCAGTGTTTATCATAATCAGTTGAAGAATGAAAAGATTGTTAAAGAATCTAAAAGAAGATTAATTGAGAACTGCTCAATTAGATGGAATGTTAGCCACAAAGTTAACCACTTGGCTTGTACTATTTCTTTTTTTAAGGAGTGGAAATTGTCATTTTATTTAACAGATAGGACAGTGGAGAAAAGACAGGAATGCAACTCACAAGGGCAGTGGGTCAGATTCAAACCCACATCGACCCCCCTGGTATACATGGGTCAGCAGCGGCACCAACTGCTGGACCTCACAAGCCACTGCTATTTTAACTTTATTACCAATATATCTCAGATTAGCATCACTGGGTTACATTTGGCGTGGTTTGTTTGACCAGATGGTATTGGAGTGAGATGTGGGGTTATTTTTAAATGTGTTTATACTATAGGCTGTCTCCACTGCAGGTTTTGACTTGAGGGTGCATCTCTGCATCCGTTGGCCTCTTTATCCCCGCCTTAATCCCAGAGTGGGAGGTGACAGCCAGAATGTGTCTGGTTGTAAATTCACTACATACTGATGTGAGACAGGTGATGGTCACTTTTATGGGCCCCAGAGAGTCAGACTAAGATGGCTTTTGCGTGGAGTGTCTGGGGTCATGGGGAGCTCAAGTGGCTGTTTATGGCACCCTCTTCTCTGTCTGGGATATTACAATTGCTATACAAAATAGCTTAGAGACAGCCATGTTACAGAAAAAACAGGCCAAAGTAAGCTAATGCTGCCACATCTTGTTTGGAAACAACAAAGAAGCATCACTTTAATTTCACAATCATATTTCTTACGACATTAAATATTCCGTTTACCTTTATGACTGTCTAATGTCCATTGCCATGTTCCCTCAAGATATAGTCCTGTTTGTGGGGTGGATTGCAGGACTAAACAGCCGTGGTGTGAAAGCCGTTGAATTCAGTGTCCCAGAGAAAACAGCTGCTGCCCAGTATTCAAGGCTATTACTACGACAGCTGCCAAACTCAGGAGACTACCTCAAGTTTTACTATGTAAAGATCCTTGAGCTCTAGAAAAGCACTATATAAATCCAATCAGTTAGGTCTATTATTCTTAGTCTTATTTTTAACTCTTTCATGGACAGACAGGACCATCTTTCCTCAAACAAATGGCCTTCTATCAAATAATCAACATAACACACATTCAGAAATACTTTTGGACTCCTTTGTGTTTCTCAATGTATTTTGGACTCCTTTGCTGTCACTTGCATTCACTTCCTTTCAGGGCTGAACTGGAGGAATCTCCTCTGTGACCCCAGTTACCCGGGCAGCTGCTACTCAAACGACTTCAAACCTGTTAACCTGTTGTAACCTGTGTCTATATAAGGCCATATCCTCTAGCATACAGCTCAAATGGCAGCTGATCACGTTCAATATTCTCTATTAGGGTGGGTTCTAAAGCAATCCCCAGTCTCCAGATTGTGCTGTGATGCTGTATGTATTTCTGACACCCAGTACTTCCATGACCATTAAGTTGCTGTTGGGCTTGTAAATTATGTTGTTATTGTTTACATCTTGTACTTCATCAACTAGCATCCCATTGGGCACAAACGTCAGTTCAATGTCAGTTCAACGATTTAGGTTCAAAGTTGGTTGAAAAAAAGACTACATTCACTTACGTTAATTACTTTTTTAAATCCAATCAGTTTTCCACATTGATTCAACGTCATCACATACAGTATAATTTCTTGGTTGAAATGACATGGAAACAAATGCATCCCAGGTTATTTGCACATGCAAATAGCTTTTTCAATCAATGATACTGTATATCTGTAGTGCCTAATGAATTAGAAAGATTACATTTTAAAAGATGATTTTAAAATATACATAATTGTTGTCTAAAGTGACCTATGACAACAAAAACATGGCGTATTAGGCTTTTCAATTGTGATAAGGTAAGAGAGTGGTACATGAAGGTACAAGTAAGTTACTGTTGAAGTCAGAAGTTTACATACACTTAGGTTGGAGTCATTAAAACTTGTTTTTCAACCGTTCCACAAATTTCTTGTTAACAAACTATAGTTTTGTCAGGTTAGGACATCTACTTTGTGCATGACACAAGTCATTTTTCTAACAATTGTTTACAGACCGATTATTTCACTTATAATTCACTGTATCACAATTCCATTGGGTCAGTAGTTTACATACACTAAGTTGACTGTGCCATTAAACAGCTTGGAAAATTCCAGAAAATGATGTCATGGCTTTAGAAGCTTCTGATTGGCGAATTGACATAATTTGAGTCAATTGTAGGTGTACCTGTGGATGTATTTCAAGGCCTACCTTCAAACTCAGTGCCTCTTTGCTTGAAAATTAAAAGAAATCAGCCAAGACCTCATAAAAAAATTGTAGACCTCCACAAGTCTGGTTCATCCTTGGGAGCAATTTCCAAACATCTGAAGGTACCACATTCATCTGTACAAACAATAGTTCGCAAGTATAAACACCATGGGACCACGCAGCGTCATACCGCTCAGGAAGGAGATGCGTTCTGTCTCCTAGAGATGAATGTACTTTGGTGCAAAAAGTGCAAATCAATCTCAGAACAACAGCAAAGGACCCTGTGAAGATGCGGGAGGAAACAGGTACAAAAGTATCTATATCCACAGTAAAATGAGTCCGATATCTATCTAACCTGAAAGGCCGCTCAGCAAGGAAGAAGCCACTGCTCCAAAACCAACATTAAAAAATCCAGACAACGGTTTGCAACTGCACATGGGGGCAAAGATCGTACTTTTTGGAGAAATGTCCTCTGGTCTGATGAAACACAAATATAACTGTTTGGCCATAATGACCATTGTTATGTTTTGAGGAAAAAGGGGGAGGCTTGCAAGCCGGAGAACACCATCCCAACCGTGAAGCACGGGGGTGGCAGCATCATGTTGTGGGGTTGCTCTGCTGCAGGAGGGACTGGTGCACTTCACAAAATAGATGGCATCATGAGGAGGGAACATTTTGTGGATATATTGAAGCAACATCTCAAGACATCGGTCAGGAAGTTAAAGCTTGGTCACAAATGGGTCTTCCAAATGGACAATGACCCCAAGCATACTTCCAAAGTTGTGGCGAAATGTCTTAAGGACAACAAGGTCAAGGTATTGGAGTGGCCATCACAAAGCCCTGACCTCAACCCCATAGAACATTTGTGGCCAGAACTGAAAAAGCATGTGCAAGCAAGGAGGCCTACAAACCTGACTCAGTTGCACCAGCTCCGTCAGGAGGAATGAGCCAAAATTCACTCAACGTATTGTGGGAAGCTCGTGGAAGGCTACTTGAAACGTTTGACCCAAGTTAAACAATGTAAAGGCAATGCTACCAAATACTAGTTGAGTGTATGTTAACTTCTGACCCACTGTGAATGTGATGAAAGAAATAACAGCTGAAATAAATTATTCTCTCTACTATTATTCTGACATTTCACATTCTTAAAATGAAGTGGTAATCCTAACTGACCTAAGACAGGGAATATTTACTAGGATTGTATGTCAGAAATGGTGAAAAACGTATTTGGCTAAGGTGTATGTCAACTTCCTACATCAACTGTATATTCTTCTAAACCAAAAGGGGTATATTTATTAGTTGGACACTTAAGTTCATAATATATAGCCATTGATTCTGGAAGAACACACTGTATAAATGCCTCATGAGCTTTGTTCAACTGTCTAACCCATCAGAACCCAAAATATAAGCTTGTTTTATGGCTTTGTTTGTAAACAAAGCAATTGCAAACAAACACTGTATATCATAGCCCTGTCTATGAATTTGTTGGTTAAGACAACATATACAAAATTGTTGCATTTCTCCAGGCCCATACTTCAGCAGTTTACTGGTGTCCACTTTGTTATTGTTTGAACTGCAGATTGCCCCTTTAAAGTGAACATCCGACACTGGTCTTCTGTAGACTACACACTATGGAAGCCCCATGATCTACTATGTAACACAGAGATCCGGTGCTGGGAAGCACAGTAAATTGTCCATATTAGTCATCCCAATCTTCACGATACTGAAATCAGTACTGCAATAACCTTGCCACTCAGATATGTTGTCAGGAACATACTCGGGCCTCTCCCAGGTCCCCGTGTTATGAGTTACAAAACACAAGTTTGACTTTCACTGCAGGGACATGAATGATGTAAATCTTGTTATTACAAAATACTGAGAGGCAATAAACTCATGCTGGCAGTTATGATCTCAAAAATGTTCTACCCCAATATAATTTCAATAATCCTTACCGCAAGGGATGGTTTACCTTCTTACTCAATGACAGCAAACAGTTGTTCGTAAGGTTTTGGCGTAATGTTGATAAACAAATATACATATATTTAACTCATTCTTATATGTGTCTGTTTGTGGTTGTGTTTGGTAGTAATTAGCTTACTACAGTAACATCTACAAATGTATGGATAATGATTTGTAAATGACAAACAACTATAAGAAATGATTTAATAAGATACATTA
The DNA here is from genome assembly GCF_023373465.1 of Oncorhynchus keta. NCBI lineage: Eukaryota > Metazoa > Chordata > Actinopteri > Salmoniformes > Salmonidae > Oncorhynchus > Oncorhynchus keta. Next base: position 18,846,665 of record NC_068429.1, read on the forward strand.
TTATAACACATTACCTTTATTTGAAGTTAGCAAAATCCAATTCAAAGACAAATATCACAGAAATACATAGTGGCAAGAGGAGTCAGCCCCCAATTCTCTCCTCCAATCCACATCCTTGATTAGAGGAGCCATAATTAACTTCTGCTTGGTTAGCACTCCAAACTCTCAACCAGATAAATAGAGCCTCAGAGCCGCATCAATGACAGACAGCTTCTACCTCTGTGGTAAGACTAACTTCTTTAACTCTGTTTATTCTAATGTCTCGGCACCTGATAATGTAGTTGTATTGTAAAGTTGCAATCTGTTCTAAATGCATTTGTCTGTTGTGACAGGGTATGAAATGTGTTTTGTGCATGGAATGTGTTTTTAAGTGGATTAATCTGGGATGCCATTCAACTTTTCTTACAACTCTTCAGGTGGGATGAGACTAAGTAATGTGTTTTTAATCATGACACCTCAATGTCTTACAGAACCCTCTAACACACAATTTAATCTGGGAGAGGAAGACAAGGTGAGACATTGTTAGAGTTTTTCACTCACATTTTTTCTATTGGAGAGTATTCTATGAGACAGTGTTATATTAACTACACAAGCTTACTACTTACCTAACTTTGTTGCTAATGTATAAAAGAATGAGCTTACCAAACCCGCTCACAGGATTGGTTAACTCTTGAGGTCCGTCTGGTCTCGACCAATTTAGGTAAATCCTCTTATCCTTTTATTGCCCCCCGTTGTTGGAATAACATGAAACCATGAATTCCCTGGTGCCGTCACGGCAGTTTAGGACTGTGGTGTTGAATCAATTCATTGAGGATTGCAGCTGTTTCAATTGATTGTATAATTTATTTGTTGAAATTGTGGTGTTGAGGTTGTGCCTTATGGTTATATTTATTCTTATTATTTTAATTGTAATGTCAATTATTCTTCCTGTTGTGAGAAAATGTTTGTACTCAGGGCAACATTGGGAATGAGACCTTGGTCTCAATTGGGTTATCCTGAATAAATTAGTGAATTTAAAAAAAAAACAGTTAAAAAAAAATAATTTGTTTGCTTTGTTTATGTTTCTCAGTGAGTCGCCACCATGAGTACCGACGCAGAGATGGCTTCTTATGGCAAAGCCGGTGTATACCTCCGTAAGCCTGAGAAGGAGAGGATTGAGGCCCAAAGCCAGCCCTTCGATTCAAAGAATGCCTGCTATGTGACCGATGTTAAGGAGCTGTACCTCAAGGGTACCATTGTTGGCAGAGAAGGGGGAAAGGTCCAAGTGAAAGTCCTTGACACTGGGGAGGTAAGCCTACAACAGGACAGAATTCAGTTTCAAGTTGAAGTTTGTTTATTCACAATTATATCTCAAAGCAAAATAACTTCAGATGTTGCAGGAGAACTTAAAACTTGTAGTTTATTTGAGGTTTAAAAAGGCTTCTGAATATTGTAATTTCACACATAAAAATGAACATGTCCTGTTGCTGCAGGATTATTTTACTGCTGTAGTAAACTGACTCAAATGAAGATCCTACATCTGTACAGTAAAATATATGACGGACTTGATAATTACTAAATTAAAGCAGTGTCGACAGATTCAGTAACAGTTCTTCCAATTGATCCAAGTGTAATGTAGATTACCGACTGATTTTCAGACTAATGACTTCAAAGAAGCTGATGTCTTCGAAATGAACCCTCCAAAGTTTGACATGATTGAGGACATGGCCATGATGACCTACCTCAATGAAGCCACTGTCCTGTATAACCTCAAAGAGCGTTATGCAGCATGGATGATCTACGTAAGAAACCTATTCTACATATAAATTACTGTATATAGGTATATATACACACTCATAAGTGAACATAGGACACCACCATATAAGGGAAATCTAAAATGCCCAAACTCCAAAATACACATGCTGTTTGTAAATTAAAAACACCTTTGCAAAAATAATGTAACTGAATACAAGAAACACTTGTAAGTGTTCCACAGAAGCTCTATACAGTTTAATAGAAAAGCTGATTTTGTTAATCCCCTAACTTCCTTCCCTTCATCCAGACCTACTCTGGGCTCTTCTGTGCCACGGTGAATCCCTACAAGTGGCTCCCTGTGTATGACGAAGAGGTTGTTAACGCTTACAGAGGAAAGAAGCGCATGGAGGCTCCACCCCATATCTTCTCTGTCTCTGACAGGGCCTATCAGTTCATGTTGACGGGTATGATCTTATACATGTGGATGAACGGATAGATTGATGGATAAATAGATAGAAGCTCACACAAGCAGATATGGGCAGCCAAGGTACTAGCTAGAAAAGTCAATGCAATAATATATTTTTTATTTACATCTAGTGAAAAGCGTGTGCAACACTATCTACTACTTTAAGATAATTGGCAAATGCCATAATGTATCAAAACGGTTTATATTCATATTCTTTGTTGTTTTTTTGCCTGCAGATAGGGAGAACCAGTCTATCCTGATTACGTAAGTTCTCAACTAACATCTAACATTATAGTTAGTTGGATATCATAACAATTATTAAGCGTATACGTGAACTATAGTAAATGAGGAAACATCTCAAAGTGTACTTTTTAGTGATTATGTTTTGAATGTCTGACACTGAAACATGAACCTCTTATTCTCTGTCATATAAACCAGTGGAGAATCTGGTGCAGGAAAGACTGTCAACACCAAGCGTGTCATCCAATACTTTGCCACCATTGCTGTGTCTGGAGGAGAAAGAAAGAGGGCGGCAGAACCCGGCAAAATGCAGGTACAGGTGTAGGATCTTAATTTGATGACCCTGTTGCAGGACAACTTCCAATGCAATGCAGGAAATGTAAAACTTGTAGTGTGTTTTAGGTTTACAAAACCTTTTGAAGTTTCCACTTTGACATTTCAAACTTGATTTCGCCTTAAGAAAAATGTATCAACCCCTACAAAATGTCCATTAATTGTACTAAACAAAAATATAAACGCAATATGAAACCATTTCAAATATCTTACTGAGTTACATTTCATATAAGGAAATCAGTCAATTGAAATAAATTCATTAGTCCCTAATCTATTTCACATTACTGGGAATACAGATATGCATCTGTTGGTTACAGATCCTGTACCTTTAAAAAAAAAGTAAAAAGTAAACCAGTCAGTATCTGGTGTGACCACCATTCACCTTATGCAGTGCAACACATCTCCTTGCATAGAGCTGATCAGGCTGTTTATTGTGGCCTGTGAAATGTTGTGCGACACCTGTCGCATTGTGTTGTGTGACAAGGCTGCACATTTTAGAGTGGCCTTTTATTGTCCCCAGCACAAGGTGCACTTGTATAATGATCATGCTGTTTAATTATCTTCTTGATATGCCAAACCTGTCAGGTGGATGGATTATCTTTGCAAATCAGAAAAACAGGGATGTAAACAAATTTGTGCACAGCATTTGAGAGGAGTACGTTTTTTGTGTATATGGAACATTTCTGGGATTTTTTATTTCAGCTCATGAAACATGGGACCAACACTACATGTTGTGTGTATATTTTTGTTCAGTGTATAATCCACATAATAATTCACATTTCCTGTTGCTGCAGCATTATTTTGCTGCAGTGTCAAACTGGCTCAAATTAAGATCCTACATCTGTAGGCCAGATATATATATATATATATATATAATCACTGCTTATTTTAAGACAGTTCCACCACTGTTGAAAAGGGTGTTCTATAGTACTGTATGTCATGCTGTTTCTGACCAATTTGTGTTCGTCTCCTTCAGGGGTCTCTTGAAGATCAGATTATTGCTGCCAACCCTCTGCTGGAGGCTTACGGTAATGCCAAGACAGTTCGGAACGACAACTCTTCTCGTTTTGTAAGTATGAGGGACACACTTGCCATGCTTGAATATTCCTTATTGATCTAGAATGACATGACAATGAAAGGCTGTACGATTGAGACATATCCAGTATTTCCAAATGTCCGTGTTAAACAACGGTTTAGAAATAAAGGAAAGCCCTATTTTCAGAGTACTGAGATGGACACCATGGCAGTTTCCTTTTGTTGACTCATTCCCTCATTTCTAACCCCCATGCTCTTCTTTAGGGTAAATTCATCAGGATTCACTTCCACAGTAATGGCAAGCTGTCTAGTGCTGACATTGAGACCTGTAAGTTGGGTGGATTGTTTGTTGGATTGTTTGTCATGAATGCACAATGTCCTAAATTCACAGAGATGATGTTTTATGGAGACCAAGCACTGAACTTGATCACTTCTTCTCTTTCAGACCTGCTGGAGAAGTCCAGAGTGACCTTCCAGCTGCCCGATGAGAGAAGCTACCACATATTCTACCAGATGATGACCAACCACAAGCCTGAGCTGATTGGTACGACAAAGTAGAAAGCTGTTTGACTATTTTTCTCGTTTAGTTGACAGGGAAATTGCACCTGAATCAACATATCAGTTTTCTCATATCAATGTGTAAGTGCTACAGTGAGTTATAAAGTTCAGGGTTGTATTACTCATGATTATTGTAATATTTCTAATTGAGATAGAGTTCAATAAACAGGGAAAGGGGATACCTAGTCAGTTGCACAACTGAATGCATTCAACCGAAGTGTGTCTTTCGAATTTAGCCCTACCCCTCTGAATCAGAGGTATGTGGGGGGTGCCTTAATCGGCATCCACGTCATCAGCGCCCGGGGAACAGTTGTTGTTGGGGGGTTAACTGCTTTGCTCAAGGACAGAGTGGCAGATTTATCCACCTTGCTGGCTCGGGGATTTGTACCTGCGACCTTTCGGTTACTGGCTCTTAACCACTAGGCTATTGCATGGCAAACTATTGCATGGAGAACGACTGCATGGAGAACGACTGTACTCCAGTGGAAATTATGGGGTAAAATCAATCAAACAATCCACGACAAAGTGACAATTCACCACTCAAATGTTGCCCTCATTTGATGACAAGTTAAATGGTATTGTGAAAGATGACATTTCCAGCCTCAGTGAGTTGGAGTTGCGCAAACCAATAAAGGTTCTTCCTGTAGTTTAATGTGTCTGTGAGTCATAAAGTCAGCTTCGTATTCCTGTGGTATAGACTCCTAGGAGGAATAGGGAGGGGAAATGATTAAATCCATACGGTTTCATTTGACCGCTCTATTTTGCATTGCATTACATTTGTATTTTGAGTTGCATTTGGCTCCCAATGCAGATCCAGTACGTCCTTTATGTCCGCACTTTCTAACCTTAATCTTCATCTCATGCAAAAGAGGAAAAGGGAGGGGAAAGCAAATTCCATCTAGTTTAACTAACTCTGTCCGGTTCTCTGTCCGCACAGAAATGACGCTCATCACCACCAACCCCTACGACTTCCCCATGATCAGCCAGGGGCAGATAAAAGTGGCCTCTATCGATGACAAAGAGGAGCTGGATGCCACAGATGTGAGTCTCTCAAACTATATACAAGAATGAATAACGTCTCTATCTCCTCTGAATGCAATGCACAATTATGTTGTTACTTAACTCCAAGCAGTGCAGCCCCATGACACTTTTGTCCAGTTTGAAACTCTCTGCACTTGTGATATCTCCTGTATGTGCGTACACTAAGTTTAACTATGGAGTTCCTGTCACTCAGGCCGCCATTGACATCCTGGGCTTCACCAATGATGAGAAGATAGGCATCTACAAGCTGACCGGCGCTGTCATGCACCACGGCAACTTACGTTTCAAGCAGAAGCAGCGTGAGGAGCAGGCCGAGCCAGACGGCACAGAGGGTGAGTCCTTTCTCCAAACACCGGAATAGAGAAAATGAAACTGGTTTCTCTGTCAGAGTAACACTACATTTGTCCCTGTATATGAGTCTGATGCTCTTTCTCTCTACAGTAGCTGATAAAATCGGTTACCTCTTGGGTCTGAACTCAGCTGACATGCTGAAACTTCTGTGCTACCCCAGAGTGAAGGTTGGCAATGAGTTTGTGACCAAGGGACAGACCGTGCCTCAGGTGAGGTCTTTACATCCAAGATGACATAATTGCTACAACACCACAATTCATTTTGTGTTAGATTTTTTTTTAAATCAAGCTCTATACCAGCAAGACATGAGCATTGTCGCACCTGTTTCTGCACAGGTGTATAACTCTGTGAGCGCTCTGGCCAAGTCCATCTATGAGCGGATGTTCTTGTGGATGGTGATCCGTATCAACCAGATGTTGGACACCAAGCAACAAAGGAACTTCTACATCGGTGTGCTCGACATTGCTGGGTTTGAGATCTTTGATGTAAGTATGTGATTATTACAGAATAAACAGTTTATGGCTTTAAGGTCTTATGACAGAAGGTGATTGAACTAATCTTCTTTGAACTTCACTAACAGTTCAACACCATGGAGCAGCTGTGTATCAACTTCACCAATGAGAAACTGCAACAGTTCTTCAACCATCACATGTTTGTCCTGGAGCAAGAGGAGTACAAGAAGGAGGGAATCATCTGGGAGTTCATTGATTTCGGCATGGACTTGGCTGCCTGCATTGAGCTTATTGAGAAGGTACGCAGACTGAGAATTCTACTTAAAAAATAATGTACTTTAGAATGGCCTACAACAGAGTTGACAGGGACGGATGTTGGAGTTGAGAGTGAATTATTATCCCTTTGATACAAGATGGCTGCTATTAATGTTACATTATTCATCAGCCAATGGGCATCTTCTCCATCCTTGAAGAGGAGTGCATGTTCCCCAAGGCTTCAGACACTTCCTTCAAGAACAAGCTGTATGACCAGCATATGGGCAAGAAAAAGACTTTCCAGAAGCCCAAGCCTGCCAAGGGAAAGGCTGAGGCCCATTTCTCCTTGGTGCACTACGCTGGTATTGTGGACTACAACATCTGTGGCTGGCTGGACAAGAATAAGGACCCCCTGAATGAGTCAGTGGTGCAGCTCTACCAGAAGTCTTCAGTCAAACTGCTGGTTCTTATCTACGTTGATTCTCCAGCTGAAGGTCATTTAACATTGTTAAATAATCGTTTTTGCCAATATTCCTGATATCAACATTACATTACACAAACTATTTGGTAGCAGTTTCAAATAGATTATCTCCGAAATAAAATATGGTGTTTACCAAATCACTCATGATTTGAACTATTTTTTTACAGACAGAGCATCCAAGAAGGGAGGCAAGAAAAAGGGAGGCTCCATGCAGACAGTGTCTTCCCAGTTCAGGGTGAGCTTTTCAAACCAGATAACTTTGAATGCAGGTTAACTTATCTGGTCAACATTTTTAACGCATCTTATTGACCAGATAAGTTCATTTGTATGAACGATTTCTGAGACGGCTGTTTGGTGTGTCCCCGCCCTGCAGGAGAACTTGGGCAAGCTGATGACCAACTTGAGGAGCACTCACCCTCACTTTGTGCGCTGTCTGATCCCCAATGAGTCGAAGACTCCAGGTACAAGAAACCTTGAGTGAAATACAAAATTGTAACCCAATGGTTTAGCAGCTAGTGAGATTCAGTACCTTAAAACAAAATAAGTACTAAGTAACTACCTGTACTTACATGTGGTACAAGATAGCTGTTTAAGTTATTCCCATATATTTACCCAGAAATAATGGCACTTACATCACCACAATCTATTAGTAGCCCTTACAATATTTGAGTGTTTCTTAGCTTTAATGATATTTTGTGTTTTTCAGGTCTGATGGAGAACTTCCTGGTTATCCACCAGCTAAGGTGTAACGGTGTACTGGAGGGTATCAGGATCTGTAGAAAGGGGTTCCCCAGCAGAATCCCCTACGGTGACTTCAAGCAGAGGTACCCTTTAGAAATGTCATCTATCTAACATGGCTCCATGTTAACTTTAGAATATAACTGAATTTGACAAAATAATAAGAAACTCAAACTCTTTCATTCTGAGAGCTTAAAATATTACATTCTGAAATCTTAAAATATTACATTCTGAAATCTTAAAATATTACATTCTGAGATTTAATAAATACAGACCAAAACAATGTTTGGCATCAATTGGCCTATGCTAGAGTTCATAAAAGAATGGCTAGAATGTTCCGCTGATTTCATAAACAGTGGTAGAACTGTGACACAGCAACAGAATAGCTTTGTTTGCCCACAACTTAAAAACTGACAGTTGCCAGTCTCTCCTAATCCAGGTACAAAGTACTGAATCCCAGTGTTATCCCAGAAGGAACATTTATGGACAACAAGAAGGCTTCTGAGAATCTGCTTGGGTCAATGAATGTGGCGCACGAGCAGTACAAGTTTGGACACACCAAGGTCAGGGTTCAAATACACTCAGGAAAGCAAACACAAAACATAAGTAAATCAACAATGTAAATGCTAACCACTCAATGCCTTTTTACAATAAATCTTGCCGTGTTGATCCCTCATTTAAATTCAACTCTACTTTCTGACTTCTGATGACATCCATTGATAATGTTGACTTATTCTCAGGTGTTCTTAGTTCTTACCGGTGTCTCGGGCATTTACCTTCCTGTTACATGCTCTCAGGTGTTCTTCAAAGCTGGTCTGCTGGGTGTCCTGGAGGAGATGCGAGACGAGAGACTGGCCTCTCTGGTCTGCATGATACAGTCTCTGTGTCGTGGGTTCGCCATGAGGAAGGAGTTTGTGAAGATGATGGAGCGGAGGTGAGGGATAGAAGATATCTCAAGATAAAGGCTCATCCAAATTCATCTAACAGGGTTGCAGTGGTTTCCATTTAATCTCCAATGATTCCAGGGATCAAATAGAACATGTTATATTCACCTTAAATTTACAAATCCTATACTTTTTTTTATTCATTAATTTAATTTCACTTTATTTTCTCTGAGGAGCTGGAGCGTTGTCCTCTAAATAAAATATTACTATTATTTAGCCATAACACTCACCAAGACCCCTGTCTCCTGTTGTTCAGAGAGGCTGTTTTCACCATCAAATACAACATTCGCTCATTCATGAATGTTAAACACTGGCCATGGATGAAGGTGTATTACAAGATCAAGCCACTGCTGAAGAGTGCTGAGACTGAGAAGGAGCTAGCCAACATGAAGGAGGACATTGAGAAGTGCAAAATCTCCCTGACCAAGGCTGAGGCCCGCAAGACAGAGCTTGAGGAGAAGATGGTGACCGTTCTGCAGGAGAGGAATGACCTGACGCTCCAAGTTGCATCTGTGAGCATCTGTCAAGTGCCTGGCTTGATTGCCCATATTTTATAGAAGACGATGGACAGGAGGTGTGCACTGATTAAATTAATGTCTGCCTATTTTTCTATCATTGTGTAACCAGGAATCAGAGAATCTGACTGATGCTGAGGAGAGGTGTGAGGGGCTGATCAAGAGCAAGATCCAGCTGGAGGCCAAACTCAAAGAGACGACCGAAAGGCTGGAGGATGAGGAGGAGATGAATGCTGAGCTGACCTCCAAGAAGAGGAAGCTGGAGGATGAGTGTTTGGAGTTGAAGAAGGACATTGATGACCTGGAGCTCACCCTGGCCAAAGTGGAGAAGGAGAAACACGCCACTGAAAACAAGGTCTAAAATCTTGACATAGCTGAACAATAGTAGAATCAAACCAAACCTAAACAATGACTGAAACTAACCACACAACTTACATACAAATGTTGTTGTGGCTGTGTTCAGGTCAAAAATCTGACTGAGGAGATGGCCTCTCAAGATGAGAGCGTTGCCAAGCTGACCAAGGAGAAAAAAGCCCTCCAAGAGGCTCAACAGCAGACACTGGACGACCTGCAGGCAGAGGAGGACAAAGTCAACACTCTGACCAAGGCCAAGGCCAAGCTGGAACAGCAAGTTGATGACGTGAGTGGAGTCACACTTTATCGAGTCATGGATTTATATATTGTTAGAGTATACATTTAGCTAGGCAGTGGCATAATCGTTGATTGTTAAAAAACTGACACAAGTATCTTAACATGTAGCTTGAGGCTTCTCTGGAGCAAGAGAAGAGGCTCCGTATGGACTTTGAGAGAGCCAAGAGAAAGCTGGAGGGAGACCTGAAACTAGCCCACGAATCCATAATGGACCTGGAGAATGATAAGCAGCAGTCTGAAGAAAAGATCAAAAAGTACATTAAAAAAAATAGTTTTCTGTAGTTAGGAGTTTGAAAGACTCTTTTAAATGAAAAAATGACTGAGTAGTGATGCATTTATCTTACCATAGGAAGGACTTTGAGACCAGCCAGCTCCTCAGCATGATTGAGGATGAGCAGTCTCTGGGTGGTCAGCTGCAGAAGAAAATCAAGGAACTCCAGGTACAGTAGAGTATCTAACCCCGGCTTTAGTATAGTATTCCATATATTACTAGATGTTCTAGATACTAGATGTTCAAAATACTACATGTTCTAGAGACTACATATTCTAGATACTAGATGTTCAAAATACTACATGTTCTAGAGTCTACATATTCTAGATACTAGATGCCAGTCTTATGTATTTAGCAACTTTCTGTTGTTGCAATAAAACAGTATAAATGCACAACTATCCAGCCTATTTTTTATATTTTTTTGCAAGGTCAGTTTAAATTTCCCCATCCTCCCTTGTTTTAGGCTCGTATTGAGGAGATGGAGGAGGATATTGAGGGTGAGCATTCTGCCAGGGCAAAGGTTGAGAAGCAGAGGGCCGATCTCTCCAGGGAACTTGAGGAGATCAGTGATAGGCTGGAGGAAGCTGGAGGAGCCACTGCTGCTCAGATCGAGATGAACAAGAAGCGCGAGGCTGAGTTCCAGAAACTGAGACGCGACCTCGAGGAGTCGACCCTGCAGCACGAGGCCACAGCCGCAATCCTGAGGAAGAAGCAGGCTGACAGTGTGGCGGAGCTCGGAGAGCAGATTGACAACCTGCAGCGCGTTAAGCAGAAACTGGAGAAGGAGAAGAGCGAGTACAAGATGGAGATCGATGACCTCTCCAGCAACATGGAAGCTGTCACCAAGACTAAGGTGAGTATTTGAATCAAACCCCAAATACTCAACATGAATGGAATGCTGCCAGACAGCAGAATTGCATCCAGCTCTAAAGTTGGACACATTTGTAAGCACACCACAGCTTCAACTGAGTGAGTTAATCCTATGGGCACATAGGGTAGTGCAATGACCTGGAAGGTGCAGGGCTGGAGTAGCATCGCTCCCAAATTACTATCTACAAAACCCTACTGCAAGACAGAAATGTATACAAGCTGTACACCATAAGAAAGTAAAATGACATATCTATATTTCACTAACAGGGCAATCTGGAGAAGATGTGCCGTACTATTGAGGATCAGCTGAGTGAGCTCAAGACTGGGAACGATGAGAACCTTCGCCAGATCAACGACATCAGTGGACATAGGGCCAGACTCCTGACTGAGAACGGTACCCACAACAATGACCAACACATTTTCCATACATAATCTAAATCAGTACCCAACAACATGTGTTAGGGGCTATTGTACAAGGCTGCAGTATTTTTAAGAACAGAAGAATTTACAATGTGCAGTCTCATCCCTTGCAGGTGAGTTTGGACGCCAGCTGGAAGAGAAGGGAGCTCTGGTGTTTCAGCTGACCAGAGGCAAGCAGGCCTTCACACAGCAGGTGGAGGAGCTAAAGAGGCAGATTGAGGAGGAGGTCAAAGTAAGGGAATCAAAATACTCTACCAAGCACAGAGTATAGAGTCAAATGCCTCTTGTCATGTTTATAATAACTAAACCATCCTCAGCAATGTATTACTGTAACCTGTTTTGCTATCTCTCACTCAGGCTAAGAATTCCCTGGCCCATGGTGTCCAGTCTGCCCGCCATGACTGTGACCTTCTGAGGGAGCAGTTTGAGTTGGAGCAAGAGGCCAAGGCAGAACTGCAACGCTGCATGTCTAAGGCCAACAGCGAGGTGGCTCAGTGGAGGACCAAGTATGAGACGGATGCCATCCAGCGCACAGAGGAGCTTGAGGAGGCCAAGTAAGCAGTTACACTTAAAACAACCTTTAATTATAACTATGATCCTAAATGTGCGCGTCTTCCCACCTTCCTAATTTCACTTAGTTATGAGGCATCATGTTTATATGATACATTTATCTGATTACCTGTGGAAGCATTAAAATATTAACTCTTTCCTGTCTCACAGGAAGAAGCTGGCGCAGCGTCTGCAGGACGCTGAGGAAATGATTGAGGCAACCAACTCAAAGTGTGCTTCGCTGGAGAAGACCAAGCAAAGGCTGCTGGGAGAGGTGGAGGACATCATGATTGATGTAGAGAGGGCCAACGCTATGGCTGGCAACCTTGATAAAAAGCAGAGGAACTTCGACAAGGTGAAAAAGTACACTTCACACACTATACCGACTTTTGAAATGTGCTATTAAATGGACTGGAAAAATAAATAGCAACAAATCTGATAGGCATTATCAGTATGACCCTGCTGGTTATCTAGGAACATCTTGGCCATGTTCTGTTATAATCTCCACTCGGCACAGCCAGAAGAGGACTGGCCACCCCTCATAGCCTGGTTCCTCTCTAGGTTTCTTCCTAGATTCTGGCGTTTCTAGGAGTTTTTCCTAGCCACCGTGCTTCTACACCTGCATTATTATTATTATTATTATTATTATATATTATTGCTTGTTTGGGGTTTTAGCCTGGGTTTCTGTACAGCAGATTGTGACATCAGCTGATGTAAGAAGGGCTATATAAATACATTTGATTGATGTGTCTCCAGTGATCATAAGGTATCATGGCTTATTTCTGACTAGAAGGAAAGCTGCATCAAGAATAAATCCCATAAAATCCCATAACATCCAATAGGTTCTGGCTGAGTGGAAGCAGAAGTATGAGGTGGGCCAGGCTGAACTGGAAGGAGCTCAGAAGGAGGCTCGTTCTATGAGCACAGAGCTCTTCAAGATGAAGAACTCCTATGAGGAGGCTCTGGATCAGCTGGAGACTCTGAAGCGAGAGAACAAGAACCTCCAACGTGAGTAAACAACAGGAGTTGTTTATTTGGCCCATTTGGAGTGTACAGTTTACAATCACTTTTTATTGTTATCAGTTATAGATGTATTTTTTTGAAACATCTATGGTACCAAAATACTTTTATGCAAAGCTGTATCAAATCAAATCAAATCAAATTTATTTATATAGCCCTTCGTACATTAGCTGATATCTCAAAGTGCTGTACAGAAACCCAGCCTAAAACCCCAAACAGCAAACAATGCAGGTGTAAAAGCACAGTGGCTAGGAAAAACTCCCTAGAAAGGCCAAAACCTAGGAAGAAACCTATATGTATGTATATGATATTTGGCAACATTCACGAAAATCTCCGTTCTAAACCATTTCTCGGTGTTTGTGCAGAGGAGATCTCTGACCTGACTGAACAGATCGGAGAGACAAGCAAGAGCATCCATGAGCTGGAAAAGGCCAAGAAGACTGTGGAGATGGAGAATTCTGAGATCCAGACCGCTCTGGAGGAGGCTGAAGTGAGCAGATATGATACATCCTTGTGTAGTCGAATAATGTAACAGAATGAGAGCTACAGTGCTGTTCAGTACTCCTGTATTGGTACTTGTTGTAGTAATATAGCTTCCAGTTCTTCACTAGGTGGTGCGCTCCTCGAAATAGCAGACGTGCATAAAGATGGCGGTCTCCATGTAGTTACCACAAATTACCCTCCGTCACTCTTTTTTGTATCTGCATGACCGGTGCATCAAGTCTGACACCAACAGGCTCTTGAACAGCTTCTATCCCCAAGCAATACGACTGATAAATAGCTACACAGACTGAGTTTACCATTTATCTTTATTTACCTTTTATTTCAATCTTTGCACACTCACAGGACCCTACCCACTCTCACACACACACTCACAGGACCCTACCCACTCTCACACACACACTCACAGGACCCTACCCACTCTCACACACACACTCACAGGACCCTACCCACTCTCACACACACACACTCACAGGACCCTACCCACTCTCACACACACACACTCACAGGACCCTACCCACTCTCACACACACACACTCACAGGACCCTACCCACTCTCACACACACACTCACTCCATCATCTGCTCACTCACACATAACATTATACTGACTCTACACACCCACTCACATACTTTATTATATATATTTTTATTTAACCTTTATTTACCTAGGCAAGTCAGTGAAGAACAAATTCTTATTTACAATGACGGCCTACACCGGCCAAAACCCCACGGCGCTGGTCCAATCGTGCGCCGCCCTATGGGACTACTAATCACGCCCGGTTGGGATACAGCCTGGAGTCAAACCAGGGTGTCTGTAGTGAGGCACTGAGATGCAGTGCCTCAGACCACTGCACCACTCGGGAGCATACAAGCTGCTGATACTCTGTTTATCTTATATCCTGTTGCCTAATCACCTTACCCCTATACATATCTACCGCCATCACCCCAGTATCCCTGTCACCTTACCCCTATACATATCTACCGCCATCACCCCAGTATCCCTGTCACCTTACCCCTATACATATCTACCGCCATCACCCCAGTATCCCTGTCACCTTACCCCTATACATATCTACCTCCATCACTCCAGTATCCCTGTCACCTTACCCCTATACATATCTACCTCCATCACTCCAGTATCCTGTCACCTTACCCCTATACATATATACCTCCATCACTCCAGTATCCCTGTCACCTTACCCCTATACATATCTACCTCCATCACCCCAGTATCCCTGTCACCTTATCTACCTCCCCCTATACATATCTACCTCCATCACTCCAGTATCCCTGTCACCTTACCCCTATACATATCTACCTCCATCACCCCAGTATCCCTGTCACCTACCCCTACCCCTATACATATCTACCTCCATCACCCCAGTATCCCTGTCACCTTACCCCTATACATATCTACCTCCATCACCCCAGTATCCCTGTCACCTTACCCCTATACATATCTACCTCCATCACCCCAGTATCCCTGTCACCTTACCCCTATACATATCTACCTCCATCACTCCAGTATCCTGTCACCTTACCCCTATACATATCTACCTCCATCACCCCAGTATCCCTGTCACCTTACCCCTATACATATCTACCTCCATCACCCCAGTATCCTGTCACCTTACCCCTATACATATCTACCTCCATCACTCCAGTATCCCTGTCACCTTACCCCTATACATATCTACCTCCATCACTCCAGTATCCCTGTCACCTTACCCCTATACATATCTACCTCCATCACCCCAGTATCCCTGTCACCTTACCCCTATACATATCTACCTCCATCACCCCAGTATCCCTGTCACCTTACCCCTATACATATCTACCTCCATCACTCCAGTATCCTGTCACCTTACCCCTATACATATCTACCTCCATCACCCCAGTATCCCTGTCACCTTACCCCTATTCATATCTACCTCCATCACTCCAGTATCCTGTCACCTTACCCCTATACATATCTACCTGCATCACCCCAGTATCCTGTCACCTTACCCCTATACATATCTACCTCCATCACTCCAGTATCCCTGTCACCTTACCCCTATACATATCTACCTCCATCACTCCAGTATCCTGTCACCTTACCCCTATACATATCTACCTCCATCACCCCAGTATCCCTGTCACCTTACCCCTATACATATCTACCTCCATCACCCCAGTATCCCTGTCACCTTACCCATATACATATCTACCTCCATCACCCCAGTATCCCTGTCACCTTACCCCTATACATATCTACCTCCATCACCCCAGTATCCCTGTCACCTTACCCCTATACATATCTACCTCCATCACCCCAGTATCCTGTCACCCTTACATATCTACCTCCATACATATCTATATCCTCCATCACCCCAGTATCCCTGTCACCTTACCCCTATACATATCTACCTCCATCACTCCAGTATCCTGTCACCTTACCCCTATACATATCTACCTCCATCACCCCAGTATCCCTGTCATCTTACCCCTATACATATCTACCTCCATCACCCCAGTATCCTGTCACCTTACCCCTATACATATCTACCTCCATCACCCCAGTATCCCTGTCATCTTACCCCTATACATATCTACCTCCATCACTCCAGTATCCCTGTCACCTTACCCCTATACATATATACCTCCATCACTCCAGTATCCTGTCACCTTACCCCTATACATATATACCTCCATCACCCCAGTATCCCTGTCACCTTACCCCTATACATATCTACCTCCATCACCCCAGTATCCCTGTCACCTTACCCCTATACATATCTACCTCCATCACTCCAGTATCCTGTCACCTTACCCCTATACATATCTACCTCCATCACCCCAGTATCCCTGTCACCTTACCCCTATACATATCTACCTCCATCACCCCAGTATCCTGTCACCTTACCCCTATACATATCTACCTCCATCACCCCAGTATCCCTGTCATCTTACCCCTATACATATCTACCTCCATCACCCCAGTATCCCTGTCACCTTACCCCTATACATATCTACCTCCATCACCCCAGTATCCTGTCACCTTACCCCTATACATATCTACCTCCATCACCCAGTATCCCTGTCACCTTACCCCTATACATATCTACCTCCATCACCCCAGTATCCCTGTCACCTTACCCCTATACATATCTACCTCCATCACCCCAGTATCCCTGTCACCTTACCCCTATACATATCTACCTCCATCACTCCAGTATCCTGTCACCTTACCCCTATACATATCTACCTCCATCACTCCAGTATCCTGTCACCTTACCCCTATACATATCTACCTCCATCACTCCAGTATCCTGTCACCTTACCCCTATACATATCTACCTCCATCACCCCAGTATCCCTGTCACCTTACCCCTATACATATCTACCTCCATCACCCCAGTATCCTGTCACCTTACCCCTATACATATCTACCTCCATCACCCCAGTATCCCTGTCACCTTACCCCTATACATATCTACCTCCATCACTCCAGTATCCTGTCACCTTACCCCTATACATATCTACCTCCATCACCCCAGTATCCCTGTCACCTTACCCCTATACATATCTACCTCCATCACCCCAGTATCCCTGTCACCTTACCCCTATACATATCTACCTCCATCACCCCAGTATCCCTGTCACCTTACCCCTATACATATCTACCTCCATCACCCCAGTATCCCTGTCACCTTACCCCTATACATATCTACCTCCATCACTCCAGTATCCTGTCACCTTACCCCTATACATATCTACCTCCATCACTCCAGTATCCCTGTCCCCTTCCCCCTATACATATCTACCTCCATCACCCCAGTATCCTGTCACCTTACCCCTATACATATCTACCTCCATCACTCCAGTATCCCTGTCATCTTACCCCTATACATATCTACCTCCATCACTCCAGTATCCCTGTCACCTTACCCCTATACATATCTACCTCCATCACTCCAGTATCCTGTCACCTTACCCCTATACATATCTACCTCCATCACTCCAGTATCCCTGTCACCTTACCCCTATACATATCTACCTCCATCACTCCAGTATCCTGTCACCTTACCCCTATACATATCTACCTCCATCACCCCAGTATCCCTGTCACCTTACCCCTATACATATCTACCTCCATCACCCCAGTATCCCTGTCACCTTACCCCTATACATATCTACCTCCATCACCCCAGTATCCCTGTCACCTTACCCCTATACATATCTACCTCCATCACTCCAGTATCCTGTCATCTTACCCCTATACATATATACCTCCATCACTCCAGTATCCCTGTCACCTTACCCCTATACATATCTACCTCCATCACTCCAGTATCCCTGTCACCTTACCCCTATACATATATACCTCCATCACCCCAGTATCCCTGTCATCTTACCCCTATACATATCTACCTCCATCACCCCAGTATCCCTGTCACCTTACCCCTATACATATCTACCTCCATCACTCCAGTATCCCTGTCACCTTACCCCTATACATATATACCTCCATCACTCCAGTATCCCTGTCACCTTACCCCTATACATATCTACCTCCATCACTCCAGTATCCTGTCATCTTACCCCTATACATATATACCTCCATCACTCCAGTATCCCTGTCACCTTACCCCTATACATATCTACCTCCATCACTCCAGTATCCCTGTCACCTTACCCCTATACATATCTACCTCCATCACTCCAGTATCCTGTCACCTTACCCCTATACATATCTACCTCCATCACTCCAGTATCCCTGTCACCTTACCCCTATACATATCTACCTCCATCACTCCAGTATCCCTGTCACCTTACCCCTATACATATCTACCTCCATCACTCCAGTATCCTGTCACCTTACCCCTATACATATCTACCTCCATCACCCCAGTATCCCTGTCACCTTACCCCTATACATATCTACCTCCATCACCCCAGTATCCCTGTCACCTTACCCCTATACATATCTACCTCCATCACCCCAGTATCCCTGTCACCTTACCCCTATACATATCTACCTCCATCACCCCAGTATCCCTGTCATCTTACCCCTATACATATCTATCCCCTCCATCATCTCCAGTATCCCTGTCACCTTACCCCTATACATATCTACCTCCATCACTCCAGTATCCTGTCACCTTACCCCTATACATATCTACCTCCATCACCCCAGTATCCCTGTCACCTTACCCCTATACATATCTACCTCCATCACCCCAGTATCCTGTCACCTTACCCCTATACATATATACCTCCATCACTCCAGTATCCCTGTCACCTTACCCCTATACATATCTACCTCCATCACTCCAGTATCCTGTCACCTTACCCCTATACATATCTACCTCCATCACCCCAGTATCCCTGTCACCTTACCCCTATACATATCTACCTCCATCACCCCAGTATCCTGTCACCTTACCCCTATACATATCTACCTCCATCACCCCAGTATCCCTGTCACCTTACCCCTATACATATCTACCTCCATCACCCCAGTATCCCTGTCACCTTACCCCTATACATATCTACCTCCATCACTCCAGTATCCCTGTCACCTTACCCCTATACATATCTACCTCCATCACCCCAGTATCCCTGTCACCTTAACTCCAGTATCCTGTCACCTTACCCCTATACATATCTACCTCCATCACTCCAGTATCCCTGTCACCTTACCCCTATACATATCTACCTCCATCACCCCAGTATCCCTGTCACCTTACCCCTATACATATCTACCTCCATCACCCCAGTATCCCTGTCACCTTACCCCTATACATATCTACCTCCATCACTCCCCTGTCACTTACCCCTATAGTATCCCTGTCACCTTACCCCTATACATATCTACCTCCATCACCCCAGTATCCTGTCATCTTACCCCTATACATATCTACCTCCATCACCCCAGTATCCCTGTCACCTTACCCCTATACATATCTACCTCCATCACCTCCAGTATCCCTGTCACCAGTATCCCCCCTATACATATATACCTCCATCACCCCAGTATCCCTGTCATCTTACCCCTATACATATCTACCTCCATCACCCCAGTATCCCTGTCACCTTACCCCTATACATATCTACCTCCATCACCCCAGTATCCTGTCACCTTACCCCTATACATATCTACCTCCATCACCCCAGTATCCCTGTCACCTTACCCCTATACATATCTACCTCCATCACCCCAGTATCCCTGTCACCTTACCCCTATACATATCTACCTCCATCACCCCAGTATCCCTGTCACCTTACCCCTATACATATCTACCTCCATCACCCCAGTATCCTGTCACCTTACCCCTATACATATCTACCTCCATCACTCCAGTATCCTGTCACCTTACCCCTATACATATCTACCTCCATCACCCCAGTATCCCTGTCACCTTACCCCTATACATATCTACCTCCATCACCCCAGTATCCCTGTCATCTTACCCCTATACATATCTACCTCCATCACCCCAGTATCCTGTCACCTTACCCCTATACATATCTACCTCCATCACTCCAGTATCCTGTCACCTTACCCCTATACATATCTACCTCCATCACCCCAGTATCCCTGTCACCTTACCCCTATACATATCTACCTCCATCACCCCAGTATCCCTGTCATCTTACCCCTATACATATCTACCTCCATCACCCCAGTATCCTGTCACCTTACCCCTATACATATCTACCTCCATCACTCCAGTATCCTGTCACCTTACCCCTATACATATCTACCTCCATCACCCCAGTATCCCTGTCACCTTACCCCTATACATATCTACCTCCATCACTCCAGTATCCTGTCACCTTACCCCTATACATATCTACCTCCATCACCCCAGTATCCCTGTCACCTTACCCCTATACATATCTACCTCCATCACCCCAGTATCCCTGTCACCTTACCCCTATACATATCTACCTCCATCACCTCCAGTATCCTGTCACCTTACCCCTATACATATCTACCTCCATCACCCCAGTATCCCTGTCACCTTACCCCTATACATATCTACCTCCATCACCCCAGTATCCCTGTCACCTTACCCCTATACATATCTACCTCCATCACTCCAGTATCCTGTCACCTTACCCCTATACATATCTACCTCCATCACCCCAGTATCCCTGTCACCTTACCCCTATACATATCTACCTCCATCACCCCAGTATCCCTGTCACCTTACCCCTATACATATCTACCTCCATCACTCCAGTATCCCTGTCACCTTACCCCTATACATATCTACCTCCATCACCCCAGTATCCCTGTCACCTTACCCCTATACATATCTACCTCCATCACCCCAGTATCCCTGTCACCTTACCCCTATACATATCTACCTCCATCACCCCAGTATCCCTGTCACCTTACCCCTATACATATCTACCTCCATCACCCCAGTATCCCTGTCACCTTACCCCTATACTATACATATCTACCTCCATCACCCCAGTATCCCTGTCACCTTACCCCTATACATATCTACCTCCATCACCCCTCCAGTATCCCTGTCACCTTACCCCTATACATATCTACCTCCATCACTCCAGTATCCTGTCACCTTACCCCTATACATATCTACCTCCATCACCCCAGTATCCCTGTCACCTTACCCCTATACATATCTACCTCCATCACTCCAGTATCCTGTCACCTTACCCCTATACATATCTACCTCCATCACCCCAGTATCCTGTCACCTTACCCCTATACATATCTACCTCCATCACCCCAGTAGTATCCCTGTCACCTTACCCCTATACATATCTACCTCCATCACCCCAGTATCCCTGTCACCTTACCCCTATACATATCTACCGCCATCACCCCAGTATCCCTGTCACCTTACCCCTATACATATCTACCTCCATCACCCCAGTATCCCTGTCACCTTACCCCTATACATATCTACCGCCATCACCCCAGTATCCCTGTCACCTTACCCCTATACATATCTACCCCCATCACTCCAGTATCCTGTCACCTTACCCCTATACATATCTACCTCCATCACCCCAGTATCCCTGTCACCTTACCCCTATACATATCTACCTCCATCACTCCAGTATCCCTGTCACCTTACCCCTATACATATCTACCTCCATCACCCCAGTATCCCTGTCACCTTACCCCTATACATATCTACCTCCATCACCCCAGTATCCCTGTCACCTTACCCCTATACATATCTACCTCCATCACTCCAGTATCCCTGTCACCTTACCCCTATACATATCTACCTCCATCACTCCAGTATCCTGTCACCTTACCCCTATACATATCTACCTCCATCACCCCAGTATCCTGTCACCTTACCCCTATACATATCTACCTCCATCACCCCAGTATCCCTGTCACCTTACCCCTATACATATCTACCTCCATCACCCCAGTATCCTGTCACCTTACCCCTATACATATCTACCTCCATCACCCCAGTATCCCTGTCACCTTACCCCTATACATATCTACCTCCATCACTCCAGTACCCCTATACATATCACCTCCATATCCCTGTCACCTTACCCCTATACATATCTACCGCCATCACCCCAGTATCCCTGTCACCTTACATATCCCTATACATATCTACCCCTATCATATCATCCATCCCCAGTATCCCTGTCACCTTACCCCTATACATATCTACCTCCATCACCCCAGTATCCCTGTCACCTTACCCCTATACATATCTACCTCCATCACCCCAGTATCCCTGTCACCTTACCCCTATACATATCTACCTCCATCACCCCAGTATCCCTGTCACCTTACCCCTATACATATCTACCTCCATCACCCCAGTATCCCTGTCACCTTACCCCTATACATATCTACCTCCATCACCCCAGTATCCCTGTCACCTTACCCCTATACATATCTACCTCCATCACCCCAGTATCCCTGTCACCTTACCCCTATACATATCTACCTCCATCACTCCAGTATCCCTGTCACCTTACCCCTATACATATCTACCTCCATCACCCCAGTATCCCTGTCACCTTACCCCTATACATATCTACCTCCATCACCCCAGTATCCTGTCACCTTACCCCTATACATATCTACCTCCATCACTCCAGTATCCCTGTCACCTTACCCCTATACATATCTACCTCCATCACCCCAGTATCCCTGTCATCTTACCCCTATACATATCTACCTCCATCACCCCAGTATCCCTGTCACCTTACCCCTATACATATCTACCTCCATCACCCCAGTATCCCTGTCATCTTACCCCTATACATATCTACCTCCATCACCCCAGTATCCCTGTCACCTTACCCCTATACATATCTACCTCCATCACCCCAGTATCCCTGTCACCTTACCCCTATACATATCTACCGCCATCACCCCAGTATCCCTGTCACCTTACCCCTATACATATCTACCTCCATCACCCCAGTATCCCTGTCATCTTACCCCTATACATATCTACCTCCATCACCCCAGTATCCCTGTCACCTTACCCCTATACATATCTACCGCCATCACTCCAGTATCCCTGTCACCTTACCCCTATACATATCTACCTCCATCACTCCAGTATCCTGTCACCTTACCCCTATACATATCTACCTCCATCACTCCAGTATCCCTGTCTCCTTACCCCTATACATATCTACCGCCATCACCCCAGTATCCCTGTCACCTTACCCCTATACATATCTACCTCCATCACCCCAGTATCCTGTCACCTTACCCCTATACATATCTACCTCCATCACTCCAGTATCCTGTCACCTTACCCCTATACATATCTACCTCCATCACCCCAGTATCCTGTCACCTTACCCCTATACATATCTACCGCCATCACTCCAGTATCCCTGTCATCTTACCCCTATACATATCTACCTCCATCACCACAGGATCCCTGCACATGAACATATGGTATTGAATTGATATTTCCTGTATATAGTATGTTTACTTACTTTATTGTGTATTCATATTTCCTATTCCTTTTTCTCATGTGTTTTTTTTCTAGTAATACATAGCTACTGATTATTATTGTTGGGTTTTGAGTTTGCAAGAAAGGCATTTCACTGTACTTGTGTACATGTGACTTTAAAACTTGAAACATTAGCACAGTATACATGATCCTAATTCTAGCTCCCAGACATCGGCATATATATGTGTATATGTGTATATGTATATATATGATAGTAGATTGTTGATTTATTGGCACATTGAACCATGTTGTGCCCCATAGTTTTAAAAACTAGGATTGTAGTGTACGAACAACGACGTCATACCTGTGTTCTGCCATCTTTATGCACATTGTGAAGAGTGGGCCACTTTTTGATTTATGCAACTGCTTTAGGTCTTATAAACACAAGGGAGAGACAATTGTTACTTTTAGCTGTCTCCAAGTCTTATAATGTTTTAATTGCTGGGAAAACCTCCGATGTCAAGAATTCTGTGACAAATCACTTGTATTTGTCCAGGGAACACTGGAGCACGAGGAATCCAAGATTCTGCATGTGCAGCTGGAGCTGAACCAGATCAAGGGTGAGGTGGACAGGAAGCTGGCAGAGAAGGACGAGGAGATGGAGCAGATCAAGAAGAACAGCCAGCGGATTATAGAATCTATGCAGAACACACTGGACTCTGAGGTCCGCAGCAGGAGCGACGCCCTGAGGGTGAAGAAGAAGATGGATGGAGACCTGAATGAGATGGAGATGCAGCTGAGCCACGCCAATAGACAGGCCACTGATGCAACGAAACAGCTGAGAAATGTCCAGGGACAACTTAAGGTAAAGAATGTCAACTTGTGACTGATTTGTTTTGGTCTCAGATTAATCCAGCAATGTAATAAATTAGAAAAGCAGTCACATTTTTCATAAAGACAACATTCACACGTCCACGCTCTGTCGTTTTGAATTCCAGGATGCCCAAATTCTCCTTGATGACGCTGTCCGTGAGTCAGAAGACATGAAGGAGCAGGCCGCCATGGTGGAACGCAGGAACGGTCTGATGATGACAGAGATTGAGGAGCTAAGGGCTGCTCTGGAGCAGACTGAGAGAGGCCGCAAAGTGGCTGAGCAAGAGCTGGTGGACGCCAGTGAGCGTGTGGGACTGCTCCACTCTCAGGTACGGGTCTGGTCACTCATTGGCAGTGTGATGATATGAGGAATATGCCTAGAAAGCCGTACTACTATGGCTGACCCTGTAAAACAATACATTTCACAGCACCTATCCAGTGTATGTGACAACATTATTTGGGGATAAGGTAAAAAGGGACTAGACAGTGGTTTCATAAATCTAAAGATTTTTCAGGGAGTATATCTGCACATGGGGAGACAAATGGAACTTCCACTTAATGGAACCAAATTAAACAGTTGTCTCCAACATGCCTTTCATGACAATCTTTGTCATGTCCTATTTTAGCTCATTCTAGACACACAGTGCATTCGGAATGTATTCAGACCCCTTGACCTTTTCCAAATTTTGTTACATTATTCTCAAATGGATTTGAGAATAATTAACAATACCCCATAATGACAAAGCGAAAACAGGTTTTTAGAAATGTATAAATATTAGAAAAACATAAATACCTTATTTACATAAGTATTCAGACCCTTTGCTATGAGACTTGAAATTGAGCTCAGGTACATCCTGTTTCCATTGATCATCCTTGATGTTTTTACGACTTGATTGGAGTCCACCTGTGGTAAATTCAATTGATTGGGCATGATTTGGAAAGGCACACACCTGTCTATATAAGGTCCCACAGTTGACAGTGCATGTCAGAGAAAAAAACAAGCCATGAGGTCAAAGGAATTGTCTGTAGAGCTCCAAAACAGGATTGTGTCGAGGCACAGATCTAGGGAAGGGTACCAAAACATTTTTGCAGCATTGAAGGTCCCCAAGAACACAGTGGCCTTCATCATTCTTAAATGGAAGAAGTTTGAAACCACCAAGACTCTTCCTAGAGCTGGCCACCCAGCCTACCTGAGCAATCGGGGGAGAAGGGCCTAGGTCAGTGAGTGACCAAGAACCTGATGGTCACTCTGACAGAGCTCCAGAGTTCCTCTGTGGAGATGGGAGAACATTCCAGGAAGACAACCATCTCTGCAGCACTCCACCATGAAGGCCTGATTGGTGGAGTGCTGCAGACGGAAGCCTCTCCTCAGTGAAAGGCACATGACAGCCCACTTGGAGTTTGCCAAAAGGCACCTAAAGACTCTTAGTTTTGTTTCTCATGGTCTATCTGCTCTGATGAAACTAATATTGAACTCTTTGGCCTGAATGCCAAGCATCACGTCTGGAGGAAACCTGGCTCCCTCCCTACGGTGAATGGTGGTGGCTGCAGGTACTGGGAGACTAGTCAGAATCAAGGAGAGATCCGGGTCAAAGGTTCACAGGACCGGGTCAAAGGTTCACATTCTAACAGGACAACAACCCTGAGCACACAGCCAAGACATTGCAGGAGTGGCTTCAGGACAAGTCCTTGAATGTACTTGAGTGAAGAAACTCCCCAGATACAGGTGTGCCAACCTTGTAGCGTTATACCCAAGAAGACTTGAGACTGTAATCGCTGCCAAAGGTGCTTCAACAAAGAACTTAGTAAAGGGTCTGAATAGTTATGTAAATGTGATATTTCAGTTTAATTTTTTAAAATAAATTAGCAAAAAAGTCTTAACAGTTTTTACTTTGTCATTATGGAGAATTGTGTGTAGTTTGAGGGGGGCAATTTTAGAACATGGTTGTAATTGTAACAAAATGTGGAAAACATCAAAGGGTCTGAATACTTTCCGTATGCGCCGCACATCCATGCCATTTCAGATACTATAGCATACTTTATAAAGTACATCAAAGGAAATTAATTACCTAAATACTTGATTAAAAGCCCCTTTTTAAATATTTCTTCTTTTAACAATCTTAGCATTGAAGAGATTGATTTATGGGAGATTGATTTCCATGGTGTGACTGATATATTGTCTTGAGAAGGCGTTTCAGCCAGTCATTGATTGATGTATATTTCCTCCTCCAGAACACCAACCTTCTGAACACTAAGAAGAAGCTGGAGGCTGACCTGGTGCAGGTGCAAGGAGAGGTGGACGACATCATCCACGAGGCCAGAAACGCAGAAGAGAAGGCCAAGAAGGCCATCACTGATGTGAGTCCATATGTTTGGCCAAAACACAGTACAAGGTCTCCAGGCTAACCACATGAAAGTGTTTGATCTGTATCAAATTCTAACTATCAGTTTTTTTCATAAGATTT
Source organism: Oncorhynchus keta (assembly GCF_023373465.1). Taxonomy (NCBI): domain Eukaryota; kingdom Metazoa; phylum Chordata; class Actinopteri; order Salmoniformes; family Salmonidae; genus Oncorhynchus; species Oncorhynchus keta. The sequence goes on from NC_068429.1 coordinate 18,873,350, forward strand.
TATGAGCGCAACAGTTAATAACAGCAGAATAACCAAGTCAAGACATGCGGTTATCAGATCATTACAGGAAAACCTGTCTGTGTTGCCATAAGGTCTAACCTTCATTAAACCTATTTAATGATATTTCAGGCGGCCATGATGGCTGAGGAGCTGAAGAAGGAGCAGGACACCAGTTCTCACCTGGAGAGGATGAAGAAGAACCTGGAGGTCACAGTCAAGGACCTGCAGCACCGTCTGGATGAGGCTGAGAATCTGGCCATGAAGGGAGGCAAGAAGCAGCTCCACAAACTGGAGACCAAGGTGAGTTATTTAGGCATTTAGAAGATGGGGTAAACAATTTGCTTTCAATAACCCATGTGGATAATGATACTGTCATTATCATTACAAACCCTCCCATTAAATTTGCAAAAAGGACATAGGAAGAGACAAAGCCTATGTGATAGTTGAGTATCTGAACAAAGTCTGTAACTTTCGTCAACACCATGTCTTGACGTTAGCCTGGAGGAAATACCTCTATTTATTTGCAGTGATTTGAAACTGATTCCTCCTCGTAAAATAACATGACCATTTCATCTGTGAAGGTACGTGAGCTGGAGGCTGAGGTGGAGTCCGAGCAGAGAAGAGGTGTAGACTCAGTTAAGGGAGTCCGCAAGTACGAGCGCAGAGTCAAGGAGCTCACATACCAAGTAAGAAAAGCACCTTAACACACAGTAATACAGACAGATGTGTATGAAAGGATGGACACTGATACATCTACTTCTGCCCACAGACTGAGGAGGACAATAAGAATATTATCAGACTTCAGGATCTAGTAGAAAAGCTGCAGCTTAAAGTGAAGGCCTACAAGAGGCAGGCTGAGGAAGCGGTGAGTTTGGCCAAAAATGTATAGCAAGTATAATGGTTTTAAGTTGTGTAGTGAACTTGGCCATAGTAAGCAAAGCAAGAAACAAATATGCCATCCTGAATAAACCACTGTGGTTCTTTGTCCCTCCTCCCAGGAGGAACAAGCCAACCAGCACATGTCTAAGTTCCGTAAGGTACAGCATGAGCTGGAGGAGGCTGAGGAACGCGCTGACATTGCAGAGTCCCAGGTCAACAAGCTCAGAGTCAAGAGCCGTGACTCTGGAAAGGTAAAGATCTGCTTTTAAACCTACATCTGAATAATGTTCAAGTAAGACTTCATCATGATCAATAAAGGCTGTCACAGACTCAGATTAAACCTAATTCAAAACAAATAATAGTTTGGCTGCATTAACATGGCCAAAATTATTATTGGACACAATTAAAGGAGCTATATGCAACAATTCCACCTGTCAATTACAATATAAATCCACAAGAGCAAAACATACCTTTTAGAAGGCCGCATATCACTTTTACAGCTAATTAGCATTTTTACTGTGACTAGCTGGTCCGGCTTTTGTGTACAACTTCCCGAATTATGATTGGTTATCGTTTGAGACGTTCACAACAGCAAAAACATTAGCAGTACAAACTTCTTAACGGCTCTGCAACTGACGTTTTTAGGATTATGACCATGGAGAAGAAGTACTAAGCCGTGCTTGGCGTTTCTAAGCAATGTTCTTAAAAAAACATGAAGAAATTGAATTTAAGGTTAATGTTCCTTTAATCTTAATTTTAAAAGATCAGAGGCATTTCATTCCAAGTAAATTTTAATGTAACCACAATTTTAGTTATTGTTGATCTTGAGCCCAGAACTGGATATACTCATTAATATCTATAACTTTTTCTTACAGGCCAAAGAAGAGTAAACCTATTTTATTTTAAATAGAGAACTTGGACTGAACAATTCTTAAGACAGCCTTACATTATTCTACTACAAGGCAGAGAAACCAGGCCAGGGGCTGGGTGGTCAGTGGGGTTATTGGTATTTCATAATTTTTTTCTCCTTGTAATTTGTTTTTTGTGTTTTGTTGTCCATTTTGTTTTGATGCGTGTTGTTGTGGTTGTCTTGTGTGTAAAAGGGGTAGCCCACAAATTGTTTTGGGAACTTGTTTACACTGTTGTATGCTCCTTAATAAAACCTATTTGAAATGTAAAAACATTTGTACTGTACCTTTGGTGAATTCACTTTACATTATAAAAAAACTGTTAAATTAACATTTTACACAACTAGGAAACATCTTGTAAATGTAGGCCTATAAAGAAATTCAATATTATCCGAAAGCTGTGATGTAACAATTAGATCAGATTCAACCACTGACTCCACACTGTTCCGAAGGCACATTATAAGTATAATATTTAAGTGGTAATGCCAGAGAAGCCGGAGTTTGGAGGATATATTGGCAAGGGTGTTGTTGGGCCCCAGACAAAGTTATTTTGATGAATTTATTCATACTATTACATCCTTCCACAAGATATAGTCCCGACACAAATCTAGGGTTGCTACCCAAGCCGGCTGGTTGTTCGTTCTATGGGTTCAGTTGCTACAGACGCAACCCAGTCGTTCGTTCTAAATGTTCCATACTGGCTGGTAACGTCATTATCCCTTGCTTGATAGCTATCCAACTACTGCTAACTTACAGTCATGTCAAAACATACAGCCAGAATAACAGCAAAGTAGCCACATTTGCATTTGTTTAAGCTGTTTTCTAGTGACATTTATTTGGATAAATCCGTAACAATGAGCTAATGAGGCGCGATTTCGCCTGGCATAGAACATTTTCTGACTCGACAGGAAATGTCTCTGTTGTTCAGTGTTATTATGACAGATGTTAAAGCCCCTCAGGGTATAGTTCTATGGGTCTGTTGTGATGGATTGCAATCTAAATAGCCTGTTAGCGGCTGTTACCTTCAATCCTTTAGGGAAAGCCTTGGTATCCAGTCTCACAGGCACCAGCAGCTCCCCAGTGATCAAGCCAATACAGCAGCTTCCAAACTAAGTGCCCAACCCTGCTGCTTAACAACTAGGCTAATTCATGGTCGTACAGGAGCACTTTACATTATTCAAGCAATGTTACACGTTATCCATGTAACATTGGGGCGACAGGTAGCCTAGTGGTTAGTGTTGGGCCAGTAAACTAAAGGTTGATAGATAAAATCCCCAAGCTGACAAGGTAAAAATCTGTTCTGCCCCTGAACAAGGCAGTTAACCCATTGTTCCTAGGCCGTCATTGTAAATAAGAATTGTTCTTAACTGACCTGCCTAGTTAAATGAGAAAATATATATTTAAAAAATCCACTGTACTTTGATTTAAAGTAATGTGTTTTACTTGTAACTAAATACATTAATAGGCTATATTTGATTTAACATTCATACTACTCTATGACTACTCTATGACATCTCACATTCCAAATCAAACTTTCATGTTTATGGTTTGAATCATGCCACCACCAAATGCAAATAAAAGCCATTACATGAGGTCCATAGAGCACACTCATGATGACAGTTGTGGTAGAACTACTTTGCAACATCAATCATTCTTTCTGGATCGAGTCTCTCTCTCTGCCAAAATGCCACTGCCAAAATTCTGCATACAATCATATACTCGATGACAGTCCATGATGATTTAGCTACTCAATGACAGAAAGTGCTTAACACTATGGCTAGAGTTCAACCCTCACATTATGTGTACTCAATGAGAGCTTAGTGAAACATTTAAAGAGTGGATGACAGGTTGTGTGAAGTGTAAGATAAATCATTTACCATTAAAATACTGTAACTTCAGCGATCCAATGCCATAATCCTTATTCCATTGCCTGCGTGGTGAGCACACACTCTACCCATAAACACGAAGTGGGTCCCTGTTGGAATTTCAGCATGAAGTGGGACGTCATCGCATCATAAACACTGGTGACATGAAGGAAGGTGTTCATTTATGATAACTATTCCCTGTGAGTTATGTTTAGATTATATTGAAGCTGTAACGATATACAGTGCCTTTAGAAAGTATTCACACCCCTTGACTTTTTTCAAATTTTGTTGTGTCAAACCATGACTTTAAAATGTATTAAATTGAGATTGTGTGTTACTGGCCTAAATGTTTACAAATTAATTTAATTTTTTTAAAAGCTGAAGTGTTTTTAGTAAAAGATGATTCAACCCCTTTGTTATGGCAAGCCTAAATACGTTCAGGAGTAATAATTTGCTTAACAAGTCACATGTGCAGTAATAGTGTTAAACATGATTTTCGAAAGACTACCTCATCTCTGTACCCCACACATACAATTATCTGTAAGGTCTCTCAACCACAAAGAAGACCAGGGAGGTTTTTCAATGCCTCTCAAAGGGTCCCTATTTGTAGATAAAAAAATAATTAAAAAACAGACGTTGCATTGTGAAGTTATTCATTACAATTTGGATGGTGTATCAATACACCCAGTCACTACAAAGATGCAGCCGTCCTTCCTAACTCGTTTGCCGGAGTGGAAGGAAACCGCTCAGGGATTTCACTACGAGGTCAATGGTGACTTTAAAACAGTTAGAGTTTAATGGCTGTGACAGGAGAAAACTGAGGATGTTATAACACTGTACAGGACCAAAAATATTCCAAACCTTGAATCCTATTTGCAACAAGGCGCTAAAATAACACAAATTTGGCAAAGAAATGAACTTTTATATCCTGAATACAAAGCTTTATGTTTGGGGCAAATCCAACACAACACATCACTAAGTGCCACTCTACATATTTTCAAGTATGATGGTGGCGGCATCATGCTATGGGTATGCTTTCATCGGCAAGGATAAGGGATTTTATTGTTTAAATAAATGGAATAGAGCTAAGCACAGGTGTCAAACCTGCTCCCGCTCTTCCCCAGCATTCCACACTCCTCCCATCATCATTACGCACACCTGCCTCCCCCCGTCATTCGCATCAGCGATTATTGGAGTCACCTGGACTCAATCACCTCTGTCATTATGTTCCCTATATTTGTCTGGTTCACCGCTATGTTCCCTGCTTCTGCATTGATTGTCATATGTCCTTGTTTGCCCATGTGCAGACGCTGTTCCTGTTACTTGTCTGTTCCTCATTAAATGTTCAACTCCCGTGCCTGCATCTCATCTCCAGCGTCGGTCCTTACAACAGGCAACATCCTAGAGGAAAACCTGGTTCAGTCTGCTTTCCAACAGACACTGGGAGACAAATTCACCTTTCAGTAGGACAATAACCTAAAACACAAGGCCAAATATACACTGGAGTTGGTTACCAAGACATCATTAAATGTTGCCTAGTTGCAGTTTTGACTTCAATCGTCTTGAAAATCTATGGCAAGTCTTGAAAATGGCTGTCCAGCAATGATCAACAACCAACTTTACAGATCTTGAAGAATAGAAAAAGAATAATGTGCAGATATTGTACAATCCAGAAGTGCAAAGCTCTTAGAGACTTAGCCAGAAAGACTCACAGCTGTAATCGCTGCCAAGGCGATTCTAACATGTATTGACTCAGGGGTGTGAATACTTATGAAAATGAGATATTTCTGTATTTCATTTTAAATACATTTGAAAACATTTCTAAAAACATGTTTTCACTTTGTCATTATTGGGTGTGTAGATGGATGATTCATTTTATGTGATTCAGGCAGTAACACTACAAAATGTGGAATAAGTCAAGGGGTATGGGTACTTTCTGACGGCAAAACTAAAATAAGGGATAAATTCATGTAAATGTAAATAAAAATAGTTTCCTGATCTTTCTTATATTTCTCACATAGAAGAGACACTTAAGAACAAACTTCCTTCAGATTTTTTGGGGGGACTATCTGTTCTATGTAGTGAATATATTATTCATTGTGTTTCTATTGGCTAATAGCTGTAATGCCAAATTCAATGTTTCATCCAATACATTTTGTACATATTTTTTGTATATCTTAAGGGGTCTTAAAATTCAAAATCCAATAGCTAAATTATCCCTGGAACAACATTATTTGGGTATGAGTTAACAGAATATGAACTTTTAAAAGTGATATTTTCACTGGACAGTTACTTTAAGTGCTGTTTACTTTAAGTTGTGTCACTCAAGTTGGAAACAGTGCCTTCTGAAAGACTTTTTCCACATTTTGTTAGGTTACAGCGTTATTCTAAAATTGATTCAAAAACTATTTCTCACAATACTCTGTAATGACAAAGCTCTTTTTTTGTGCTAATTTATTAAAAATGTAAAAAATGAAATATCACATTTATATAAGTATTCAGACCCTCTACTAAGTACTTTGTTGAAGCACCTTTGGCAGTGATTATAGTCTCGAGTCTTCTTGGGTATGACGCTACAAGATTGGCACAGCTGTATTTGGGGATTTTATCCCATTCTTCTCTGCAGATCCTCTCAAGCTCTATCAGGTTGGGTGGGGAGCGTTAATGCACAGCTATTTTCAGGTCTCTCCAGAGATCAAGGACATTCAGAGACTTGCCCTGAAGTCACTCCTGCGTTGTCTTGGCTGTGAGCTTAGGGTCATTGTCCTGTTGGAAGGTGAAGCGTCACCCCAGTCTGAGGTCCTGAGCAGGTTTTCATCAAGGATCTCTCTGTACTTCGCTCCGTTCATCTTTCCTTCGATCCTGACTAGTCTCCCAGTCTCAGCCACTGAAAAACATCCCCACAGCATGATATTGCCACCACCATGCTACACCGTAGGGATGGTGTCAGGTTTCCTCCAGACGTGACACTTGGCATTCAGGCTAAATAATTAAATATTGGTTTCATTAGACCAGAGAATCTTGTTTCTCATGGTCTGAGAGTCTTTAGGTGACTTTTGGCAAACTACAAGCAGGCTGTCATGTGCCTTTCACTGAGGAGTGGCTTCCATCTGACCACTCTTCCATAAAGGCCTGATTGGTTGAGTGCTGCAGAGATGGTTGTTCTTCTGGAATGTTCTCCCATCTCCACAGAGGAACTCTAGAGCTCTGTTAGAGTTCCCTTCGGGTTCTAGGTCACCTCACTGACCAATACCCTTTTCCCCCAATTTCTCAGTTTGGCTGTGTGGCCATCTCTAGGAAGAGTCTTGGTGGTTCCAACCTTCTTTCATTTAAAAATCATGGAGGCCACTGTGTTCTTGGGGACCTTCAATGCCGCAGAAATGTTTTGGTACCCTTTCCTAGATCTGTGCCTCGACACAATCCTGTCTCAGAGCTCTACAGAAAATTCCTTTGACCTCATGGCTTGGTTTTTGCTCTGTCAACTGTAGGACCTTATAGACAGGTGTGTGCCAAATCATGTTACTGGTGGACTCCGATAAAGTTGTAGAAACATCTCAAAGATGATCAATGGAAACAGGATGCACCGGAGCTCAATTTCGAGTCTCATAGCAAAGTGTCTGAATACTTGTTTTTATATATACACTGCTCAAAAAAATAAAGGGAACACTTAAACAACACAATGTAACTCCAAGTCAATCACACTTCTGTGAAAACAAACTGTCCACTTAGGAAGCAACACTGATTGACAATACATTTCACATGCTGTTGTGCAAATGGAATAGACAACAGGTGGAAATTATAGGCAATTAGCAAGACACCCCCAATAAAGGAGTGGTTCTGCAGGTGGTGACCACAGACCACTTCTCAGTTCCTATGCTTCCTGGCTGATGTTTTGGTCACTTTTGAATGCTGGCGGTGCTTTCACTCTAGCGGTAGCATGAGACGGAGTCTACAACCCACACAAGTGGCTCAGGTAGGGCAGCTCATCCAGGATGGCACATCAATGCAAGCTGTGGCAAGAAGGTTTGCTGTGTCTGTCAGCGTAGTGTCCAGAGCATGGAAGCGCTACCAGGAAACAGGCCAGTACATCAGGAGACGTGGAGGAGGCCGTAGGAGGGCAACAACCCAGTAGCAGGACCGCTACCTCTGCCTTTGTGCAAGGAGGAGCAGGAGGAGCACTGCCAGAGCCCTGCAAAATTACCTCCAGCAGGCCACAAATGTGCATGTGTCTGCTCAAACGGTTAGAAACAGACTCCATGAGGGTGGTATGAGGGCCCGACGTCCACAGTAGGGGGTTGTGCTTACAGCCCAACACCGTGCAGGACGTTTGGCATTTACCAGAGAACACCAAGATTGGCAAATTTGCCACTGACGCCCTGTGCTCTTCATAGATGAAAGCAGGTTCACACTGAGCACATGTGACCGATGTGACAGAGTCTGGAGACGCCGTGGAGAACGTTCTGCTGCCTGCAACATCCTCCAGCATGACTGGTTTGGCGGTGGGTCAGTCATAGTGTGGGGTGGCATTTCTTTGGGGGGGCCGCACAGCCCTCCATGTGCTCGCCAGAGGTAGCCTGACTGCCATTAGGTACCGAGATGAGATCCTCAGACCCATTGTGAGACCATATGCTGGTGCGGTTGGCCCTGGGTTCCTCCTAATGCAAGACAATGCTAGACCTCATGTGGCTGGAGTGTGTCAGCAGTTCCTGCAAGAGGAAGGCATTGATGCTATGGACTGGCCCGCCCGTTCCCCAGACCTGAATCCAATTGAGCACATCTGGGACATCATGTCTCGCTCCATCCACCAACGCCACATTGCACCACAGACTGTCCAGGAGTTGGCTGATGCTTTAGTCCAGGTCTGGGAGGAGATCCCTCAGGAGACCATCCACCACCTCATCAGGAGCATGCCCAGGCGTTGTAGGGAGGTCATACAGGCACGTGGAGGCCACACACACTACTGAGCCTCATTTTGACTTGTTTTAAGGACATTACATCAAAGTTGTATCAGCCTGTTGTGTGGTTTTCCATTTGGAGTATGACTCCAAATCCAGACCTCCATGGGTTGATACATTTGATTTCCATTTATCATTTTTGTGTGATTTTGTTGCCAGCACATTCAACTATGTGAAGAAAAAAGTATTTAATAAGAATATTTCATTATTTCAGATCTAGGATGTGTTATTTTAGTGTTCCCTTTATTTTTTTGAGCAGTGTATATACATTTGCAGAATTTCGAAAAACCTGTTTTCATTATGGGGTATTATGTGTGTAGATTGCTGAGGAGTTGTTTTTATTTAATCCATTTTAGAATAAGGCTGTAACGTAACAAAATGTGAACAAAGTCAAGGGGTCTGAATACTTTCCAAAGGCACTGTATATACAATTTGCAATACACAGCCGTGAAAAGTGAAATTATAGTTAAACACCACAGAGCCATTTAAATGCTGGCCCTAAAAGACCCAATATATTCTACCAAGAGTTAGGGGATTTGTGTTGCAAGCTGAGTGTTACACTCAAGGTTGGGGTCAATTCCATTTCATTCCAATCAATTCAGGAAGTACACTGAAATTCCAATTATCTTCTATGCTTTTCAATGAGAAACATTTGGAATTGGAATTTGGTTTACTTTCTGAATTGACTGGAATTTAAATTGAATTGTCTCCAACCCTGATAACATTTTCTCTCTCCTCTCTCCTCTTACAGGGAAAATAATAAACACACCCAGATAAACACGTTCCCCTTGTAAGTTGAGGATTCGAGTGCAGGTGGAAGGATGAATTTCTGTAGGAACAAAGACTGCATGGAAACGGATAATTATTTAGTAGCTTTCATGGTCAAACCACATTGAACACCATCAGCCACCACACTAGAACTGTATGTCACTTCCTGTATCAATAAAGCTGAACCCCACACAATTAAAGCATTGGCCAATAGCAAAACAGATCATTAGTTACCAGGCAAAGAAATAGATAACACGCAGTTATTTCCTGTAACACACACCATATTTCAGCAATGTGTATAACTGCCATATAAATTAAAGAATTACTCAGGAAATAATCCTACACCTTGTTTAATAAAATGTGATTTTCATGGTAGAATTCTGAGCATTGATTCAAAAAGGTTGAACATTCCCTTGGTGACTTTGTGAGTTATTACATAAAGAATATGTATTTTTCATATCATAAAATGGTAATACATGATGGGGTATCAATATAATTGTTAAATGAATGTACAGATCTTTGAAACAGATTTTGTGTTATCCCTGAGTGAAAATCATGTATATCTTCATGCTACTTAGGACATACCCTCTCATCTATCTGAATGTTTGCATTGTGGGATGCACATCCTTTGATTCACAGGGCTTAGCTTAATAGTCAGCAGATACAGCACTAACTTGGTTATACTTTTGAAGGATCTACACATTCATGTTTATTCATCCCCCACAAAAAGTATAAATAATGTTAACCACTGCCATAATTCAAAATCCAAACAGAATAGTCGTTGTTTTGTACACCATGTGTTCAATATTCTGTTAACAAATAAAAGTGTTTGGTACCCACATTGTGCAATCTGTTTCATGCCATCGTGTCTACTTTGCAATACCAAGTCAGTGCAGTTGCCTGTTTAAGTGTCACTGTTCACCCTAAAGACCATTATAATGCAGAGGCATAAAAGGTGAAGGTGGTGTAAAGAACACAAAGCTCTATAACGTTTTGATATGATTAGAATTCAAACTATACTTAGTAAGCTGTCATTTGAATTAGGCTGATTTAGGCTGTGGTGTGGAAAGCCGAGGGACACCTCTCTGGGTACAGGGCCTATAGACAGTCTACACCCCCTTTAACTTTTTTCACATTTTGTTGCGTTACAAAGTGGGATTGAAATAGTTGTAGTTGTAATATTTGTAATTGATCTACACAAAATATTCCATAATTTCAAAGTGAAAAGATAATTCTATACATTTATAAAAATTAATACCCTCGGCTTTGTCACGTTCTGACCTTTATTTCCTGTGTTTTGTATTTAGTTAGTATGGTCAGGGCGTGAGTTGGGTGGGCAGTCTATGTTTGTTTTTCTAGGTTTTGGGACCAAGCGGTGTGGTAAAGGACAGCGACGACAGCAGCAGCAGCAGCAACAACAGCGGCCAGCATCAGAGCAGAATCTGGACTACACAACTTGGGAGGAGATAGATAGGTGGGCGGTCGGTCGACCCAGGGAGAGTGCCGGAGCCCGCCTGGGATTCGATGGAGCAATGCAAGGAAGGTTACAGGAGAATGAGGTTGGCGAAGCCAGCACGGCAGTGCGACAGGTACGAGAGGCAGCCCCAAAAAATGTTTTTGGGGGGGGCACACGAGGTGTGGTACTAAGCCAGGTAGCAGACCTGAGCTCACTCCTCGTGCTTATGATAAGCAGCGCATTACTGGTCAGGCACCGTGTTATGCGGTTAAGCGCACGGTGTCGCCAGTGCGTGTCCATAGCCCGGTGCGCTATAGGGCAGCCCCCCGAAAGTGCCATGCGAGTGTGGGCATTGAGCCAGGGCGTATGGTGCCTGCTCAGCGGGTCTGGTCGCCGGTACGCAGTCTTGGTCCAGGTTATCCTGCGCCGGCTCTGCGTGCTGTGTCTCCGGGGCGCTGGGAGGGTGCAGTGCGTCCTCTGCCTGCGCTCCGCTCGTGCCGGGCAACTGTGGGAGTGGAGCCTAGGGGAGAGGTGCGTGTAGTAAGCACTAGATCTCCCGTGCTTACCCACAGCCCAGTTCAACCTGTGCCTGCACTCTGGAGGGTCCGGGCTAGAGTAGTTGTCCAGCCTGGGGAAGTGGTGCCAAGGTTGCGCACCAGAGCTCCAGTGCTCCCCACAGCCCGGTCTTTCAGGCTCCTCCTAACACCAAGCCTCCTGAAGGTCTCCCCAGCCTGGTGGTTCCTGTGGCAGCCCCACGCACCAGGCTGTCTCTCAGTCTCCTCCCTGCAGGTGCTCCCGCCTGTCCGGCGCCGCTGCCGGAGCGTCCCGCCTGTCCGGCGCCGCTGCCGGAGCGTCCCGCATGTCCGGCGCCACTGCCGGAGCCTCCCGCCTGTCCGGCGCCGCTGCCGGAGCGTCCCGCCTGTCCGGCGCCGCTGCCGGAGCGTCCCGCCTGTCCGGCGCCACTGCCGGAGCCTCCCGCCTGTCCGGCGCCGCTGCCGGAGCGTCCCGCCTGTCCGGCGCTGCTGCCGGAGCGTCCCGCCTGTCCGGCGCCGCTGCCGGAGCCTCCCGCCTGTCCGGCGCCGCTGCCGGAGCCCCTCAGCCCAGAGGCGCCAGAGCCCCTGAGCCCCTCAGCCCAGAGGCGCCAGAGCCCCTCAGCCCAGAGGCGCCAGAGCCCCTCAGCCCAGAGGCGCCAGAGCCCCTGTCCCTCTGTCCCGAGCCCCTGCCCCTCTGTCCAGTGGGGTCATTGAGAGGGGTTGCCATGGTGAGAAAGCCACGGAGGCGGACAATAAGGCGGACTAAGACAATGGTGAAGTAGGGTCCGCGTCCCGCGCCAGAACCGCCACCGCGGACAGACGCCCACCCAGACCCTCCCCTATAGGTCAAGGTTTTGCGGCCGGAGTCCGCACCTTTGGGGGTACTGTCACGTTCTGACCTTTATTTCCTGTGTTTTGTATTTAGTTAGTATGGTCAGGGCGTGAGTTGGGTGGGCAGTCTATGTTTGTTTTTCTAGGTTTTGGGAATTTCTATGTTTCGGCCTAGTATGGTTCTCAATCAGAGGCAGGTGTCATTAGTTGTCTCTGATTGAGAATCATACTTAGGTAGCCTGGGTTTCACTGTGTGTTTGTGGGTGATTGTTCCTGTCTCTGTCTTTGCACCAGAGAGGACTGTTTTGAGTTTTCACATTTCTTGTTTTTTGTAGTCAGTTGTTCATGTGTACCTTAACGCATTAAAAAGAACCATGGACAATTACCACGCCGCGTATTGGTCCTCTGATCCGTTTCGCCTCTCCTCTTCGAAAGAAGAGGAGGAAATTCATTACAGGCTTAACATATCACATAATGAGTTACATGGACGAGAGGTCTTCACGGACCTCCAGAGTCTCTGGTGGCACAGCTGGCGCTGCAGTACAGCACCCTTAACCACTGCGCCACCCGGGAGGCCCCTTAAGTAAAACATTTTAATATAGAGAGCCGTTCCGAACGGACCCAAGGACAAATAGACCCGTTCCATATAGGCCTGGTCGATCCAAACCCGATCCGAGTGATGGAGCCAGCAGAAAAGGGATTTTTTAAAGTGACTTTAATAAAGTGTGAGAGGAGGGAGAGATCAGAGAGATGCCGCTGTGTCTATGGCAAGACTGGAAAATTGCTGTCTAGCAATGATCCCTAACACCTTGACATTTGACCTCTACAAGCCAGAACGTTGAATAAAATGATATTTTAAGGTACTTTACTGGTTGTCTGTGCAGTTGGTCCTTTTGGCGGTAGGAATGTGAGACAATAAATAGATCCACAGGACAGTATAGTTACATCAACTTTTAGAAGCGCAGGTATGAATGAATGAATTTGTGTCAAATCACCAATTGGCAACCCATCCCTTATGGGATGAATTGACACAAACAAACATTACAATAATTCACTGTGGTAATTCAATAATAATTCTTCTTCCGGTGTTCTCTGCATTGCGCATCGCATAAAGAGTAAATAAAAAAATCTATACATAACAGTAAATAAAGTTATCCAAACAATAATTACATCCATAGAGCAGTAAAATAATATACATACATACCTACACACTGTATACAGTTGAAGTCGGAAGTTTACATAGACCTTAGCCAAATACATTTAAACTCAGTTTTTCAAAATTCCTTAAATTGATCTAAGTAAAATTCCCTGTCTTAGTGTGGCCGATGTGAAATGGCTAGCTAGTTAGCGGTGGTGCGCGCTAATAGTGTTTCAGTCGGTGACGTCACTCACTCAGAGACCTAGTAGTTGTTCCACTTGCTCTGCAAGGGCCGTGGCTTTTGTGGAGCGATGGGTAACGATGCTTCGTGAGTGATTATGGTTATGTGCAGAGGGTTCCTGGTTTGAGCCCAGGTTGGGGCGAGGAGAGGGACGGAAGCTATACTGTTACATTAGGTCAGTTAGAATCACCACTTTATTTTAAGACTGTGAAATGTCAGAATAATAGTAGAGAGAATGATTTATTTCAGCTTTTGTTTCTTTCATCACATTCCCAGTAGGTCAGAAGTTTACATACACTCAATTAGAATTTGGTAGCATTGCCTTTAAATTGTTTAACTTGGGTCAAACGTTTCGGGTAGCCTTCCAAAAGCTTCCCACAATAAGTTGGGTGAATTTTGGCTCATTCCTCCTGACAGAGCTGGTGTAACTCAGTCAGGTTTGTAGGCCCTCTTGCTTACACACGCTTTTTCATTTCTGCCCACAAATTGTCTATGGGATTGAGGTCAGGGCTTTGTGATGGCCACTCCAATACCTTGACCTTGTTGTCCTTAAGCCATTTTGCCACAACTTTGGATGTATGCTTGGTGTCATTGTCCATTTGGAAGACCCATTTGCAACCAAGCTTTAACTTCAATATAATTTTATTCCCTCATGATGCCATCTATTATGTGAAGTGCACCAGTCCCTCCTGCAGCAAAGCACCCCCATAACATGATGCTGCCACCCCCATGCTTCGCGGTTGGGATGGTGTTCTTCGGCTTGTAAGCCTCCTCCTTTTTCCTCCAAACATAACGATGGTCATTATGGCCAAACAGTTCTATTTTTGTTTCATCAGACCAGAGCACATTTCTCAAAAAGTACGATCTTTGTCCCCATGTGCAGTTGCAAACCGTGGTCTGGCTTTTTTATGTTGGTTTTGGTGCAGTGGCTTCTTCCTTGTTGAGCGACCTTTCAGGTTATGTCGATATAGGACTCGTTTTACTGTGGATATCGATACTTTTGTACATGTTTCCTCCAACATCTTCACAAGGTCCTTTGCTGTTGTTCTTGGATTGACATGCACTTTTCACACCAAAGTACATTCATCACTTGGAGACAGAACGCATCTCCTGACGGCTGCGTGGTCCCATGGTGTTTATACTTGCATACTATTGTTTGTACAGATGAACGTGGTACCTTCAGGCGTTTGGAAATTGCTCCCAAGGATGAACCAGACTTGTGGAGGTCTACAATTTGTGGCTGATTTCTTTTGATTTTCCCATGATGTTTGAAGGTAGGCCTTGAAATACATCCACAGGTGCACCTACAATTGACTCAAATTATGTCAATTAGCAGAAGCTTCTAAAGCCATGACATAATTTTCTGGAATTTTCCAAGCTGTTTGAAGGCACAGTCAACTTAGTGTATGTAAACTTCTGACCCAATGGAATTGTGATACAGTGAATTATAAGTGAAATAATCTGTCTGTAAACAATAGTTGGAAAAATGACTTGTGTCATGCACAAAGTAGATGTGCTAACCTGACAAAACTATAGTTTGTTAACAAGAAATTTGTGGAGTGGTTGAAAAACAAGTTTTAATGGCTCCAACCTAAGTGTATGTAAACTTCTGACATCAACTGTTTTTACACATACATATACACGTACTGAACATGCATACATAACATATACAGATAAATAAATACATTTTTTTTTTAAATAAACAGAAGGCATTTGAACCCAGTCTGGAACAAAGAGAAGATTCATATGGGAGACAAGCCTCTACACCATCTATATACACACGTGTCATTTACCACATAGAATATTCATATGGGAGACAAGCCTCTACACCATCTATATACACACGTGTCATTTACCACATAGAATATTCATATGGGAGACAAGCCTCTACACCATCTATATACACACGTGTCATTTACCACATAGAAGATTCATATGGGAGACAAGCCTCTACACCATCTATATACACACACACACACACACGTGTCATTTACCACATAGAAGATTCATATGGGAGACAAGCCTCTACACCATCTATATACACACACACACACACACGTGTCATTTACCACATAGAATATTCATATGGGAGACAAGCCTCTACACCATCTATATACACACGTGTCATTTACCACATAGAAGATTCATATGGGAGACAAGCCTCTACACCATCTATATACACACACACACACACGTGTCATTTACCACATAGAAGATTCATATGGGAGACAAGCCTCTACACCATCTATATACACACGTGTCATTTACCACATAGAATATTCATATGGGAGACAAGCCTCTACACCATCTATATACACACGTGTCATTTACCACATAGAATATTCATATGGGAGACAAGCCTCTACACCATCTATATACACACACACACACACACACGTGTCATTTACCACATAGAAGATTCATATGGGAGACAAGCCTCTACACCATCTATATACACACACACACACACACACGTGTCATTTACCACATAGAAGATTCATATGGGAGACAAGCCTCTACACCATCTATATACACACGTGTCATTTACCACATAGAAGCTAAATATTTGTACAATTGAATTATAGGTAGCCCTTTTTCTTTTATTCCAGGCTTTATCTAAATATTCTGCAAACGGAAATACACAATGGACAAAAAAATATGTCATCATTCGCCACATTTTTTCAAATTTATTTGAACCTTTATTTAACTAGTCAAGTCAGAGTATATCTGGTGGGCTTTCTGGAATAAGAGCAAGTGTATATCGTGGTAGAAAGGGCAATAGAGGATAACATTATTTTCATTCTCTATTTCTTCAAGGTCACAATAGTTACATAGTCTTTCCACTTCCATTTCATCACAATACCGACCTGAGCTCCAAACATGAAAAGCTTGTTTGTGAGAAAGGAAATATGTTTAACAAATAGTTCTTAAATATAGAGTTCAAATCAAATGTTATTGTATTTCTTCTTTCTGAAAGGTCTGACAAAATAGTTTGGGCTGTTTTTACTTGATTCTTTGACTGTCTTGAATGTGTTTATTAAACTGTGCGGGTCAATCTGACCCATATAACAATGGACTTATTTTTTCCCCCGCAAAGCACCAGGTTTAACTCATCATTCCAATTGGGCTTGTCCGGCTTGTAAACGCTCCTGGACTTGGGGGTGTTTTCTGTATTCTGGTAGTACCATCAGTTTCTCCCCTGAAACACAGGCAGAGCCATGTGAACACGTGCACGAGCTCGGCAAGTATCCATGCGTCTCGTGCATATATTTATATTTTCTGCACATGCTTCAGGTGATAGAAATCTAACGCACCCACCTGCGCTTTGAAAGTTGATGTAATTATACATTCCAGTGGATATATTGTCTCTCATTCCTACAGTCAAAAGGACCAACTACACGGGCAACCGGAAAAGTACATTCAAATATAATTTTATTCAACATTCTGGCTTGTAAAGTTCATGAGAGAAAATGTTCCTGATTCAAACGATAATTTTGCCCAACGTAGAATTCAATGCAATTCAACCTCGGGTTTCCAGGCAAGTCCATAGACTGATTACAGACTAAGGAAACCAATATGTCACTTTGTAATTTGGGTGAACTATCTCTTTAAAGAACGTTTCATTGCAATCTCTCATTTCCATGCTCAGCCCCCAATGTGAACAAACCTGTTGTGTTAATGCTTAGTTGCTTATTTATTTGAGGAACTTACCTCTTTAAACAAGTTGGCTTAGTGGATACAACCTTTCTCCCTGTCAGTCTTTTTTGATCATGTTTATCAAGGGTGGCAATAATTTCAGAGGTGACTATATGTGATGTGTGTGATCAACAGTCAACTCAATAGCCTATTGAGCAACTATGGGGATTACCAGTGAGCCTGCCCTGCTGGTTCTGCTTTTCTTAAAGACTCGTTTCTAGTTTCATAGAACTCTAATGTCAGAGAGCAAGCATGTGTGAGTGGGCTGGAGAAGGTTACTACTGTTTTCTTTCCAACATGATCCATGCCTGTGCAGTTGGCTAGTCTACTAGTGTTGCCGCCCCGGATATCATATGGCATCGGTTTCATCCCTGGTCTTGCCACTCATTTTCTGTGCTATACCCCGCTCACCTGTCTACCATACACATTTAGGGACCACTGCTCTAAGAGCCCTCTCAGTAGACTTGGAGGTGATGTTCAGCCCCTATATCGCCAATCGGGGTGTTGGGGCATTTCCCAAAGTGAGGTCAATAACTCTGAGTCTATTCTTGAAGGTTCATGATTTTAGAATTTGTCCATAGGTGGCCCATATACTACCCACCATTGCGACCTGTAAGCTCCCGTTGGCTGGCCCTCGCTTCATACTCGTCGCCAAACCCACTAACTCCAGGTCATCTACAAGACCCTGCTAGGTAAAGTCCCCCTTATCTCAGCCCGCTGGTCACCATAGCAGCACCCACCAGTAGCACGCGCTCCAGCAAGTATATCTCTCTGGTCACCCCCAAAACCAATTCTTCCTTTGGCCGCCTTTCCTTCCAGTTCTCTGCTGCCAATGACTGGAACAATATTTTTTTAGAACCCAACCCTGATCTCTCCTTCTCCACAACTTTGTCCCTGATCTGTTTGGTCTTCATGGTGCCGCTTGCTTGTTGGTGCCCCTTGCTTAGTGGTGTTGCAGACTCTGGGGCCTTTCAGAACAGGTGTATACTGAGATCGTGTGACAGATCAAGTGACACATAGATTGCACACAGCTGGACTTTATTTAACTAATTATGTGACTTCTGAAGGTAATTGGTTGCACCGGATCTTATTTAGGGGCTTCATATCAAAAGGGAGAATAACATATGCACACACCAACTTTTCCCTTTTTATTTTTGTGTACCAATTTGTATATCAACAACATTGGGGATCTTATTGAAAGAGTGGATGTTAATTTTTATGCAGATGATACTGTTCTTTATTCAAGTGGTAGTAGTTTATCTTTAGCTTTTGAAAATGCCCAAAGAGCATTTAACATCATACAACAGAAACAGTATGATTTAAAGCTGATTCTAAATTTGGGTAAAACAAAATACATTGTATTTTCAAATGCCAGGCATGTTACAAATCATGTCATTGCTACATTTCCTGGACATACTATAGAGCAAGCTAAAGTGTACAAATATTTGGGTGTGTGGGTTGATGATAAGCTGAGCTTCACTGTGCATGTAGAGAACTTGATAAGGAAGCTCAAGCTGAAAATAGGATTTTATTACCGGCATAAGGCTTGTTTTTCTTTTGAGGCCAGGAAGGAGCTGGTACGATGTACATTACTGTCGGTTTTAGATTTTAGTGATGTTATATATATGCAGGCCTCAGCCACTACCCTGAGAGCACTTGATTCAGTGTATCATGCAGCCCTCTGGTTCATTACAAATCAGAAACGTCTAACACATCATTGTGATCTCTACAGCGCTGTTGGCTGGTCGTCATTGACCTTGCGTAGGCTTAAACACTGGTATACACTGATTTATAAGGCTATATTGGGTAAAATGCCATTTTATCTCTGTTCTTTTTTAGTCAGGTCAGTAAATAAATGTCAATTACAGTCCCATTCTGATTTGCTTCTAACAGTACCAAACATTAGAACAGGTCATGGTAGAAATAGTTTTAGTTACTTAGCACTGTGGTGCTGGAATTCTCTCCTGAACATTTTAAAATGTGATGATCTAGTTTCGTTGGTGGAGTTTAAACACTTGATCGATGTATATATCATACAAGAGTGTAATTGTTTTTAGGCCAGCTGTTTTTAGTCAACATGTTTGTGTTTTTAATGTAAAATGTTTGTTATACTGTATGTGTGTTTATAGTTGTGTTTAATGTTGTGTTAGTGTATGTAAGTTGTTTTGTCTGAAACGTTGTTCCCTCTGCTGCTATTGGACCAGGTATCTCTTGGAAAAGAGATGTTATCTCAATTTTACAAATTTAAAAACATTTTTTTTTTTAAACAAGTAATTGCACTTCACCAATTTGGACTATTTTGTGTATGTCCATTACATGAAATCCAAATGAAAATCCATTTGAATTACAGGTTATAATGCAACAAAATAGGAAAAATACCAAGGAGGATGAATACTTCTGCAAGGCACTGTATGACAACATCCATGCAAACAGAGGAAAAAACTCCAAATGAGTGTTCTAGGGATTGATTCAATAAGGTAAGCGTTGGCTGACACCTGGATAGTGCTTGTTTTAGTGGTGTTGGAGGTGGATGTGTGTTAGAGCTGTCATATCTACAAGCGGCGCCTTGTGTTACCTTATATCCTACACTGCCATTGGATGCAAAGAAACCACCCAACTTTATCTGACAAATCCCATGTAGCCACGTTAGAAGTTCCTGCAAGGTCAAACACTTGAATGCATGATGTTTTATTGTAGACTGTCGGCCCTACTCCCTATTGGATTGATAGGCTTTAAATCCCCCCAACCAAATTAACATGAAATTATGCAATAGCCAACACATTCTAACGCCGTTTTGAACTTCTAACGCGGTAGGGATAATCCACTGGTCACAGACGTCAATTCAACATTTATTTCACGTTGGTTCAACCTAATTTCATTGAATTGATGTGGAAACATTGTTGATTCAACAAGTGTGTGCTCAGTGGGAGCAACCATGGGTTAACGCTTGATCTGATTGAATCGAGCCCCTAATTTTAGAAAGAAGATTAAAAGGGCTGGAGTACAGCAGAATCTGTATGAAAACTAGTGATGTTGCCACATCAAATCAATCAATTTTTTTGCATGGATGGCAGCAGACTGGGCTGTGAGTGAAGCAGACCAGGTACTGGTGGCAACAGACTGGGCTGTGAGTGAAGCACACCAGGTACTGGTGGCAGCAGACTGGGCTGTGAGTGAAGCAGACCAGGTACTGGTGGCAACAGACTGGGCTGTGAGTGAAGCACACCAGGTACTGGTGGCAACAGACTGGGCTGTGAGTGAAGCAGACCAGGTACTGGTGGCAACAGACTGGGCTGTGAGTGAAGCACACCAGGTACTGGTGGCAACAGACTGGGCTGTGAGTGAAGCAGACCAGGTACTGGTGGCAACAGACTGGGCTGTGAGTGAAGCACACCAGGTACTGGTGGCAACAGACTGGGCTGTGAGTGAAGCACACCAGGTACTGGTGGCAGCAGACTGGGCTGTGAGTGAAGCACACCAGGTACTGGTGGCAACAGACTGGGCTGTGAGTGAAGCACACCAGGTACTGGTGGCAACAGACTGGGCTGTGAGTGAAGCAGACCAGGTACTGGTGGCAACAGACTGGGCTGTGAGTGAAGCACACCAGGTACTGGTGGCAACAGACTGGGCTGTGAGTGAAGCACACCAGGTACTGGTGGCAGCAGACTGGGCTGTGAGTGAAGCACACCAGGTACTGGTGGCAGCAGACTGGGCTATGAGTGAAGCACACCAGGTACTGGTGGCAGCAGACTGGGCTGTGAGTGAAGCACACCAGGTACTGGTGGCAACAGACTGGGCTGTGAGTGAAGAACACCAGGTACTGGTGGCAACAGACTGGGCTGTGAGTGAAGCACACCATGTACTGGTTGGTTGCTTATACTGGTTATGCATTACGAGTGGAGGCTTCTAAGGCCCAGGCCACACATGCAGGGGGCTGGGACATCAGCAGGAAATGGCATGTTCTCTCTCTAGCTCTCTTTTTTCCTTTCTTTCTCTCACAGGGGTGTTGTACAGTCAGTCAATCACGTTGGAAATGTACCTTTTCTTCCCATTTCTGGCAGGCTTCAGAGATCCATCATCCGAGAAATTAACAGGGCCGGTCCAATTTCCTGTCTCGTCTCCTTTGAGTCGGCTAAACTGTTGCGCACTAATAAGAAAATTAGTCAGTTTATTTGGGGTTTATTGTGCGTTAAGTACCTGAGAACTAACAGTCAGCCAAACATAGACACGTACACAGACCGATACACAAACACTTCCATGTGTGCATGTATGTACACAAATGCACACACACTCCTATACACAATGCACATTTGTGCAAGCAAGCACACACAGACACCATACAGAGGGATCAGCATTTGGCTTAGTATACCAAATCAAACATGGTTAGAATGAACCTAGATAATGTGTGCATGGTTGAAGTGATGACGCATCTAGAGTGTAAAAGGGAAAGTGGCACTCAGTACAGTGACAGGGTTTCCAGGATTATTTCCAGCAACATTGCAAATAGTTTAGAGACTGAGGGACAGGGTCTGGTACTGCTCCAGTTCTCCCTGTCAGAATAAGCAACAGAGGACTTGGAAAGCATATACACTCCTGTAGAAATGGCACTATGGTTATTGTGAAAAGCCTAATTTGTTCCTTTAACTCCGCTTTCTAGTAAGTTTATACAAATGGTAATCTACAATTCTGATAGACTGGAGACTGTCAGAAAACATGGTTGTAACCTTAATGTGGTTGTTATTCCATTGGTTACCTCGAGGCAGATGCCCCAGGCATCACACTCATTGAATATGGCACTTTTAAATGTTAGCGCAATCACTAGTAAAACCTTTCCCATGAATGACCTTATTACTGAGTGCAAAGTTGACTGCATGTTTCTCACTGAAACATGGCTATCAGACCCTATTGCTGCTCTTACTGAAGCCCCACCCCACTACAGCTTTTCATACTCTATCAGAAAAGGGGTGGGACAGCCTATATTTTTACTAATGCCCTCAGCTGTATGGACACTTTGGGTTTAGGACCTATTTAACCGGTCGAGTTGTCACCCTTGAACATAACTCACAAGAAATCATATGTGGCATTCCACAAGGTTTGATTTTGGGTCTGGTACAGTTCAGTTTATATATTAACCCTTTGGCAGTGTTAGGATTTTAACTTCACAAAGAAATTATGACTGTTCTTGTGATTTAAATACTTGGATGGCTCACAACTTCCTCCAGATAAATCAAGACAAGACCATGGTACTCATTGTGGGAGCCAAACCGCTGAGAATCTAGCTGCACATTTTCGTTCACAGGCAATGAAGATACCAGGTAAAATAAATCTAGGTGTTATTTTAGATTCTGAACTTAATTTCAAATCACACATTAGGAAGGTGACCAAAACAGCTTTTTACCACGTGAGGAACATTGCGGCAATTTCTCAGGCAGATAGTCTCATCCATGCTTTTATTACAAGCAGGCTTGACTGCAATGCTCTCCTGTTTGGTCTACCCACGAAAGCTATTGGTCAAGTGCAAAACAGAGAATGTGGAGCACAGGTACTGATCAAGGCCATACGGAGAGCACACATTACACCGGTTTCAAGGTCTCTGCACTGGCTGCCTGCGAGTTCTAGAATACATTAAGATTCTTAAAACCAATCCACAATTTTGCACCACAAAACATGTCAAGACAATTTAAAAGCATATGTACCCAGTAGTTCCCTCAGGCACGGGCCAAAGCCTTAGGACCAATAGGCAGCCTTCAGTTATGCCCCCAGGCTCCGGAACAGCCTGTCAGAGTACCCGAGGGGGGCAAAAACTGTGGATCTAATGTCATTTAAGCTGTTTAGTCATTCAGTGTCATTTTTAATTAGACAAGTCATTTAAGAACAAATTGTTATTTACAATGACAGCCTACCCCGGGCCAATTGTGCACCACCCTATGGGCCTCCCAACCACAGCCAGATGTGATACAGCCTGGATTTGAACCAGGGACTGTAGTGACACCTCTTGCACCGAGATTCAGTGCCTTAGGCCACTGCACCACTGGGGAGTGTTTGTTTTTCCCAGTAAAGCATATCCTGTTGCAGTCCATGTCTGAAATGTGCTGTATAAATACAGCTTGATTTGATAATCACATATCTGAACACATAACCAATCAAATTGGATTTGACTTGGAACCTAAAGCTTTTGCACTTGAAATGCCAGGATTGTGGGTTTGTTTACCAGGACCACCCATACTTACATATATGCATGACTAAGTCAATTTGGTTAAGAAGTCTGCTAAAGGGCATATTTTATAATCTCACCACAGAACTATAAAAACAGTTCTTATCCATACCATTTACATGGCCGTTAGAGGCTGTCAACCAATGATTAAAGCAGTGGCATGGTAATGACTGCTTGCACTAAATTGGAGCAAAAGTACAAGTAGACACAAAAACCTGTTTTCAAAAAATGTAAAAAGGAAGGATAAGAAAATATTTTTTCAATTGGGATTGGTGAACCCCAGTGCACTGCACAGTTCACACTTATCTGTTGTGGAAAGAATTAATGGACGATTCATGTTATACGGAGAAAAAATCCAGACGACTCAAAACTATCAACAGCACATTTATTTAAACAAGTAAATTCAAAGTGTGTCTAGGACGAGCTGGAGGCAGCCACTGCAGCACGCTTAGGCTTTGGGGTGGTCCCTTCCCGGAACCCATTCCTGAAAAGGATGGGGAAAGAAAACATGTGTACATTATGTAGAAGACTTTAATTGTAACCTTATGGATCACCTAAGGTAATAAGCAACATTTCTGACAGTCACTAAGGTAGTCTTCACAGTTTGTGGTGTTATTTGTGGAAGTCTGTTGGATGCATATGCTAGTGCTGATCCAACTACGTAAAAGATGGCCATAAACAGATGTGGCAGAATACGTTGTTCTACGTGGCTCCTAGGTCAGTGGTTTTCACAACTCTTCTCAGGGACCCCTATGTCACAACTGATGGGGCAGTGAAGCTTGCTTTAGTAAAGATCTTTATTTTTTTAATAATCCGCCGTCATCAGTTCAGACATTTATTTTGTGACATAATTGGCAAGCTCATTTCCGCTAGCATTATTTCAAAGCAACAGTTGTAACAGCGCAAACAGGGGGATAGCAGTGGCTTATTGGCCACAACCAGACTCAGATAGATTCACATATAACAGAGCATCAACAACCACAATTGAACTCACATTGTAGAATGACCTGCATGTCTTTAGCATGTGATCAACTAAGGCCCTTAAGAGCCAGTCCTGCAGGTTCTTCCCCCACCCTAACTAATGAATCATTCAAGGTCACCAATTAGTAAAGAAACTCCTAAAAAAAAAACCTGCAGACACTGCCCTCCGTGGAATGAGTTTGACACCCCTGCACTAATGTTAACGGTTGGCTGGAGACCACACAAACCAGGGTAGCAGTGAGAGTACAGGAAACAGGAGTAAACGCTTTGAAAGGGGAATAGCGGCCAACTTGAACTTGTCCAGTAAGAATGCAATTTTCAGATCCGAACTTGTCCAGTAAGAATGCAATTTTCAGATCCAAACATTTTACCATGTGCCTTACTGAATGACCTTGGTTTTCCAGGAAATGAAGAAAAAGGAAAATAATCTCAGCAGTACTGTGTACCGCTGGCTTTATGAGTGCTCACCTGAATCTGCGGTAGACGACTCGCAGGTGTCTCAGGCGGCCAGACCCAGTGGTGTTCCTCCTCTTGGCCTTAGCGCTCCAGTTGTCTACAGAAAGACACAAAAAAGTTAACAAAAATTGTCACAAAGCAGGATCAAAGGTTTAAGGCAAACATTCCCAAATATCCTCACTCCTGTCAACAGATGTGGGGGCACACATTATGGAAAGAGCTGTCAACCAATGTGCATACTTGGAGGTTGGGGTCTCGTCTCAGTCACAAAGAAAGAATCACTGAAATTCATATGTTCAGACATTTGTATTGAAAACATCATTGACGAGACACTGGGCAGTAAACATTAATTGTGTGATGCTGCATGCACGTGTCAAATATTCTAACAAGTCAACAAGGTAAGAAGTAAAAGACAATGCAGTAACAACCCTCATTATTCAACAAGTTAAGACAGAATGCCCACAGGTCTGACATCTTGATTACAATATAGCAGTTTTTACAATGAATCAATTGATTGTTCAAGGAATGGCACTTACACCTTCTCTTGCGTTTCTCCGGATACCCACACTTCCCGCAGGAAGACTTCTGCAGGTGGTAAGCCTTGGAGCCACAGCGACGGCACAGAGCGTGCGTCTTATTACGCCGCTTTCCAAAGGACGATGTACCCTTCGTCTGAAACACATAAGGTCCATAATTTAGCCAACGATCTTTGTCATCCAGTGAGAATGAACGGAGAAGTCGGGATCATGTCTCAGCCAACAATAAATAAATCACTGAAATTCATGTGTAAAGACAGTTGTATTGAAAACATAATTGACAAGACTAGTAATTATTTGCAGTGTCATTTGCCGCACTGCATGCTAAGATAATCAAGATGGACTACGAACGTTTCTAGTCAAATTCCTGGCAACTTAATTCAGTGTTTGCTAGAGGCAAGGTGGCTAACGTTAGCAATGCTTCCTTTGCTAGAAAGTAGACGTTAGCCATGTTAACTACCGGTAGATAGGCATTGAGCTAGCTAGATATATACATGTTCACATTTATTTAAGTCTCGTGAATAACGCATAGTACATTCTTCACACCCGAAATAAAGTGTGCTTTAGTTGAAAGAGCACATTACTTTTCCGGTAGCAAGCTAACTAGCTGAATAGGCAAGATAGCCAGCAAGCTTTTAGGCAAGCAAACATTCAATGTTTTTATACACCATCTAACGTTGCATCAAAAACAATATCGATGAGAACCCATTATTTGTGATTACAAGTCGCAAATCGCAACAATGTATGGTAAAATAAACAGATACATAAATAGATGTTGTACGATACATCTCTGACTATTTTTCCACTCACCATTTTCTTCTTATGGGTGGGTGAAAAGAGACCGGAAAAGCGTTTGGTGTTGCATTAAATCCCAATCGAGGTTGTTCCGGTGTAACAGTAAAATAAGCCCCCTTAATTAGCATAAGCGTTTATTTCAACAAATAGCCGACAGAGTACTAAGGATGTAAACATTTATTTTAATACACTACTCATGGCAAATCCGATCAATTTGTTTTGTTGTTCATGTCAGGTACGGGCCATGTTTAAATACTTTAAAATGCATACTTCCTTCTTCACTGTTACACACATCCAATCATGTTGAATCAGTGATTACTCCAAGGAAGGGAAGAGGAAGAGGGAAGGATATAATTTTTTAAGTATTCTATCTGGGCCACTTCTATAGTTTGCTTCTGAAATGGATATGAATTCACAGATTTCTTCCTTAGCCTATCAAGATAAGGAGTCCACAATGTTCGTCAATACAGAAGTCCTGCTTTGAAAGACTACAAAAGTGCAGTAGCATACAACGCAAATAATACATTTCAATCTGTCAATCAATGTCATATTGTGGTCATCATAGGTTATGTAAAAGTTAAATTTAAAAAATTAAAATAAATATTAATAACTGATGTGTTTGCAACGTCAAATGCTTTTGAGTGTAATATATATTTTTGCCACCAGATGTTGCCATTCAGCTGCTGGTGGCTAGAAGGGACAATGACCTAAAACAGCTTCATCTCCTGTATGCTTTCCCTCATCTGAAACCAATTTAACTGTAAAGTTTAAGTGCATTCCTGCTGGGTATCCGCCACATTGCTATTCACAGATTTGTAAAGCGGAAGGAGAGGAAAATGACAGGGATCCATTCTGGATAAATGGACATGGACTCACTGAATGAGCATGTGATGTGGACTGACTTTCAGTTGAGTTTATGTTGTGCATTTAGTTTTTCAATGGCACAAACAGAATTATGTATATTTCTAACGTGTATATTGTGACATTATGCTCCCGAGAATTGTGTAAACATTGCTGTCTGTGTAACAGTATACTTTTAAACCGTCCCCTCGCCCATACCCGGGCGCGAACCAGGGACCTTCTGCACACATCAACAACAGTCACCCTCGAAGCATCGTTACCCATCGCTCCACAAAAGCCACGGCCCTTGCAGAGCAAGGGGAACTAGTACTTCAAGGTCTCAGAGCAAGTGACGTAACCGATTGAAACGCTATTTAGCGCACACCGCTAACTAAGCTAGCCGTTTCACATCCGTTACATCTGTCTCTCTGACATTAAAAACAATGTTTAAATATTCAAATTGGATCTCCAGCTGTCCCATAGTAATGAACATATCGAGAGTCGGGGATGAGACCAGTGATGCCGGTTTAGCAATTTTGTTGCTAGATTTAGCAACTTTTCAGAGTACCCTAGCAACTTTTTTTCAAACAGCACCTAGCAACACATTTAGCTACTTTTAAAAATTTATTTGGAACTTTTAGCAACTTTTGAAAAGTTACTCAAACACTAAAATACATTTTCCCTCTAAATGACACAAAAACTATTTTTCTCTGTCACACACTCAGTCACAACACACGTGCCTGGCTGCAAAAGTGCATTGTGAGTGACGTCAGCAGTAGACGCTTAGCTCGTGCACAGGCAGCAGCAGGCCAGCAGCAATTTCAGCAAATTGTAAATCATTGTTGGCTGACTGTAGCAGCAGTAGTGTGCGTTCGAGGAGACAAACCCAATGAATATATTTGGTCACAAATGTTTGATCTTGAACAGAACTTACAACATCAATCAACATGTCTCAATCAAAACTGTACAGCCAGAAGTACAGAAAAGAGTAGGAGTCTTTAGCTGAAGCCAGTAATTGGGGATGATTGTTGGGCATACTGTGAGTACTGCAAATCAGATATGCTTGCAAAAATGTATGACATAAAAAATAATAAGATAACTGCAAAAGAGCAGAAGCTACAATGCCAATGGCCATTACGGAGCATTGTTCGCTGCTAGCATGCGAACGTTTAGGTATGGCTTGCAAAGCTGCATTTTCAGATTCCGTGACAGCAACAAACTTCCAAATGCACTGCACCAAGTGCACAGAAATATTAGGGGAGTATTGGCTCTTTATTTTCTCAAAAGAGTAACATCAGATGTGGGGAATGAGAAGTTCAGTCTCCTTTTGGATGAGTCCACTGATGTCAGTGTCTCGAAATACCTGGGTGTGGTGATTCGGTATTTCAGTGCTGAAAAAATAAACGTTGCGTCCACCTTTCTTGGTCTGAATGAATTGGAGGGAGGCAATGCCAGATCAATAGCAAAGGCGGCAGTTGAGTTTCTTGAGAAGTGTAACCTTAAAAAAGAGAATCTTCAGGGTATTGGCACTGATAATGTGTCTGTGAGGACTGAGGTGCACAAGATTTTAAAGGAAGAATGTGCATTGCCCAATTCAGTACTCATTCGCTGTGTGTGCCATTCTTTACAATTGGCTGTCAGTGCAGCATCCAAAGAAACCATCCCTAGGAGTGTTTACTTAATCAGGGAAACCTACAACTGGTTTTCCATTTCCCCAAAATGGCGCGAGGCGTACAAAGCAGTGTATGTTACCATTAATTGTGGCCAGAAACTCCTGCAGATCACCAAAGTGTGTGCCACACGTTGGCTATTGATTGAGCCTGCGGTAACTCATATATTGAGCCGGTGGGAAGAACTGAAAGTCCACTTTGAGGTGACCAAGGCCAGTGAGCATTACTACATGGTGGATGTGCTCCTCACCATGTACATGGACAAGACCAACTATGTGTCTACCTGACATTCTTGAAATCAATCCTGTCTGACGTACAAGTTGCAGTGAAGTCATTTGAGGGAGAGCAAACTGATCCTGTCAAGCTTTTGGACAATCTGGTACACATCTTAACATCAATTTGCAGCAGAGTAGTCAACTCTATGGCAAAAATTGATGTCCTGAAGGATGCCATTGATGGACATCTCAGTCCATCACCATACCTTCGGTACCTTTTCGAGAGCACGGTGTACCAACTCAGTCTTGCGCCAGAGGACAAAAAGGTCATTCAGAGACGGTGCATCAACTACATTGTTGCTTTAAGCAAGGAGCCGCAAGCAAGGCTCCCAGACAACCTTGAAGCCTTGTGACACATGGCCTTGTTCAGTGTTAAGGAAACGCTAAAGCACAATAAAGACACCACTGAAATGATTAAAGTAGCTGAGCTACTGGGGTACCGGCCCCAAACAATTTATAAAATTGTTTCCCAATGGAGAAACATCCATCTGTTTAGGTGGGACTCAACTGAAAATACAGTCTAGTTTTGGAGTGAAGTCAATAACTACACGGACTCTTCTGGGTCAAATCCATTTGAAGAACTGTGCAAAGCTACCCTCTCCTTGCCACCCTCAAATGCGGAGGTTGAACGGCTGTTCAGCCAAATGAGTGTGGTCAAGTCAAAGTTAAGAATGTCACTGCACACTCTCAACTCCACACTCCTGGTGCGGTATGGACTGAAGCTGGCTGGTGATACCTGTTACCAGCATAAACTACCAGGAGAAGTTCAGCAGCAGTTTGGCACCACAGCAGCGAACAGCTTTAAGGCCACTCCATCCTCTTCTGCTGGTTCCAGCTCTGTGACAATGCAGTTGGACAGTGAAGATGATTTCCTTGCCAATCTATGATTCATCATATTTACAGTACGTACACAAGGAGTGGACTTTCTGGAACTGGTGGAGACACACAGCTGATGGTGGCAGTGTGTACTGCAGTGTGTGCGAGAACAGTGGCAATATCTAGAGGAAACCATTAAGCAGCTAGCCAGCCAAGCAGCACAGCAACCTGGAGAGAGATGCCTAGCACACATCATTATTTGAGTTAAGTTGCTTGTTCAATAAGATAGCATATATACCTTGTACCTATAATTGTTGATCAGTTAGGTAGCATGTTATCTAACTACCTATTGTCACTCCCTGACCTTAGAGATCCTTTTATGTCTCTATTTTGGTTTGGTACGGGAGTGAGTTGGGGTGGGCATTCTATGTTGTATTCTATGTTTTCTATTTCTGTGTGTTTGGCCGGGTGTGGTTCTCAATCAGAGGCAGCTGTCTATCGTTGTCTCTGATTGAGAACCATACTTAGGTAACCTTTTCCCACCTGTGTTTTGTAGGTAGCTGTTTTTGTCTGCACCAGGCAGAACTGTTTCGGTCGTGCTTTGTTTTTGTTATTTCAGTGTTCAGTTCAAATAAAAGTATGAGCATGTACCACGCTGCACCTTGGTCCTCTCCTTCCAACAGCCGTTACACCAATACACTGCTTAAAACTATATTTGTTCAGAATGTGTAGGTTTACTAGTTAAAAAGAAAATAAATAATGTGTACTTGTTCAATGAGTTCTTTCTAAATAACAATGTGTATTACTTTTACAAGTAAAACTATATGCTAATGAACAAAATCTAAACTAACATGTCAAATCATATTTTTCAGAGATATTTTTCAATATGAGTAACGTTATTGTGTATTCTACGTAATGATGTCATTGCACAATGACATAACAAGGTCAGCACGATTCAGATCTCTCCAGAGCTGTTTGCTCAGATTCAAGTCCGGGCTCTTGCTGGGCCACTCGGACATTCAGAGACTCGTCCCGAAGCCACTGCTGCATTGTCTTGGCTGTGTGCTAACATCCTGTTATGGATGTATCAAATAAATGTCACTAGAAAACAGCTTAAACTAATGCAAAGGCAGCTACTTTGCTCTTATTCTGGCTGTAAGTTGGCCGTAGAATGTCTCTAACAACCAAACTAATAGAACAAACGACCAGCCGGCTTGGGTAGCAACCCTAGGTTTGTGTCGGTACTATGTCTTGTGGAAGAATGAAATAACATTTTTTTATTAAAATCTAGAAATCACATGTTGGTAACCCATTCTATAAGAACGATAATGCATTCGATGACCGCCTTTGGAGGATATATTTGCATGGTTAGCCAGCCTTGGACTTCGTGTCGGGCCTAACAACACCAGTGTCAATATATCCTCCAAACACCGGCTTCTCGGGCATTATCACTTCAATCATTTTTATCAGTAAGAAAAGGTATTTTGAGTGGTATAGTTGACAGTAATTATTGTTGTATTTTCGCACAAAACTCAGATTAGTTGTATCGGGGTTAGTGCACCTACAACAAATACTATGGTATTTTATATTGTTGGCTCATCGCGCTCTAGCAACTCCTTGTGGTGGGCCGGGCACCTGCAGGCGGATTTCGAACATCAGTTGAACAGTTTCCTCCATTGGTGCAGCTGGCTTCCTGGTTAAGTGAGCGCGTGTTAAGAAGTGTGGTTTGGCATGTCATGTTTCGGAGGAAGCATGACTTGACTTTCGCCTCTCCCGAGCCCGTTATGGAGTTGCACCGATGATACGAGATGGTAATCACAAAATTGGTGAGAAAAAGTTGGCAAAAAAAATATAATCATTTGTTTATCCATTTTGTGTTTTCATCCAAATATTTGTTTCAAATAATTTTGTTGTTTTATTACCCCGTATTTTTAGGATCAAAGACTGTTACATTTAACCACACCTACTGAGTTAATTGTAACATTTCACCTCTGACACTTTTGGTTTGAATTGTAAATGACTGGCATGTCCCAGAAACGTAGTTACAGTGAGTAATGGTAGCTGAGATATGTATGTTGTTTGAGTACAATTTTTTTTGTTTGATTAAAAACATTTCATACAAACAATATATGTGTCTTAGCTACCATTACTCACTGTAACTATGTTACATTTAGCCCCAGTCTACCCTAGCTCAATTTCTTTCCCTCCCTATAGCCTTTTTAAGTAGGCCTATGCTCCCAAATAGTCCTTGAATAGCCTACTGAGAATATTCATCATTGATATTTAGGAATATGCCAATTCACTTTAAACATCTTATTGGGAAAGAGGAAATACATGTAGGCCTAGTGGTATGACATTTATATGGGGTGGGCCTACACACAGAGTAAAAAACACATGGGATAGAAGTGTTGAGGGAAAATGATTCAGGCCCAAAACACCAAAACTTCAACCTACAACCAAACACAACCTAGTCTAATCAAAAGATTATTATTATTATGCAAGTGTGGATTTTGCAGGATGCTTTTTTTGTCATTAAGGAGGCTATAGTCTTTCTATAAGCTTTTTAAATGTTTCTTGTTTGTTTTATAAAATATAGACATTTGGAAATTAGAATGTCATTCCTTGTCAAAAGCTAGATTTTCCCTTTGTAAGGTTAATAGGAACTATTAGACATATAGGTGAAGACGGGTTTTTACTGGGCACTGATTTACTTGTGTGCCCATAGTTCCCAGTAAACACCCGTCTTCACCTATACCGATCCCCGTTAACTGTTGCAAAAGCAGCAGCTACTCTTCCTGGGGTCCACACAAAGCAGGAAGCATGGCATAATACAGAACATTAGGAGACAAGAACAGCTTAAGGACAGAACTACATTTATTTGAGCAATATGAGATGGAACGGAGTTCCACACATTATACCGTACGCTTTCTTGAATTTGATTTGGATTTGGGGACAGTGAAAAGACCCTTGGTGGAATGTCTGGTGGGGAAAGTGTGTGTCAGAGCTGTGTGTAAGTTGACTATGCAAACCATTTTGAATTTAACACATTAATGTTTCTTAGAAAAAGAAGAAGTGATGCAATCAGTCTCTCCTCAACTTTTAGCCAAGAGAGGCTGATTACGATGAAGAGCAAGACGTGCTGCTCTGTTCTGGGCTTAACTAGGTCTTTCCTTGCAGCACTGGACCACATGGCTAGACAATAATCAAAATTAGACTAAACTAGAGCCTGCAGAACTTGTCTTTTGGAGTGTGGTGTCATCTCTTTATTACGGACAAACCTGTCCCCATCTTTACAACCATTGAATCTACATGTTTTGACCATGACAGTTTACAATCTAAGGTAAGGCCAAGTAATTTTGTCTCCTCAACTTGTTCAAATCAAATCAAATTTCAAATCAAATGTATTTTTAAAGCCCTTCTTACATGAGCTGATACCTCAAAGTGCTGTACAGAAACCCAGCCTAAAACCCCAAGCAGCAAGCAATGCAGGTGTAGAAGCACGGTGGCTAGGAAAAACTCCCTAGAAAGGCCAGAATCTAGAAAGAAACCTAGAGAGGAAACAGGCTATGAGGGGTGGCCAGTCCTCTTCTGGCTGTGCCGGGTGGAGATTAAAACAGAACATGGCCAAGATGTTAAAATGTTCATAGATGACCAGCAGGGTCAAATAATAATAATCACAGTGGTTGTCGAGGGTGCAACAGGTCAGCACCTCAGGAGTAAATGTCAGTTGGCTTTTCATAGCCGATCATTTAAAGTAGCTTTACCGCTCCTGCTGTCTCTAGAGAGTTGAAAACTGCAGGTCTGGGACAGGTAGCGCGTCCGGTGAACAGGTCAGGGTTCCACAGCCGCAGGCAGAACAGTTGAAACTGGAGCAGCAGCACGGCGAGGTGGACTGGGGATAGCAAGGAGTCATCAGACCAGGTTGTCCTGAGGAATGGTCCTAGGGAACAGGTCCTCCAAGCGAGAGAAAGAAAGAAAGAAAGAGAGAATTAGAGAGAGCATACTTAAATTCACACAGGACACCGGATAAGACAGGAGAAATACTCCAGATATAACAGACTGACCCTAGCCCCCCCCGACACATAAACTACTGCAGCATAAATACTGGCTGAGGCTGAGACAGGAGGGGTCTGGAGACACTGTGGCCCCATCCGACGATACCCCCGGACAGGGCCAAACAGGCAGGATATAACTCCAACCACTTTGCCAAAGCACAGCCCCACACCACTAGAGGGATATCTTCAACCAC
Organism: Oncorhynchus keta; assembly: GCF_023373465.1. Taxonomy (NCBI): domain Eukaryota; kingdom Metazoa; phylum Chordata; class Actinopteri; order Salmoniformes; family Salmonidae; genus Oncorhynchus; species Oncorhynchus keta. The sequence continues at coordinate 18,907,452 of NC_068429.1, forward strand.
CAACTTACCATCCTGAGACAAGGCCGAGTATAGCCCACAAAGATCTCCACCACGGCACAACCCAAAGGGGGGCGCCAACCCAGACAGGAAGATCACGTCAGTGACTCAATCCACTCAAGTGACACACCCCTCCTAGGGACGGCATGGAAGAGCACCAGTAACTCAGCCCCTGTAATAGGGTTAGAGGCAGAGAATCCCAGTGGAGAGAGGGGAACTGGCCAGGCAGAGACAGCAAGGGCGGTTCGTTGCTCCAGTGCCTTTCCATTCACCTTGAGACCGAGTCTGCGTCTCTCACATGGGTAGGCAGACCATTCCATAAAAATGGAGCTCTATAGGAGAAAGCCCTGCCTCCAGCTGTTTGCTTAGAAATTCTAGGGACAGTTAGGAGGCCTGCGTCTTGTGACCGTAGCGTATGTGTAGGTATGTACGGCAGGACCAAATCAGAAAGATAAGTAGGAGCAAGCCCATGTAATGCTTTGTAGGTTAGCAGTAAAACCTTGAAATCAGCCCTTGCCTTAACAGGAAGCCAGTGTAGAGAGGCTAACACTGGAGTAATATGATCCATTTTTTTGGTTCTAGTCAAGATTCTAGCAGCCGTGTTTAGTACTAACTGACGTTTATTTAGTGCTTTATCTGGGTAGACAGAAAGTAGAGCATTGCAGTAGTCTAACCTAGAAGTGACAAAAGCATGGATACATTTTTCTGCATCATTTTTGGACAGAAAGTTTCTGAATTTTGCTGTGTTACGTAGATGGAAAAAAGCTGCCCTTGAAACATTCTTGATATGTTCATCAAAAGAGAGATCAGTGTCCAGAGTAACGCCGAGGTCCTTCACAGTTTTATTTGAGACGACTGTACAACCATCAAGATTCATTGTCAGATTCAACAGAATATCTCTTTGTTTCTTGGGCCCTAGAACAAGCATCTCTGTTTTGTCCGAGTTTAAAAGTAGAACATTTGCAGCCATCCACTTCCTTAAAGCCACACCATTCATTACCAGATTCAGCTGAGGTCTAGAACTAAGGGAATGATTTGTACTAAATACAATGCTCTTAGTTTTAGAGATGTTCAGGACCCGTTTATTACTGGCCACTCATTCCAAAACAGACTGCCACTCTTTGGTAAGGGTTTCAGTGACTTCATTAGCTGTGGTTGCTGATGCATATATGGTTGAATTATAAGCACACATGGACACACACGCTTTGTTTAATGCCAGTGGCAGGTCATTGGTAAAAATAGAAAAGAGTAGAGGGCCTAGAGAGCTGCCCTGCGGTACACCACACTTTAAATGTTTGACATTAGAGAAGCTTCCATTAAAGTAAAACCTTTCATTTCTATTAGATAGATTGCCTTTTTGTGGATTCAGAGCTGAGGTCGAAAAGCCATAACACATATGTTTTTTCAACAACAGGTTACGGTCAATAATGTCAAAGGCTGGACTGAAATCTAACAGTACAGCTCTCACAATCTTCCTATTTTCCAATTATTTCAACCAATCATCAGAAATTTGTGTCAGTTTAGTACATGACAGAGCAGGTTACAGGGAAGATTGAAAACAACAAACTGCAGGGATCTAGACAGCCATAAACCAGAGGCAATCCATGGTCCCAGTCACAATGGCTAACCGTGTCACGGGCTGCGTTCAAGCACTCAAGAAAACCTGCTTGCTTGATATGCAGCTAGCAAGCCCAAATAGCTCCTCGGACCCTTTCCTTGGTTGGCAGGATCACTGGACAGAGCCTAGCAGTCCCAGCAACTGATGCCAAATGCGTTGCGAGATCCAAACTAAAAAGTTAGCTAGCTACTAAGAACTTTCCAATACACTTTCAAAACAACAAACTTTTTTTTTTAAACAACAAAACCAAGCTCTTCCTCGTTCAGTGTTCAATCGGAAGTGAGTGAAAGGTCAAGGGCCTAGGAGTAGCTAATGATTGTCTGTTTGGAAATAAAGAGAGAGCAAGAGAGACAGAGAGAGAGAGAGAGAGAGTATCAGCATCAGCATCTCTGGACCAGTCTGCTGTAATGGAAAGAAGCTGCAATTATCAGCATCACCAAACTGTGCTTCACTTCATGCCATTCTTGTTTGTCCTGATTTTGAGGAGAGCTCTTTCGTATATAGGCTAGGCTACTTCATTATTTTCGATCATGTTGTCTTAAGTATTTAACTGAGCTAGCCCATCCTCACGGTGGAAGGAACACTGGTAAATGAGACTGGAATATCTGCGTCTTTTTCCCAACGCAATTAAGCCAAAACCAAACCCCGTTATTCAGAGGGACGTTCTACTACGCTCCCATTGGCTAGCTAGCGTTGTCTCAATCACAGGCGTTCAGCGCAGAGACAGTGACCTTCCAAGGAAACGATGGAAAGTGTCATTTAACAATTAGCAGGCCTGTTATTATTATGTTTGTGTAACCGAAATGGGTGCGCGCTAATAGCGTTTCAATCGGTGACGTGATTCGCTGAGAAGTGATGGGTAACGATGCTTCGTGGGAGGCAGTTGTTGATGTGTGCAGAGGGTCCCTGGTTCGAGTCCAGGAGAGGGACAGAAGCTATACTGTAACATTTGCCCATGTATTTATTTTCAGAGTTTCAAGTTGTAAAAATGTCTGAGAACTCTGCTGAATTCCTTCAATTGAAGGTCCGCTAAATGAACCTAGGCTACTTAACGTTATTGGAAGTTGTTATATTATCATTAATATTCTATTATCAGGTAAAAGCATATGCTTATTATTCATAATTTCTCAAATATTTATTAGCTAATCATGGGCTCCCGAGTGGTGCAGTGGACTAAGGTTGCATCATATCTGGTCGTGATTGGAAGTCCCATAGGGCTGCGCACAATTGATCCAGCGTTGGCCGTCATTGTAAATAAGAATTTGTTCTTAACTGACTTGCCTGGTTAAATCAAATACAACTCATTCAGTTGAATACGCTATGTTACAGCCATTGAATATGTCTTTGAGCGTTGAGGACGGTAATGGCTAGCTCGGTCCACGTTATTAATATTAATCAGTGACTGAATTTTGCTGTACGTGATATTCACTTCCGAACCTGGAGAGAGCTCACAGCGTTGCAGAACGCCCCTCTGAATAACCGGGCGTGGTTTTTGCTTAACTGCGTTGGGCAAAAGAAAGAATTCCATCCATCTGCATTGCCTGCCATTGTCTGTCCAGCCTCTCGATCGAGCGCACCTCCCACTCGAGAGGTTATCGCCATGATCTCAAAGAAATGTCAGGCATTTTTGACGAAACATTTCATGTTTTGTGTTCCATCAGCCTTGCAAAATACCAGAATATTTGTATTCTACAATTTCTAACCAAATCACTTTCCGTCCGGAATCGTAGCTTATATTTCTATGATTTATATAGGCCAATGAGATCAATGCTGTGACCGCAGCGAAGGATAGGTTAGTAAACATATCATAAAGACATTTGGACAATGTCCTCACGAATGCTTTCACGATAAACCTGTGTGATTGATTCTGAATGCTGCGCCGAGAGAAGGCTAATTCTGGAGTTTTGGGCAACAGTGGATGCTGCGCCGAAGAATGGGATACTCCGACCCTACGTCGGGTAGAGATTTACTCGGCAATAGGTCGCTTTGTTTTATATTCATTTGCGCATTTGGACTGGTTACACTTTTACAACAGATTCTTTATGGCAAAAACTACATTAAAAGGTAAGCGCTGTGAAATATATTCTACATGTAGCCTATAGGCCCAAGTCAAATAATTTGCCATTCATCTGAAGAGGAGGTTGCAAGACTCAATTGTTAACAATTGCATAATGTTGAAATGTAAGGGACAGCCTGATATTTTTCAATTTTGTGAAGCAAATGTCTCTGTTATTGTTATAATTGTAGGCCTATTAATACTGTCATTGTTGTAATTCAGTGTAAATGTGGGAGTAGCCTAGTGGTTGTAGTATTTGCTGCATGAAGGGGAAAATAAGCTAAATGGCTGAAAAGAACAATAGCAATCAGCCTTCCATTTTCCAGTAGCATATTGACACTATTCTCATGATATTTCTGTTTGATATTTTTCTGAAAATGAAGCATCACATTCATGCCATACACAGCTGTTTATGGCAGTGTACTCCCTTTTATTTGATTTTGTCTTTGATTTTCAGCTGTACTGGTCATGCATCTTCTTACATAAGGCTTGGATATCTGCTGATATCACAGTAAAAACCAAAAATTATCTCTTGATTCAGTTTATTGATCAGTATTTTCACTAAATGATCATTTCTACATGTTATGTCACAGGGTTATTGTCATATTTAATATTAGTTACTACCCTGTGGGCTTCAATGCACACATAGCCATGCACTGATGCTGCAATGCATTCCTAAGATGTTTTGTAACACCTTTGCAACAGCAATATCTTTTCTAATAGGGATTAGACCTTTTCTTATGCAATCTATTTTAGCTAATAGCACCCATAGTGAAAGATGTTATTATTAATCACTGGAAGGCATTGACTTCTGCATTATCCTCTGGGATGTTTTTCATTGTGAGACGAGCAGATGCTGAGAAGCAGAGATATTTTCATCTTCAGATAATTAACCCCCCCCTCCCAAAATAAGAACATAAGAACAATTGTCACACTAACCCCCCCCCCCCCACCACCCCTCAGACAGTGCATTATGACTTTGCCTTACAACAAACATACATGTGCTGCATTCTAACTGTGCCCCCCCCTGCCCAAAGCCCCCTCACCCTGTGTGTGTGTCCTGCGGGGACTACTCTGATGACATCCTATGGATTCATGGCATCCTGACACTATGGCTGAGATGGCATGAATCCAGCCCCAGCAATATCTCTATCAACCTATCTATCTGCCTTCCTGCACCGCACTCCTAGCACACCGACTGGAACAGAGGGGAATGGGCTACAGTCACAACGGACCCAGCCAGTGGGCAATAACGGCAGCCATTTTGCTACACAGTAACACAGAGAGAGAGAGAGAAAGTCTTGTTAATTATGTCACTGTGAGATATTCTCTCCCCCCCCATGCTGAAACGATGACAACAAGCTAAAGTCGTTGCAACAGGTCCAACCCCTCCCAACACGTAGCCCAGCCAAACGATGCCTGAGTACATGGGTCTCAATCTCATGAGTTTCTCTCATGCCCCAGGATCTCAGTAAACCATCTTTGCAATTGGCCAAATTCTGTGGGTCTGGAAAAGATAATACTAGAGACACTTAAGCTTCAATGCAATAATGACAGTTGCAGAGAGCACTATGTGAGAATAACCAGCAGCAAAGTCCTCCATTACTCCAAGACTATTTCATATTTTTGCAGCTGTAGACAGAATTAAGCCATTTTGATCTTTTTAATTTTGCAGACTTTGTTTTACCCTCAATGATTTGGGTACGCCTAATATAATATTAAAATTGACAGGCTGATAATAAGACGCTTAGCTCAACGGACAGGAAGAAAAATTGATAGACTCAACAGGATGGGAGCAATAGCTCTTTAATGTCTATAAGAATGACTTCACCAATGGCTCAGTTGGTAGAGCATGGCGCTTGTAACGCCAGGGTAGTGGGTTCGATTCCCGGGACCACCCATACGTAGAATGTATGCACACATGACTGTAAGTCGCTTTGGATAAAAGCGTCAGCTAAATGGCATATATTAATATATTTTTGTTTGTTTTAGTTTTTTTGTTGAATTTTTAGCCTGTTTTTCTCCCCAATTTCATGGTATCCAATTGTTTAGTAGCTACTATCTTGTCTCATCACTACAACTCCCGTACGGGCTCGGGAGAGACGAAGGTTGAAAGTCATACGTCCTCCGATACACAACCCAACCAAGCCGCACTGCTTCTTAACACAGCGCGCATCCAACCCGGAAGCCAGCCGCACCAATGTGTCGGAGGAAACACTGTGCACCTGGCAACCTTGGTTAGCGCGCACTGTGCCCGGCCCGCCACAGGAGTCACTGGTGATGAGACAAGGACACCCCTACCGGCCAACCGCTCCCTAACCTGGACAACGCTAGGCCAATTGTCCGTCGCCCCACGGACCTCCCGGTCGCGGCCGGTTACGACAGAGCGACAGAGCATGGGCGCCTTTTTAGAGACACTGCATCCCTCTGAAGCAGTGGCTGGTGGGAGGAGCATCAAACGTGGTTGTATACCGTTCCATTTATTCCATTCCAGCTATTACAATGACCCGTCCTCCTATAGCTCCTCCCACCAGCCTCTACTGCTCTACTGTAGATAGTTGATGGTCTGCAGGTGTGCAATGTCTGCACCCGCTGCGTGGTTTCTTTAATTTAGGAGCATCCCATAGAAGATCCAGAGCCCTTAAATCCATGTCCTGTTTTAGTGCACTCCACCCTGACTGCAACAGCCATGGGGGGGTGTCATTGAGGTTTTTAAGTGGTTCCTGCAATAATGACATGCGGCCCAAAAAGCAGTGTTAATTTGATCACATAATGTGCTTACAGATAGGCTTTATGTGTAAGATTATTTGCCAGTACACTGTAGTGCTACACTGTGCTGTCCACCAGGCCTTAATGGACCAGAACCAAAGGATTAAATGCACAATGGCATGAATGATCAAATGGTTTTATTTAGATTCCTGTTTTTTTTTTCTTAGTGAGATGGGTCATGCCTTTACTCTTCGCATATGATGAATTAAATCAAACATGTCCCTTTTACGCAAAACATTTAGTGTTTGAATTAAATCATTTTGATTTCTTACGAGTTTGGATATTTGGATTTGCCTTATGCGATTTTGACAAAAATCTGTTCAATCCACCCATGTTACTCAGGGAGGAGATTTGTCTAGTCTAGTAGGGGTCAGCGTTGTGGCCTGGGAGGGTACAGGTGCTATGCACCTTTCAATGTTGGTCTAAATGCCACTTTTGTCTGTAAACCGTTAAGTATCTTTCAGTTTGTCTGTTCTCTATGTAACCCCTTAACCATAAACATGTGGTTCAGATTTATATAATGCGTTGTGGTTTTTCAGGTTGTGCATGAGCCTAATGGGAAAAGTATTCTATAGGTTAACCTACAGAACTAAGATATTCTGCAGATTGGACAAACCACCCTGAAATGGTGACTGATTAGGGGTTTTAGACCTGTGTGAGACGACGGAGTTTTGTCAACTAACCTAAGTTTGACCTGTTTAACCACAATGAATGGACCAAGTGAAGCATCTTTATTTCATGTCATAAAGAAACATAACAAATGATACACACCGTTTTAAACCCAAGTGTGTTTTCTGTTCCACTGCTCTGCAGCAGAGATAGCTGAGACATTAGTGCGTCTGCATTGCATGCCATTCTCAGATGTGAGGAATCGGCGCCAAGAACCACACCAGATGGCCAGACTCGTATGCACGTTGTTATTCAGTCTGAGCTTGGACTTATTTATCCCCTTCTGATTTTAAAAACAATTTTTTTGTTTGTGTAAAAAAATAAAATAATAATCGCTATGTAGCCTATCAATATTCTTTGGTAAGATTTTACATACAAGGCACGTTTGTACATTAAATTATTTTTCCCCTCTTCATTTTAATATTCTGTAATCAATATGTGGTGACTGGGTGTTTTATTCATTTATTACAAATGTGTTACTGAGTGCCACTTTTCCTTTTACACTCTAGATGCGTCATCACTTCAACCATGCACACATTATCTAGGTTCATTCTAACCATGTTTGATTTGGTATACTAAGCCAAATGCTGATCCCTCTGTATGGTGTCTGTGTGTGCTTGCTTGCACAAATGTGCATTGTGTATAGGAGTGTGTGTGCATTTGTGTACATACATGCACACATGGAAGTGTTTGTGTATCGGTCTGTGTGCGTGTCTATGTTTGGCTGACTGTTAGTTCTCAGGTACTTAACGCACAATAAACCCCAAATAAACTGACTAATTTTCTTAATAGTGCGCAACAGTTTAGCCGACTCAAAGGAGACGAGACAGGAAATTGGACCGGCCCTGTTAATTTCTCGGATGATGGATCTCTGAAGCCTGCCAGAAATGGGAAGAAAAGGTACATTTCCAACGTGATTGACTGACTGTACAACACCCCTGTGAGAGAAAGAAAGGAAAAAAGAGAGATAGAGAGAGAACATGCCATTTCCTGCTGATGTCCCAGCCCCCTGCATGTGTGGCCTGGGCCTTAGAAGCCTCCACTCGTAATGCATAACCAGTATAACCAACCAATCTGCTGTACTAACTAACCAGTAGAGAGACGAAGTCAGCAACACATACTTTACTCTTTTTTTGCTTCTGCTTGTTTTGCATTTCTGAGGAATCCTGGTAGAGATGTTTGCAAGGGTGATGATGACACAGGACCCATTCACACTGACGTTTAACTAACTTACCTGTCTGCATGTTGACAGATGTTTCCGTCAGAATTTTCAGCCAGATTCACAGATCTCCGTAATAGTCACACCCTGCCTAGCCGATATTAAGAAGAAAAAAAAACGCTCGCAAAGGTAGGCCAGTCTGAAGGCATTTTAAGTACTTTTACAAAAACCCAAGAATGCCTCTTTCTTTTTCATTGGTCTGAAAGGATTAAACTGTCATATATTTTCAGTGGTGGTTGCACTCCAGATTTGCTCTTGCATGTTGTCTGACCCCCCCCCCCTTCCCTCCGTGACCCTCAAACCCTAACGCCCATCCCCCTGAGAAGCTGGTTGGACCACGGCTGCTCCTTGTACCTCTGTGTCCCATTCAGCATCCATCTCTCAAACGCCTTTCCTCCTCAAACTGTGTGTTCATGCGTTCTGCACAGCTCTGTGTGTATGTCATATACATAGTGGACACGTCTCTCTGTTCCCCTATCTCCTCTTCTCACATATGCATCGTCTCTCTCTGCTACCTACCTGGATTACCTTTCCTTTTGTTTTCCTCTTATGAGAAGACAAAAATATGACACTTTCCCAGCAGGTCTCTGGCTTCAGTGCTTCGAGGACCTAATGTCACTAGGCCCTTTTCCATCTGACCATCGCTCACGGATAGCAGAAAGCCAGTGTGTCATGGATGATCTAAAATAACAATCAGTCTTCTCTTCTAGGCTAAAATACTTATTCTGGTTTCATCATTAGAGCTTAACCAAATGAAGCTAAGATGCTACAGATCTCAGTCTAAATAGGAAATATGATAGATATGTTTTACATAAGGTTTTTTTCAATAGAGACATATTGCTCTAGGTCACTTCAGTATCTACTCAATAACAAGCCAATCCAAAATACACTGCATCATCAGCTTCATTTTTCCTTTCTCATTTTGATTTTGTCCCAGCATCCTGTTCAAATGCATTTTTCTGTCATGTCACCCATGTTGTCCTTTTGTGTTTTACCTCAATTAAATGTATTTCAACAGCCACATCAATCATGCTTTACCACACCAGTCATATTTTTCACAAACATTCTCCACCTCATCCTATCTCACTGAGATAGTATTTGCTCTACAAATTCATCCACTGGTGTTGTACATTTGTGATCACTGCCATCTTGGATTCAACTGATTTACCCCTCACCCAGCGGACAAAGTTTGATACGTGACATTTTTTTTGGCTGTAAATAGTTTTTCTGGTATGGTAGAGAATACTTCATATAAGTAGATTACAACCAGGTAAAGACGACATGAAGATGTGATTGGAAAGACATATTTTGGTTGTTATCTGGTCATATAGCCAAATGACAACCAGATGGACATATTTTGGTTGTTATCTGGTCGTATAGCCAAATTACAACCAGATGGACATTGTTTTGGTTGTTATCTGGTCGTATAGCCAAATTACAACCAGATGGACATTGTTTTGGTTGTTATCTGGTCGTATAGCAGAATTACAACCAGATGGACATTTTTTGGTTGTTATCTGGTCGTATAGCAGAATTACAACCAGATGGACATTTTTTGGTTGTTATCTGGTCGTATAGCCAAATTACAACCAGATGGACATATTTTGGTTGTTATCTGGTCGTATAGCAGAATTACAACCAGATGGACATATTTTGGTTGTTATCTGGTCGTATAGCAGAATTACAACCAGGTGGACATATTTTGGTTGTTATCTGGTCGTATAGCAGAATTACAACCAGATGGACATATTTTGGTTGTTATCTGGTCGTATAGCCAAATTACAACCAGATGGACATATTTTGATGGTTGGTAAAAATAAAAATAAATGTCATTGCAACCAGTTTTGCCCGCTGGGCAGCCACTCCCTCTGTCCCTCCAGTAGACAGAATTCCATTTGTTGGGAGTGACTGTAGTGAGATACTCAACATCACCTATTTGCTATCTACTTTCAAAGATGCTCCGAATAGAAAGTACCTTCTCAATATGTATTAGGAGCCCTAAGCGTTCCACCTTTCCTGGTGCCCCTGAGGCTGACTCCACCAGCCCAGGTGCCAGAGAGGGAAGCCCTTTCCAAAGCTTATACATGGATCAATAGCATTATCCATTACAAACCTATTTAAATACACCTAGAGGGAGATTTGACTCTCTCGTGTGGCTCTCCGCCTGGCCTGACAGGGATGCACCGATTTGGGTTTGTTTCTGCATCTGGTGATGATGATCTCAAAAGGGAGGAGAAGGTGCGACATGTTGGTCGAATCCTTTCTGTCATCTAAAATGACGACCATGTCTTCACTTTTCTTTAGTTTACTTCTCTTTTATATGTCATTGTGTTTGTCTCAAATGTCACACAATCACTACCACCATATTAAACAGATGTTTTTATATTTTTGTTTTATACCATTTCCTGTATAATGTTTCTTTATTTCCTTGTCCGAAACCTCTTGTTAAGAGGTTTTCAAGCCTCTCAAGCATGTAAAAGGTATCTGTCCAATCAAGATTTGTTAATATATCTATGATAAGTATTTGTATAGTTCAATGAGGTGTAAAATCTTCTGAAATGGTTTGAATCTGAGTGAGAATTCTGACTGTGTACAGTATGTACATGATAATTGTGTATGCATGTGCACGTATATGTGTATGTATGTGGGTGTGCATTTCATACCAGATAGGTAATAAGTACAAATGTAGGACCAACCGATTTTCATGTGATCTTCCTCAGTTTTATTTCTACATGCTAAGAGATCTGTAGAAAAACGAGACTACGCTATGGTTAGTCCACACAGGGACTGATGAACTCAGGCTACCCAGCAAGCAACATGTGGCACATGAAGTCTTAAAGATGTAATGTTCTTGTTGTAAACTGGTGGAGAACACATCTTATAACCAGAGTACAACAAATTGGTCTTTGTTACAACTGGGTAAAGACGCCCATTTCGTGACAAGACCAAGCCATCATGGGAAAGATGTCATATTTTGGTTGTTATCTGGTCAGATAATCAGATCTAATACAACCAGACAAAGAGGCCTTCTTGGTTGTTCAAAAGACATGGAAAATAAAAACTGTGCAACTTGACTATAGCGGCATAAGAGACGTCCTAATGACGTTGTTGTAACCAGTTGTGCCATGTGGGTAAGTTTTCTGTGTCTGCCCTATGCAGTGAAACAGCCTCCCCATTATTTGCCATTGGCATCATACAACAGTCATTTTTCATACTGTACAGTTCACTCTAACCAACATACTGTACATGTCACAAGACACAGACACACCTCCATGATAAAGGTGGTGCGTTCTAGGTGCTCCTGCCATCAAGATCTGGTCATATTTTCTCACAATTTACCACAAGGTTTTTCTACCCCCCTTTTCACTATGTATTTCACACTTTTTGTTGTTTACAATGACTCTTGTTTTTTGTTGAGAGAATGTCAGTGTTAATTGTTGTTCCCCATGTCAAGTCCAAATTCCCATGTCAAAATACAATAATGTATGTTTAAAATCTGAAAACATAACAGAGAAATTGTATCGCTTTCTGTTTTGTCACCAACTTTGGTAGTTGGTGACAAAAAAGTGTCCAGGATAAATATTGTGGGTCCCCTACCCATAGGAATGATATCACACCTGCCAGTCATCTCACAACAATGTCTTTACATTAAAGATGAATAATAATAATACATTTTAAAGTATAGCCAATTGTTATGGAATACAGTTAAGTGTATCACAATTTATAAAATATTTTCCCGAACCCACTGTGCTATGTGTTTTGTGGCCCAGTCTGTTCCATATTAATGTTGATTATTGTGTAATCGTTATGTTGACTGTGACAATCCCTCCAGGTATCTGGATTCATACGATGGATCCTATGACTACAACTCCACTGCATGTAAAGAGCTCAGACAGGAGATTATGGATGTCAAAGTCCTGACCATGTGAGTGTATCGCCTGTGTTAGGAATGCAGTGATGGACAGATATGGTCCTCCAGGGCCTGTGTGTCTTGCTGGTTTGTGTTCTTTCTGAAATGAGTTTCTAATTTAGATCTTAGATGAAACAACAAAGCCTGTGCACTCAGTTCCAACATTCAGACCATCCCTTGTTCTTTGATTTGTTGTTGTTGTTGTAAAGAATGATTTGATGATAGTGTGGTAGCTACGGGAAAGATAGATGGGAAAGTGGTCCAGACTGGCCTTGAGCCGCTGTCGCCATGGAGATGTACAATCAGCAGCAGCTCTACCTCTAAAACAGACTCCGGCACAGGCGTACATGTTCTTAAGACTGTTCCACACAGTCCTACATGTTCTTGAGACTGTTCCACACAGGCCTACGTGTTCTTGAGGCTGTTCCACAGAGGCCTACGTGTTCTTGAGACTGTTCCACACAGGCCTACGTGTTCTTGAGACTGTTCCACACAGTCCTACATGTTCTTGAGACTGTTCCACACAGGCCTACGTGTTCTTGAGGCTGTTCCACACAGGCCTACGTGTTCTTGAGGCTGTTCCACACAGGCCTACGTGTTCTTGAGACTGTTCCACACAGGCCTACGTGTTCTTGAGACTGTTCTACACAGGCCTACGTGTTCTTGAGGCTGTTCCACACAGGCCTACGTGTTCTTGGGGCTGTTCTACACAGGCCAAGTGTTCTTGAGGCTGTTCCACACAGGCCTACGTGTTCTTGAGACTGTTCTACACAGGCCTACGTGTTCTTGAGACTGTTCCACACAGGCCTACGTGTTCTTGAGACTGTTCCACACAGGCCTACGTGTTCTTGGGGCTGTTCCACACAGGCCTACGTGTTCTTGGGGCTGTTCCACACAGGCCTACGTGTTCTTGAGGCTGTTCCACACAGGCCTACGTGTTCTTGAGGCTGTTCCACACAGGCCTACGTGTTCTTGAGGCTGTTCCACACAGGACTACGTGTTCTTGAGGCTGTTCCACACAGGCCTACGTGTTCTTGAGGCTGTTCCACACAGGCCTACGTGTTCTTGAGGCTGTTCCACACAGGCCTACGTGTTCTTGAGGCTGTTCCACACAGGCCTACGTGTTCTTGAGGCTGTTCCACACAGGCCTACGTGTTCTTGAGGCTGTTCCACACAGGCCTACGTGTTCTTGAGGCTGTTCCACACAGGCCTACTTGTTCTTGAGGCTGTTCCACACAGGCCTACGTGTTCTTGAGGCTGTTCCACACAGGCCTACGTGTTCTTGAGGCTGTTCCACACAGGCCTACGTGTTCTTGAGGCTGTTCCACACAGGCCTCCGTGTTCTTGAGGCTGTTCCACACAGGCCTACGTGTTCTTGAGGCTGTTCCACACAGGCCAAGTGTTCTTGAGGCTGTTCCACACAGGCCTACGTGTTCTTGAGGCTGTTCCAGCTAGTTATCACACCTGTAAGAGGAGCTTGCTGAGGGGCAGTTTGCCAGGCAGCAGACAGACAGACAACCGCCCATGGCTCTGCCAGCAGTGACAGTACAGTGACTGGCTTTCATTACACTACATCAAGCCCTCTGGTGCTTTACCTCCCTGAGCAAGTCAAATGCCACAATCATCAAGGGGGAATGTCAGTTCAAGGGGAGCTATTCAGAGACCTATTTCTGGCTATCACCATCTTCTCCTCAAGACTGTGGACTCAAGGCGTCAGTCAGAGGTAGTGCCTGGGCGCAATGCTAATCCCAGAGCCACAGAATGCAGTGTCATTCTCATGTTACACCTCAGCGCGTGTTCAATATTCATATTATAGAGCAGAGCCACGTAGCATGCTGCAGTGTAGCTCCATGCAGCCCCGTGCCCCTGTTGGTCAGTTTTATATACCTGTGCAGTTTCCACCCCCTCATTGTGACCATATACTGAACCTACACTGAGTGTACAAAACATTTAAGAACACCTGCTCTTTCCACGACATAGACTGACTAGGTGACTTCAGGTGAAAGCTATGATGTAGATGAAGGGGAGTAGACAGGTTAAAGCTGGATTTTTAAGCCTTGAGACAACTGAGACATGGATTGTGTGTGTGCCATTCAGAGGGTGAATGGGCAAGACAAAAGATTTGTGTCTTTAAACGGGGTATGGTAGTAGGTGCCAGACGCACTGGTTTGTGTCAAGAACTGCAGCGCTGCTGGGTTTTTCACGCTCAACAGTTTCCCATGCATATCAAGAATGGTCCACCACCCAAAGGACATCCAGCCAACTTAACACAACTGTGGGAAGCATTGGAGTCAACATGGGCCAGCATCCCTGTGGAACGCTTTCTACACTTTGTGGATTCCATGCCCCAATAAATTGAGGCTGTTATGAGAGCAAAAGTGGGTGCAACTCAATTAGGAAGGTGTCCTTAGTGTTTTATACACTCAGTGTCTGGTATAGGACCATTTCCTTATTCTTAAACATACATGGATCACTTGACTCTTCTCTTTGTCTGGTTTTTATGTGGGGTTTCCCTGGCTGTCTGCCAGGGTGAAGACGTCGGAGCTGTTTGAGAGATGGAGGAACCTGCAGGTGTGCAAGTGGCAGCAGAACATGGTGGAGACTAACAACTTCAAGTAAGCACAATTGACCCTTAAGGCATCACAGAGATCGCGTTATTAATGGTCTTCTACCGTACATCACACACATTGGCCTCCTCCTTTGTTGTACTTCTACTCATTATCAACCCGATCCATTTCCATCTAGTTGGACTAGCGTTGCAAAATTCCAGGAACTAGTTTTCAATAAAAATAAATCAATAGGTAATATGCAGGAAATCCGGAATCCTCCATGTCATATTATTCCACATTTAGTTCTATCATCAAAGCTACACATGTCCTATTATTCCACATTTAGTTCTATCATCAGAGCTACACATGTCCTATTATTACACATTTAGTTCTATCATCAGAGCTACACATGTCCTATTATTCCACATTTAGTTCTATCATCAGAGCTACACATGTCCTATTATTCCACATTTAGTTCTATCATCAGAGCTACACATGTCCTATTATTCCACATTTAGTTCTATCATCAGAGCTACACATGTCCTATTATTACACATTTAGTTCTATCATCAGAGCTACACATGTCCTATTATTACACATTTAGTTCTATCATCAGAGCTACACATGTCCTATTATTCCACATTTAGTTCTATCATCAGAGCTACACATGTCCTATTATTCCACATTTAGTTCTATCATCAAAGCTACACATGTCCTATTATTCCACATTTAGTTCTATCATCAGAGCTACACATGTCCTATTATTCCACATTTAGTTCTATCATCAGAGCTACACATGTCCTATTATTCCACATTTAGTTCTGTCATCAGAGCTACACATGTCCTATTATTCCACATTTAGTTCTATCATCAGAGCTACACATGTCCTTATTCCACATTTAGTTCTATCATCAGAGCTACACATGTCCTATTATTCCACATTTAGTTCTATCATCAGAGCTACACATGTCCTATTATTCCACATTTAGTTCTGTCATCAGAGCTACACATGTCCTATTATTCCACATTCAGTTCTATCATCAGAGCTACACATGTCCTATTATTCCACATTTAGTTCTATCATCAGAGCTACACATGTCCTATTATTCCACATGTAGTTCTATCATCAGAGCTACACATGTCCTATTATTCCACATTTAGTTCTATCATCAGAGCTACACATGTCCTATTATTACACATTTAGTTCTATCATCAGAGCTACACATGTCCTATTATTACACATTTAGTTCTATCATCAGAGCTACACATGTCCTATTATTACACATTTAGTTCTATCATCAGAGCTACACATGTCCTATTATTACACATTTAGTTCTATCATCAGAGCTACACATGTCCTATTATTACACATTTAGTTCTATCATCAGAGCTACACATGTCCTATTATTACACATTTAGTTCTATCATCAGAGCTACACATGTCCTATTATTACACATTTAGTTCTATCATCAGAGCTACACATTTAGTTTATTACACATTTAGTTCTATCATCAGAGCTACACATGTCCTATTATTACACATTTAGTTCTATCATCAGAGCTACACATGTCCTATTATTCACATTTAGTTCTATCATCAGAGCTTATTACACATGTCCTATTATTACACATTTAGTTCTATCATCAGAGCTACACATGTCCTATTATTACACATTTAGTTCTATCATCAGAGCTACACATGTCCTATTATTACACATTTAGTTCTATCATCAGAGCTACACATGTCCTATTATTACACATTTAGTTCTATCATCAGAGCTACACATGTCCTATTATTACACATTTAGTTCTATCATCAGAGCTACACATGTCCTATTATTACACATTTAGTTCTATCATCAGAGCTACACATGTCCTATTATTACACATTTAGTTCTATCATCAGAGCTACACATGTCCTATTATTACACATTTAGTTCTATCATCAGAGATACACATGTCCTATTATTACACATTTAGTTCTATCATCAGAGCTACACATGTCCTATTATTACACATTTAGTTCTATCATCAGAGCTACACATGTCCTATTATTACACATTTAGTTCTATCATCAGAGCGACACAGCAAGTAGCTGAATGCTTTTCATGATTAGTAAGCATACGCTGGTTGGACAAGAAGGAAATTTAGTCCAATGTTCCCCCACGTTTTTTTTGTCACAGCAAATTTCAGGTCTGCTGAGCACAACTTGAATGTTGTGAAAATTCTGTGCAACTTCCAGCACACATTTACTGTGAACACTGAGGCTGTACCTGTTTTAAGTTACAGTTTCAGACACTGATCAAGTAGGGTACTGTGGCTATTTGATTATAATGTAGGCCTACCAGAGTGGCCTACCATCAAAAACAACAGAGAAAATGCATCCCATAACATTTTAACACGACAATAGCTGTTCTATATAGAGAGAGACATCTGAGCAATCTTTATTGTGTGACTGTAACCCAACTTCTAGAGATACTTTCTATTGCAGGGGTGCAACGTTCTGTTCCTCAAGGACCAGGCCTGCTGTGTTGCTTGTTTCTCCAGCAGCCTTGTTCGACTACAGTTTGTTTAGATCCGACAGGAACTCCGTCCTTCTTTTGTTCTCTCCACTAGGATGTCTCTGTCGCGTTGCTGTAATGCACCTTCCTTCTTGTTCACCACCAAGAGGAACACCCCAGCAGGCACCAAGCTGAGGTATGAGGTGGACACCAGTGGCATCCTGCCCATCACTACTGAGGTCTTCAAGATGTTCCCCGACGTGAGTGTTCCAACTATAACAATATATAGTATAGCATCCTGTAAGACTACCATGCATCCAATGCATCCATCCATGCATCCAATGCTATACCTCCCACCCTAAAGTGATGGAACTGACACTGGTTCCGTTTCATTTAAAGGACATGCCGTACTCCAAGTCCCAGTTCAAGAAATGTGCTGTTGTTGGAAACGGAGGAATCATCAAGAACAGCAAATGTGGGAAGGAAATTGACTCAGCAGATTTTGTGTTTAGGTACACTGCATCTTCATCCCGTAGTGCTAAAAATATTTACCAGCATCACTTGAGCTGATTTATTTTGGTCTGCAGATTTCACATGGCAAGATCTAGTATTGAACTACTTTCAATCTTCTCAGAATCTGCATTGAATAATGTGAATAATTCTCCTTCCTTCAAAGATGCAACATACCACCCATCAGCGAGAAGTATTCTGCTGATGTAGGCTCCAAAACAGATCTGGTGACGATTAATCCAAGTATTATAACAGAGAGGTACTGTAGGCTATGTCACCAAAAAAGTGTATTGCCATTAACATTGCATTGTCATTGTGCCACACACATACACACACACAGACAGACAGAACATCTAGACTTGAAATGTATTAACGGAGGCAGTTACAATGGGTGTGCACTTAGTGAAATGTAATGTTGGGGCACAGAGCTGCAGCACTCACATCTGCTCCTCTCAAACACACACCCCCTTTCCCTCCCTCCTTTTAAACACGAATCACTTACCTCGACTCTCCTCCTCCACCAGGTTCCAGAAGCTAGAGAAGTGGCGGCGGCCATTTTATGAGGTTCTTCAGAACTATGAGAACTCGTCGGTGGTCCTACCCGCCTTCTACAACACGCGTAACACTGATGTCTCCTTCCGGGTAAAGTACATGCTGGACGACTTTGACTCCCAGAGGGGTGTGTTCTTCTTCCATCCTCAGTACCTGCTCAACGTCCAGCGCTTCTGGGGTGTCCAGGGTGTCCGCGCCAAACGCCTCAGCAGCGGCCTGATGCTGGTCACCGCCGCCATGGAACTGTGCGAGGAGGTCCACCTCTACGGCTTCTGGGCATTTCCCATGAACCCCTCAGGCATCTTCATCACGCACCATTACTACGACAACGTCAAGCCCCGCCCCGGGTTCCACGCTATGCCCCACGAGATCTTTAACTTCCTGCACATGCACACGCGAGGCATCCTCCATGTACACTCGGGAGCCTGCACGTGATTGTGAACCAGAGTCACGCCCACACTGCAATGTATCGTGGGGAGTCACCATTTGTTTTTGTCTGTCTGTCAGCATCTGTTTATGTCTGTTGTACATTTTTCATACCTTAATTGAAAGGTACAATATTTTTTATCTTACAGTTGACAAGAGCCTTTTAAACTCACGCCGTATATCTGGGGGCTCTACAGTAGCTCCATGAATTGGAGGTTGCTTGCTTTAATGCAAACACTGTCTACTTAATGTGTTTCTTACTCTCTTGCTGAATAAGCAACTCCAATGACCGCCGGTATTTCTGATTCTGTTAATGTAGGTTGCTTGTTTTAATGTAAAGTGGTCTTTCCGAGTGATGTCGTTTTTGTGAAATCTTAGTGGCTCGGTGGTACTACTGCTGTACAGATTTGAACTCAACGTTGCACAAGTATTTACACTGATATAGGGCCACTCTGTGTCCCTCACCTCCTCCTGTACCTTGTCTTTGCCACTTCCTGTGTTATGATTCCCACCCATCTATGTGCTATCTTTCTCAGACACTGTGGGTGAGGCAGCTTTTATGTATGTCTGTGTAAAAAGCCTGAACACTATTGATGTTGTAGCAAATCCAAAATATATCTTCAAAGATCCAACAGTTCAACGTTCTGTTGTCCAGCTACATTAACCTGTTTTACATGGGTAAATATTTCATATAAAACACTGTTAACACTCCTGACCAGAGATTACCTTTTTCACAGGTCCACTTTCTTCTGTATAACTAACTTGCCAAACGCTGGAATATATCCTTGGATATTATTGATGTGAAATGGTGGTGTTTTAATTGCTCGCTGTTTTTGGACAAAGGCCAGATGATGAATATTTTCTAATCTACACCACCATAGTAAAATGTCTGACCTCCAGAACAGACAGTCCTAGTCACTCTGCATGGCCAGGAGTGTTTCCTCACCTTGGGACCTGACTGGGAACATTCTAGGTCCTTGTTGTAGCCTATATTATGTTATAGCCTGTAACTAGGGCTTTGAGGTTTTCCTGGTCAGGTCACATAGTCAAAGAACGATACCCTGGCCCTAGTTATTGGGTACTGTTGAGCAATCTGATTTGTCGCTGTCATTCATGTCTTAAAACCACGCTGCCTTACTGTACAAATCCTCTCTCAGATATGCAATTCACCCCTGCATCACTTATCTAACGGATGATCATATCAAACAAACTCCTGGTCTTACTGTCTGCTGACAGTGTAACCTCATTAAGAAAAGGCTCACTTCTGCTGTTGAAATGACTTAATATTCTATAATTACTGTAAAATAGAATACCATTTGCATACTCGTGATGCTGTGCATGATGATACTGTATTATTTGCTTTGTGTGTGCCTGCAACCACCACTGAAATATGTTTACAATGATCAGCTTCTGCTAAAGCTCCCAGTGCACTGCGAGAGATGGAACCTTTTACATCACCGAACCTTGAATAGATTTTAAAAGAGAATTGAGTGATGGATGCACTTTTTCACAGATGATGGAAAGGAATGACTATTATCGGCCCGTTTTGAAATAAGATAATTATTGTCACTGCATCGTGTCATTTTCCCTTTGTGACAATGTACCCTTGAAAGCATTGTGGATCTCGGCCTTGGAATGCTGTATGTTTCTATTAATATTTATTGTGTTTAACTGTGACAGAGAAGAGGAACATTGCTGACTGAACTGAAAACATAGGACCGTTCTTCTGTACATGCAATGCCCCAAATTACCATGATATTTAAAAGACATTACTCCTAAAAAATGTGGACGATTCTTTCACCTGTAACTCAGTCACACAGATTGTGTGTAAAAGATAAAATGCACAAGGTACATTTATTCAATCTGTATGAGCACATTATTAAACCTTTTCAGTTTGACTCAGAATCACAAAATATCATACATTTTATAGAGTAAAAAAAGAACTAAGTAGAAGAATTGGTC
This sequence comes from Oncorhynchus keta, assembly GCF_023373465.1. Taxonomy (NCBI): domain Eukaryota; kingdom Metazoa; phylum Chordata; class Actinopteri; order Salmoniformes; family Salmonidae; genus Oncorhynchus; species Oncorhynchus keta. Next base: position 18,928,190 of record NC_068429.1, read on the forward strand.
TGAAAATGAATGGATAGAATGAATACAGCTTGAACAGTGATACAAAACCTATATTCTGGATCATCTTTATATTGTGTCTGTAAATAAACTTGTTTGGCTTTTCTGCTTGTCTTGCTCATTTTGTTTCTATATATAAACATCTGATCTACACAGAAATATGGATTTTGGTCAGGAATTTTTCTCAACCAATCATTTTAACCCTCCAATCACCACACAGCCAAAATCTACTGTACTAACACTGCAAATGGGAAACGCAGCATAGCATTATAGGCAATTGAATACACCCACTGGGCACAGATGTCAATTCAGCTTGTATTCCACATTGGTTCAATGTAATTCAACCAGTGTGTGCCCTGTGCGTAGCATTTGGAGTATTTATCAAACTATAATCTGTTTGAGGGAGTGAAATTAACATGACAGGAAAATGAAGTTTCTCCCAATGCAGGACAGCTAATACTATCTTTTCATCTGAAGAGAAGTCTTCTGTCTCCAGTTGATGGGCACATCCGGGCCATGATCATTAGGGCATTCAACAGAAAATGAACGTCTCTTATGCCAAGTCCAAGTAGTTCCTCCGTGTTTCAGTCAGTTTTCTTCCATTTAGTGCATAATGAAAATAAACCTGTATGTGCTCCAAATGGATGGTCCGCAACCACATGGTGTAGAATTGACCAATTTACCGTCTCGTTTCGGGTCAGTTGACCTCTGGTTTGTCTGCTCCAATTAGCTCCTTAAGCAAAGCTACTGTCAGTGCCTCAATAATTAAGCAGACGTGGTGTCTATGTCCTGTCCGCTCACTGAATCACTAACGGAAGGCAGCTACTGCTGCCTTTACAGATGTAGGATCATAATTTGACCATCCTGTTGTTGAAGTAAAATGCAAACTTGTAGTGTAATCAAGGTGTAAAAAGGCTTCTAAAGTTTGTAATTTCCACTTGAACATTTTACTTGATTTGCTCTGCAAAAAAAAATCATAAATTATAATCCACATAAAAATACACATTTTCTGTTGCTGCAGGATTATTTTCCTGCTGTCTGAAACTGGCTCAAATTAAGATATGGCATCTGTACATCATAATCAAGTCCCACTGAGTCACCATATACCATAACTATTAGGTGCAATAGGAATACACCTGCCATGGCAGTGAAATCTGAGAAAGACCATGCTATTATATACGAGATGTTGGGACCCCACACGTATCATCTATTAAGTAATGTTGGACACACATGACATGGATAAATCAATGAAACTCTTACAGATGTAGGGTAGGTGTCCTCGGATGGGGCCACAGTGTCTCCTGACCCCTCCTGTCTCAGCCTCCAGTATTTATGCTGCAGTAGTTTATGTGTCGGGGGGCTAGGGTCAGTTTGTTATATCTGGAGTACTTCTCCTGTCCTATTCGGTGTCCTGTGTGAATCTAAGTGTGCGTTCTCTAATTCTCTCCTTCTCTCTTTCTTTCTTTTCTCTCTCTCGGAGGACCTGAGCCCTAGGACCATGCCCCAGGACTACCTGACATGATGACTCCTTGCTGTCCCCAGTCCACCTGGCCATGCTGCTGCTCCAGTTTCAAAGGACCATGTCCCAGGACTACCTGACATGAGGACTCCTTGCTGTCCCCAGTCCACCTGGCCATGCTGCTGCTCCAGTTTCAACTGTTCTGCCTTACTATTATTCAACCATGCTGGTCATTTATGAACATTTGAACATCTTGGCCACGTTCTGTTATAATCTCCACCCGGCACAGCCAGAAGAGGACTGAAATGCTCTCTCTAATTCTCTCTTTCTTTCTCTCTCTCGGAGGACCTGAGCCCTAGGACCGCGCCCCAGGACTACCTGACATGATGGCTCCTTGCTGTCCCCAGTCCACCTGACTGTGCTGCTGCTCCAGTTTCAACTGTTCTGCCTTATTATTATTCGACCATGCTGGTAATTTATGAACATTTGAACATCTTGGTCATGTTCTGTTATAATCTCTACCCGGCACAGCCAGAAGAGGACTGGCCACCCCACATAGCCCGGTTCCTCTAGGTTTCTTCCTAGGTTTTGGCCTTTCTAGGGAGTTTTCCTAGCCACCGTGACCTGCAAGGCTGGGTGTACAGCACTTTGAGATATCAGCTGATGTACGAAGGGCTATATAAATAAATTTGATTTGATTTGATTTGATTTGATTCTTAATTTGAGCCAGTTTGCTACAGCAGGAAAATAATCCTGTAGTAACAGGAAATGTGAATTATTATGTGGATTATAATTAATATACATTTTTCGTAAGGGAAAATCAACTCTGAAATGTCAAACCGGAAATTACAAGCTTAATAAACCTTTTTGACCTCAAATACAAACGCATTGCAGGAAAGTTCTCCTGCAACAAGGTGATCAAATTAAGATCCTACATCTGTAGGTGATGTGATACACTTCATACCTCCACACCATGAATGAGGTATCAAGGCAGACCTGGCCTACAGTATAGTATCCACCACCATGTGCACCATATACTGTGCATTCGGAAAGTATTCCGACCCTTTGACTTTTTCCACATTTTGTCACATTACAGCCTTGTTCAAAAATGGATTAAATAATTTTTATCCCTCATCCCACAATATCCCATAACAGATTTTTAGAAATAAAAAACACACCCTTTGCAATGAGACACAGGTGCATCCTGTTTCCATTGATCATCCTTTAGATGTTTCTACAACTGGATTGGAGTCCACCTGTGGTGAATTTAATTGATTGGGCATGATTTGGAAAGGCACACATCTGTCTATATAAGGTCCCACAGTTGATAATGCACGTCAGAGCAAAAACGAGGTCGAAGGAATTGTCCGTAGAGCTCCTAGACATGAAGTTTGGAACCATCAAGATTCTTCCGAGAGCTGGCTGCCCGGCCAAACTGAGCAATCGGGGGAGAAGGGCCTTGGTCAAGGAGGTGACCAAGAACCCGATGGTCATTCTGACAGAGCTCCAGAGTTCCTCTGTGGAGATGGGAGAACCTTCCAGAATGACAACCATCTTTGTAGCACTCCACCAATCAGGCCTTTATGGTAGAGTTGCCAGACGGAAGCCACTCCTCAGTGAAAGGCACATGACAGCCCATTTGGAGTTTGCCAAAAGGCACCCGAAGGACTCTCAGACCATGACAAACAAAATTCTCTGGTCTGATGAAACCAAGATTGAACTCTGACCTGAATGCTAGGTGTCACGTCTGGAGGAAACCTGGCAGCATCTCTACTGTACAACATGGTGGTGGCAGCATCATGCTGTGGGAATGTTTTTCAGCGGCAGGGACTGAGAGACTAGTTAGAATCAAGGAAAATATGAATGGAGAAAAGTACAGAGAGATCCTTGATGAAAGCCTGCTCAGGACCTCAGACTGGGAAGAAGGTTCACCTTCCAACAGGACAACGACCCTAAGCACACAGCCAAGACAATGCAGGGGTGGCTTCAGGACAAGTCTCCATATGTCCCTGAGTTGCACAGCCACTTGAACCAGATCGAACATCTCTGGAGAGACCTGAAAATAGCTGTGCAGCGACGCTCCCATCCAACCTGACAGAACCTGAGAGGATCTGCAGAGAAGAATGAGAAAAACTCCAAAAATACAGGTGTGTCAAGTTTGTAGCGTCATACCCAAGAAAACTTGAGCCTGTAATCGCTCGCCAAAGATGCTTCAACAAAGTACTGAGTAAAGGATCTGAATTCTTATGTAAATGTGATATTTCAGGTTAATAGGTTTTATACATTTGCAAAAATGTCGAAAAACCTGTTTTTGGTTTGGCCTTATGTGGTATTGTGTGTAGATTGATGAGGAAAAACATCAATTGAATCAATTTTAGAATAATGCTGTAACGTAACGAAATGTGAAAAAAGTCAAGAGGTCTGAATACTTTCCCGAATGCACTGTATAGGCCTAATGCATTTCACAGGCCTAGCATAATGCTGAAACCGTTGAGCTGTCAGAACCACTAGGTATTTAGATGTACAGGGTAGGCCCCCGAAACAAGTCAAAACCATTTCCTGTGCAGCAAAAAAGCGTATTTGAATTGAGAATGTGCGTAATTAAGTTTTCCAGATCCTACATACACTATGTATCAAGCTCCGTGTAGCTTTTAGAGGAATAAAACACAGTCAATATCTGCCCAAAACATTTGACACTGACCGAGAAGCCACAAGAATCACAATATTCCCCTTTAAACATAGACCTTTCAACATAACCAACCTGTCTGAATCCTAACCAAGTAAACTTCAATCACTGTGTCTCTCCTCTTACAGTATAATCACAAAGCTTTCTCTGTTTTCACCTGTTCTAATTAAATCCAAGTTCACTTTCCACTGAATGGTGTTCTCATGCTTATTTAAAGAGGTGACATGGGGTATAAAGGGAGCAGAGTACAAGGGATTGACCTCGTGATCTTCAGGTCACCTCACTAGCAGGTACGGAGGAGAAGATTCAGAGAAGTCAGCAGGGTTATAAAGAAAATGAAGAGGTCGGGTAGGGATACAGGTGAGCAGTTATCCAGTTGTGTAGATGCATGTTGTCACATTGATTGTGATGATCAGCAGTTGATAGGATATGGATGAAGAGGTAAGTCCTTAAGAAGGTAAGAAATTAATTATTTGTTAATGATGGGTTCCAAAAGTGTTCTTTGGCTGACCTCGTAGGAAAACCCTTTTTGGTTCCAAGTAGAACCCTTTTGGATTCCATGTAGAACCCTTTCTACAGAATCAAAAATGGTTCTCCTATGGGGACAGCCAAAGAACCCTTTCAGATTCTGGATAGCACCTTTTTTGTATGGTGTTTTTTACATTTAACTAGGCAAGTCAGTTAAGAACAAATTCTTACTTACAATGACGGCCAAGGAACAGTGGGTTCACTGCCTTGTTCAGGGGTAGAACAACAGATTTTTACCTTGTCAGCTTGGGGATTTTATCTATCAACCTTTGGCTTACTGGCCCACCACTCTAACCACTAGGGTACCTGCCGCTCCAGGTGTGTATGGTGCTTTGTTAGCACATGTAGTTGTGTTACAATACTGTGTATGGGGTTTTACTCAAGTTTGAAAATGTGTTGTTTTGAAATGAATTGTTTTATCGAAATGTGGGGAAATAGGCATGGGGAAAAGTTAATTGGCTTCTTAAAGGAATTCAAGTGAGTCATTCTGAATGGTAGATTATCACCACAAAATGATACATTTCACATCAATATCAACAAAGGGAAAACTAGTCGTCAACTGTTTTGTAACATCCCACAACTGTCTGAATACATGTGTGGGGTTGAATGTGATTACCTCAACAGAGCTTGTGGAAAGTAAAGGTCCTGAGTGTATTGGCCTGACTGGAGACTGTAGCATGGAGATCTGGTATACCAGAGTAAAACCCACAAAAAAAACCACACCAAAATAAAACCCAGATAATGCACTTCAGAAAAAAGGGTAGAGTAAGAAGTATTCATGACTTTTATTTTGGAGCAATACCCCTAAAGGACACTTGCTCATATACAGTGCATTCGGAATGTATTCAGACCTTTTCAAACTTTTGTTACGTTACAGCCTTATTCTTAAAATGGATTAAATAGTTTTTTTCCGCTCATCAATCTACGTACAAAAGCCGATAATGACAAAGCAAAAACAGGTTTTCCTAAATATTTTTATATGCATTTTAAAAATATTATAAAAAGCAGTTTTCGCTTTGTCATTATGGGCTATTGTGTGTAGATTGATGAGGAAAACATATTATTTCATCCATTCTAGAAAAAGGCTGTTATGTAACAACATGTGGAAGAAGAGAACGGGTCTGAATACTTCCTGAGTGCATTGTAAATACCCTGGTTTCCTTTTTGATCAATATATGACCTTTGAGGAGGGTATCAAGTCCATATCTGACTCTGAAAGTAGAGTGTTGGGGTCCATTCTTAGTAAATTAGTAAAGACCTTGGTACATATTCACAGCTATATAATTCATATGTGTGTCCTATAACTATGCTGCTGGAATCTGGGTTTGTAAAAAAAAGCCAAAACAGCAACCTCTATTCAGAATAGAGGCATACAATGTTTTTTAGCAGTGCATAAGTTTGCCCCAAGTCTTGCTATTCAATGAGACATGGTTTTGGAGCCCATGAAAGGGGGGTCAGAGGGGTGAAATGATTAGGTTATGGAACCATGTTATTGATGTGCCAGAAGACAGAATAACAAACATGGTTTTCAACTAGGATAAAACACAACTACCCTTGGACAAAGGAACTCAACGACATATTTAAGGAAGCTGATTTACAACACATACTGTATTTAGAAATAAGTTATGATGCAATATCAAAGTGATCAAACACAAATGAACCCTAAACTACAAAGAGAAATGGTCAACTGACAGCTAGGATCCAGAACCTCATGTCACCTCTCACCTAACCAGAAACCAAAGGTCCCTGTGTGCCCAGTTGAGAACCGGGATACCTCCTCTGGAAATGGAAGTAGGTAGGTTCAATGCCATAAACAAAGAAAAGTGGCTATGTACAGTACAGTCTGCGATGAACTGCACTTTTTATTTTACTGTACATTATATGATGATTTAAGAGAAACCTTGTTTGAAAAAACCGGTAACAACAAAAACAGAACTATTCTGTAGTAGTTCTGAAGAAAACCTTGAATGACAATTCAGAGAAGAAGTGTTCCTGGTTGCAAATTTGATCTCCAAATCTTGGAAGACGCGACAAGAGAAGTTTTATACTTAAAAGGCTTTTGTTTTGTTTTCTCAATTGTATGTCACTGCCGTATATACTGTATACTGTATGTGAACATCAATGGAGGCTGCTGAGGGGAGGTCCGCTCACAATAATGGCTGGATCTGAGCAAATGGAATGGCATCAAACACATGGAAATAATATGTTTGATACTATTCCACATATTCAGCTCCAGCCATTACCAGGAGCTTCTCCTCCCCAATTAAGGTGACACCAACCTCCTGTGGTGAACATATATATATATATATATTATTTATTTATTTAGCTACAGCAAATGCAGTGTTTTATAAGTCCATGTGGGCTGGGCATCCTGAAGATGACCAACACTATAATAATAAAACAAATCAATCAGTCAATCATGTAGCTATTTTTAGATATGCTCTGCGGTTAACTGCTGAGACGAGACCTGACTATCTGCAGTCATTTGTGGATTGTGTATCATCAGACAGTTGATTATAGAGATATGAAGATTATTATGACGATCTCTTTCCCTCCTCTCCAATCCCCTTCCTTAATCTCCTTCCCCCCTGACCGCCTCCTGTCTAGATGAGCCGGTATCTGGTAGCAGCAATAAGCCTAATGGAACAGTTTGGCTCATGCACAGGTGCAGATATGTATACGAAAGGTTATGGAGTGTGCCACATGTGCACATGAACTTGATTCCGAAATAATACATTGTCTGAGGTTACTGTTTTCTTAAAAACTTCTCAACCCTCAACAGGAAGTTGTGCTGACCTTTTCATTTGTTTTAGCATTCATAGAATGCAGGATATCAAAGTACAATGCAGTACTACTTGAGATTGGATTTTTATCCAGGATTAGATCAAGTGTTACTTTGCCTGTAGCTTTGTGTAAGTGGTTAACCTGTCTTATCGTCTGTCGTCTATTTGAATCGTTTGTCCATGTGAATTAAACATGGGTCTGTGTGATTAAAACATGTTTTATTCAACTCCATTTAAAAGAGTAGGAGAAACGGCTTAAGAGATGTCCTGCATTTCCTGATTAAACAAGCAAACTGAAACCACAACCATGCACAGTATTTAACCTACACCAAACTCTAGTAAGTAGGCTACAGTAGATGATAGTTTGTATATCACAAGCTAAATAACTTGTTCTTGCAGGATGTGGTCAGAGGTGAGGCTGGGTTGACCTGACTCCTTCTAAACAGCAGAGGTCATTATGGATGGAGCTTTACTGAAGGTGTGACTGAAGTAGCTATATACTATACATGATTTGTATTAGGCGTTATAAACTGGGTGGTTCGAGCCCTGAATGCTGATTGGCTGACAGCCGTGTTACATCAGACCGTATACCACAGGTATATTTTTTTAGTGCTCTAATTACGTTGGTAACTAGTTTATAATATAAATAAGGAACGTCGGGGGGTTGTGTTGTATGTTGTATGTGGCGTTGTACATAAGAACAGCATATATTGGCCATATACTACACCCCCTCAGGCTTATTTTTTTAACTAGGTAAGTCAGTTAAGAACAAATTCTTATTTTCAATGACGGCCTAGGAACAGTGGGTTAACTGCCTGTTCAGGGGCAGAACGACAGATTTGTACCTTGTCAGCTCGGGGATATGAACTTGCAACCTTTCAGTTACTAATCCAACGCTCTAACCACTAGGCTACCTTGCCGCCCCTTATTGTTAATTTATAGAACTTTTCATCATAATGCATCATACAGCTTGGTCATAATACTTTATGAATGTAGTTATAGATGTTTATGAACAACTCATAAGGCCTTACTAATGAGCTTATAATAAAGTGTTACAGAAAACACTAAATGGTGTTGATTAGCATGAAATGCTGTTTTCTTTGGTCAAAAAACATCTGAACTTATTTTTTTGTTTTACTTTATGGTTAATGGTTGTCAGATATGAAATATTTGCTACAACTAAATTCTCTAACCAGCTCTCTGAGGTGCAAAGTGGATCCATAGCACCAGCCATAACATAATCATTGTTTGGACATTCGTCTTACAGCTGGACTTTTAGTTTGACTATAGACTAGCTGCAGGTAAGCGCTCCATGCATAGGACTAATATGAGTTCAATACACTTAGGCCTTGTATGTTCAGTCATGTCCTGCAGTTGTTCATGATAATGCATTATGTGTGTCCAGGCGTGTTAGGTGGTGGAGAGGGGTGTGTGTTGTGTTTGTGCTTGTAGGTGTGTGAGTGTGCGTGTGCTTGAGTGTGCACATAGGTAAAAGCGAGACGCCCCCGGCCCGTAAAGCGATCCTGACACTATGAATAATGGAGAACACAGCGCGGGGCAGAGAGGATAAGTTCTCTCGGCAAGGCTCCTTTTTCACAGGGCTTTCTCCTGTGGGTCACGTGAAGCCAGTAATTTTTCATGAGCAGAGCGTGTTGGCGGCCCTGCCCCAGGAGGAGCGCTCCTGGCCAGACAGAGCTCCCTGCGGCCCCAGCATCCTCCTCCCGCAAACCCACACACCAGCCAGTCCAGTCCAGTGTACCCAGGGGCCACTGCGCGGCCTGCCGCCACGGGTCAAATGAATTGTCTTACACCTCCAGAAACTCAAGGAAGCTCTTACGAAACTGAAGGCCAGGGAAGCGGATGAATAAAATATGCCCTCAAAAGAGAAAAAAACTGCAGGAACGGAGGAAACTGAAGAGGTGGATTGCGACGTGGAGGAAAAGGAGCCAAAACCGAAAGGGAAGAGCAAGTCTGACGCCAGCGGAGACACCAAGCCAGACGGAGCGAAGAAGAGGAAGAAACACAAGAGCCCAGAGGAGTCTGACGAGGAACCAGAGAAAGAGAGGAAGAATAAAGGGGAACGCCACAATAAGGTGAAAGAGAAAAAAGAAAAGAAGAAAAAGAAAGCAGAAGATGATGCAGAGAAGAGGGAGGGGGATGAAGTGATTGAAAATGAGGAAGAGGGAGATGACGAGCAGAACAACAATGACACCATCGAAACCAAACCCAAGAAGAAGAAATCCGAAGAAGAGGACATGACTGAGGGAGAAGTTAAGGAGGAAAAGAAGAAGAAAAAGAAGTCGTCTTCTGAGGGAGACCAACAGGCAGAGGAGGAGATGGGGTCCAAAGGCAGGAAGTCCACAGATGGAGGGAAGAAGAAGAAGAAAGCTCAGGATGAGGAGCCCCTCTTGGAAGATCAGGAGGGAGAAGAAGAAGACTCCAAGAAGAAAAAGAAGAAGAAGCCGAAGAAGGGATCGGCCGACAGCGATGAGGACAAGAAAGACAAGAAAGGGAAGAAAGGGAAGAAGCCCAAGGCCAAGCAGGTGGATTACGCTGAGATCTACTACAATGAGCTAATGACCTACCAAACAGACTCCTCCGATGGCTATGAGGAAGAGTACCACAAAAAGAAAGGTAGGACCATGGGACGGCTCCCAGCAAGGGCATGACAGTACCTCTACATAGTTCAGCTGTAAGTCTGGGTTGTAAGGTACTCCAGTTCTAAGCAGTGCTGTATTCTGAAGTGGCACTGAGTTCTATTTCTACAGCCAAGCTGGACTCTACTGTGTTGTTGTAGAGCCTGTCTTGGGACCCCTCTGTGATTGTCCCTGGATGAAAGCTCAGTGTGTTCCACATGAATGAAGGCCGACAGCTGCTTGGAGTCAGGCTGGGGCCAGGGCCTAGAGCCAGGGTTGGGAGGAAAGGTTGGGGTAGAGCTGAGAGCAACGCTGGGGCCAGGAGCAAGGACTGAGACCAGACACACACACACACACACACACACACACACACACACACACACACACACACACACACACACACACACACACACACACACACACACACACACACACACACACACACACACACACACACACACACACACACACACACACACACACACACACACACACACACACACACACACACTAAGCTGGGCCTTACTGAAAGAGCTATAGCAAGCCTTTCAATAGCTCACTAAAGACCATTTTCCATTTAAAGTAATACTGTTCTGCTCTGTGACTGTGATGGAGATGCAGTTTGGGTTAGTGGTGTCTCATCATTTAAGGCCTAAGGAGGATAGGTGTCTGTCTTCTCAGTTACCTGGCTTTGATAAAGTGAGGCTTGGCTGAAGGCTTGGCCTGCTAACCTAGGCTCCAAAAGGAGAACTCTCTATCTTCTACACATATCAACTCAGGTTCAGCAGGTCATACCATTATCACATCTCTTGTTATAATAATTTATCAGGTCTTTCTCTGAGATCAGGTTTAATCATCTCTCTTTATCAAGTCTTTCTCTGAGATCAGGTTTAATGATCTCTCTTTATCAGGTCTTTCTCTGAGAACAGGTTTAATCATCTCTCTTTATCAGGTCTCTCTGAGATCAGGTTTAATCATCCCTCTTTATCAGGTCTCTCTCTGAGATCAGGTTTAATCATCTCTCTTTATCAGGTCTCTCTCTGAGATCAGGTTTTATCATCTCTCTTTATCAGGTCTCTCTGAGATCAGGTTTAATCATCTCTCTTTATCAGGTCTCTCTCTGAGATGAGGTTTAATCATCTCTCTTTATCAGGTCTCTCTCTGAGATCAGGTTTAATCATCTCTCTTTATCAGGTCTCTCTCTGAGATCAGGTTTTATCATCTCTCTTTATCAGGTCTCTCTCTGAGATCAGGTTTAATCATCTCTCTTAATCAGGTCTCTCTGAGATCAGGTTTAATCATCTCTCTTTATCAGGTCTCTCTGAGATCAGGTTTAATCATCTCTCTTTATCAGGTCTCTCTCTGAGATCAGGTTTAATCATCTCTCTTTATCAGGTCTCTCTGAGATCAGGTTTAATCATCTCTCTTTATCAGGTCTCTCTGAGATCAGGTTTAATCATCTCTCTTTATCAGGTCTCTCTCTGAGATCAGGTTTAATCATCTCTCTTAATCAGGTCTTTCTCTGAGATCAGGTTTTATCATCTCTCTTTATCAGGTCTCTCTGAGATCAGGTTTAATCATCTCTCTTTATCAGGTCTCTCTCTGAGATCAGGTTTAATCATCTCTCTTTATCAGGTCTCTCTGAGATCAGGTTTGATCATCTCTCTTTATCAGGTCTCTCTCTGAGATCAGGTTTAATCATCTCTCTTTATCAGGTCTCTCTGAGATCAGGTTTAATCATCTCTCTTTATCAGGTCTCTCTGAGATCAGGTTTAATCATCTCTCTTTATCAGGTCTCTCTCTGAGATCAGATTTAATCATCTCTCTTAATCAGGTCTTTCTCTGAGATCAGGTTTTATCATCTCTCTTTATCAGGTCTCTCTGAGATCAGGTTTAATCATCTCTCTTTATCAGGTCTCTCTGAGATCAGGTTTGATCATCTCTCTCTCTCTCTCTCTCTCTCTCTCTCTCTCTCTCTCTCTCTCTCTCTCTCTCCCTCCTCTCCCCTCCCTCTCTCTCTGTCTCTCTCTCTCTCTCTCTCTCTCTCTCTCTCTCTCTCTCTCTCTCTCTCTCTCTCTCTCTCTCTCTCCCTCTCTCTCCTCTCCCTCTCTCTCTCTCTCTCTCTCTCTCTCTCTCTCTCTCTCTCTCTCTCTCTCTCTCTCTCTCTCTCATTCTGCACTCTAATGAACATGTCATCCATACTGGTAAACACAAGTGGCAACAATCAAATACAAATAGAGAACATATGTCATTGATTGAACACAACCACTCAAAACTGATTTAACCTCTTTCAAATGATGTGACACAACCAATATAAGCCAGTTCAGAGAGCAAACAGGTTGTTGAAGGTGGGAAGGAGAAAGTCTGAGAATGGATACTGTAGTACAGTGCATTGTAGGCTGTATACTGTACAATGGACAAATTGTATGGCCCTGAACATTGTGCTTTCCATTTATTAACAGTACCGACTGCTCAGTAGATGTTGACTGGTTGCAGGTTCATATCAACAAAGAACATTTTGAGCTACTATGATAGAACATGTTTTCGTTCATCAAAAGACAATGACGGAAAAATATGAATATTTTTTTAGATTAAAAATGTACTTCTCCCTGAGAATTGTATGTTTTGAACAATGTGTTTTCTATTTTTCGGTTTATTGTTTACTGACTGCTTGAGAGTGTGTATATCATTTTGATCACTTTGTTTATAAACTGTTTTGAGGTGAATGTTTAATTTTGCAAGAGGAGTCAGAGGTTATGTAAATAGTGTTTGAAGATGAGGTTTTGTGTTTAATGTTTTCAGGAAATGGAGCAAGGTTTCAGAAATTGTGATTTAGCAATTGAGAAAAACTGTAACCATGATCTGCATGTTACCTAATGCTATTGACAGTCCAGGGGGTTTTACCCAAACGCCTTGGTTACATTACTCTATAGCCCAAGCTCTATCCTATTACCACCATGTGCAAAAAAGGTGCTATCTAGAATCTTAAAGGGTTCTTTGGCTGTTTTCATAGGAGAACCCTTTGAAGAACGCTATTTGGTTCCATGTAGAACCCTTTCCACAGAGGGTTCTACCTGGAACCCAGAAGGGTTTTTATCTGGAACTAAAAAGGGTTCTACCTGGAGACAAAAAGGGTTCTTCAAGGCGGAAAGCCAAAGATTTTTCTAAGTGTACTTTACCTTCAGTTCTCAGTCGTATAGAAAACGCCTAATAAAGCCTGGTGAAGCATGATGAAGCCTGATGAAGCATGATGAAGCCTGATGAAGGAAGAAGACATAATATAACAAAGGAAATCATTCGGGAACCTATAACAATCCAGGTTCATATTGTTTGTATAAAAAGAGCAATGAAATGTAATCACACCAGACTCAAGGAATTATAGAAAGCCCTTCCACTGACTTACAGCTTTAGCAGCAAAACAAATACATCTACACATGCTTTAGTCACAGACATAAACACAGAGAGACGGGTGTGGTGGGTTCCAAACAAACACAGTCACACGATACTGAGGAGTGTTCATCTACCTTCCTCCCTGTCTGTTTGGAGGCTGTCAGTTAGTCAGACAGACAGACAGAGTGAGAGGGAAAGGGAAAGAGAGAGAGAGAGAGAGAGAGAGAGAGAGAGAGAGAGAGAGAGAGAGAGAGAGAGAGAGAGAGAGAGAGAGAGAGAGAGAGAGAGAGAGAGAGAGAGAGAGAGAGAGAGAGAGAGAGAGAGAAATCCAGCTCTGAAATGTGAGAGAGAAAGCCTTAGTAGGCTTGCAGCCAGGCATGGATTCTCCAACGGCAGATCATCTGCAGTGAGTTCCCTGGCAGCCCTCTATGGAAGGAAACATAATGCTACTAATTGCGCCATCGTAAAAGGCTATCAACATGTTTTCAGGTGACACACTGCCAGTTCTTATGATCTTACTTTTATCCTATTTGTTTATGAAGCCTGGTCAAACTTATGGAGAAATAGATTGGACAGGGTTCAGGCCCAATGTTTAGCTGACGCTGTAAAGCGAGGTCATGCCCACAAGCAGAAGGACAACATTTTTAATCTGCGTTTCAGCAGGGCTTCTGAATAGATTGTTGTGTTGTGGGCTCAACTAATGTATCAAATCAACTAATGAAATTATGCCCCCCTCTCTCTCTCTCTCTCTCTCTCTCCCCATCTCTCTCTCTCTCTCTCTCTCTCTCTCTCTCTCTCTCTCTCTCTCTCTCTCTCTCTCTCTCTCTCTCTCTCTCTCCCTCTCTCAGTGTATGAGGTGGTGACTGTCACAGGTGATGTGAGAGGGGCAGGCACAGACGCCAATGTGTTTGTCACTCTTTTTGGAGACTTTGGCATCACTCCCAAAGTGCACCTGGCCAGCAAGTGAGTTCAATGGTATTTTCTCCTAATGCATATGTCAGCTCTGCGGTATTACTAAAAATAAATGCTGGAATACATCACTTACTATAATGAACTACTGACTCACAGAGGGTCAGGGTTATAAAAGGACCCCATCCCAATCATGTTCCATATTATCTTATAAACGTAATCCTCAACTCAAAATGCTCTGTCAATATGTTGCAATCTTTAGTATTCATTTATTGCTAGCATTGAATTATATAAACTGTGAATCATTGACAAGGCATACATTTTCATCCTAATTCATGAATGTACAATTTGGATGTTGTGAATGGGATGTACAATGTGGAATTGTACTATTTGTGCAGAAAAAAAAACATTTTCTATGCCAACTGTTACTCTTTAACCTTTAACCTTTGCATTTCTCTCTGATTCTTCAGCACAGAAAAGAGGTATTTTTATCGGTCTACCTAAGGATGATTATTACAGTAGGATTACCTGTGTTGTGTTGCATTGTGGGTATGAGGCTGTATAAGAGTGCAGTCCTGTAACTTTAACCACATGAGCCTCACATGAGCTGACTTAGTGATGCTGCTCTGACCTCAACTATCAAATCAATACATTTATCAAACCACAAAAAAAGCTACTGATCATTTTAAGAACTGGCCTTATCACGTTTGCCAGATGGTCATAGAAATGATGTGACTGATGGATACGATCCATTATGAGAGGAAGCAAAGCTTGCAATGCGTTTGATAGAGGCCTGGCTAAAGTACGGGATGCACTCCGTACACATAATGGACACACAGAGTATCTGGAGTAAGGAAGAACTACGTGACATGGCCGGTCTTCTTTTCATTTAGAGCAAATGAAAGAAGACCACGATGTCATTTCCAGACGACACACTAATCTGTGTCGTAATATGAGGACCCATAGTACAGGGACTGTTATCATGCAAGTCGCAGGCTCTCCTTATCACTACACACCCATGGATACGCAGATAGATTTACACGCATACAGTATCCTGTACCTAGGCCTCATCTATAGTACAGTTGACTACACCTTGTCACTCACACCTGGAAGTCCTGTCATTCTCCCCCATCACATTAGACACATTGACTCAATATGTCACAGAATATACAGATGAACATACGAAGATACTGTATATATATACAAATGTACAGTATGTGCATATAGTATGTATGCAGTCTGCTGTGTATATTCATGTTTTCTAGGTCCATGTGTCAATGTGTAATTCATTACAAATAGCTGTGACATATAGCTTTATTGTTATTACCTACATTACAACTGATGAGTACAGTTTCACCTTACTCAGATATAGCCGATGTCCTGTATGTTCTACCTGTATTATGGAATGATCAATGAACATTTGCATCATGATACAGGTAAGTGGAAGCTCTGGTTTTCAACAGGTCTGCAAGATTGGAACAATCAAGGCAGAGCGAAATGCAACATTTTGGAATTCCGATGGAACTGTGCAGATATAACTGTTCAAGTGACATGAATTCCAAAGTTTGCATTGGGGTTGATTTGTTTTGTCAATGTCAGTTTGAATTTGTTTTGCAGGTACATTTTAGACACAGTGTTGGACAGTCATTTAGTCCTTTAACTCATTTTGCCCTTTATTTAGGGAGTGCAGGCCTGGCATTATCACATAGAGTTGAATATTCACCATCATTGTGGGCAGGGGAGCATTAAGAGACATGTGGGTCAATGACAATGCCAGGTCTATTCTTTATTGTCGGAGGGTATCGTATCTGATTCACCACGGATGGCAGAGAAGGACCTGCCGCAGAGACACCAGCTATCTGTCACTGTCAGAGGTAGAGGAGTGGGTAGAGGAGTGCCAAAACCCCAGACTGTCTCTGGGCAGGTGTCCGATTCTACCACCCTGTGACAGAGACAATAGTAGGCTGGCCTATGCACATGACACTTTTGATCTGACGCTGAATAGGATTGTCTTTCAGGTAACACTTTATTTGATGGTTCATATGACATGAATATGACATGAATATGACATGAATATGACATGAATATGACATGAATATGACATGAATATGACATGAATATGACATGAATATGACATAAGACCTATCATGAGGTGTCATGTACATTCAAGACCACTCATGTCAGAGAAAGTGTTACCAATATTTTAGAGGGGGCAACAGAATACTGGGATTCTGCCACCCTTACCAGCCTGGCAGGAGATCCTCATTGTGCCTCACACTAAGTGGTCTAATCTGTCAACAGCTGCAATTGACCAGATCTATCTTTATCCCTATTTATCTTGTAGGCTGTCTCTCTCTCTTGCTCATGCTATCTTTTTTTCACATTACAGAAGCCGAACGGCATTTGAGAAAAATAAGACGGACGTGTTCCGGATTAAAACACACAATGTTGGGCCCTTGAAGAAGCTGAGGTACAGCATGGCTTATGGTGATGGCATCATGGTGACTGGTTTAACTTATAGTACACTACATTAACAGCATACTGTCCTGTAGTCGCCGACTGAGTTTATAATGCCTGTGGGGGATTTCCTCAGAATGATCACTGAGCGTGAAGCACCATCTGTTCACTGGGGGGTGTGATAATGATGGTGCTAGAGATGGGATCTGGGTCACATCCCAGTCTTAAAACGTGAGGAGACATAGATTGTCTGAGTGACTGCAATGCCCTGGGTGTTGGTAGTATCCTAGAGTTATATCTTTATAGGAATAAAAAAAATTCAAACATCTGAAAATCGGATGTGCAAAATACAAGCAGTTTTACATCTCGACCAGAGATGGGCAACTTTTATGGGGGTGGGGGCCACAGTGGCTTGTGGGTCTGCGTATCCACATCCACCCCCCCTATTTTAGTGTCCCTCTCCCCAGTCCCCTCGGTAGTTGCCCATCCCTGCTCTAGACCATCTTCATTATCCATTCCAATGTGTTCTGAAACTTTCCAGGGCTAATTGTCAATTAACCACTACCTAAATTAATAGGCCTACAATTTCTCATAACATAGGATATTTAATCTGTAAGATGCCACTTTGGGTGTCATTTTATCTCTACAAAACTGAACTTAACTATGCAAAAAAAAGGCCTACTCACAATGTCGTAGCAGGACTGGTCAGTGGTGTAGTGGTACCTGGAGACGTGAGCATACTTCTCCAGGTATTTCCCAAACGGCCCGCATGGCGAAGGAAAGGCACCATGTGTGAAAAATGACATTTTCCTGAAGTTTTAAATGTGTTTTCTATAGATTTGTCAGGTTTTCACTCTCAAAATCACACTTTCTATGGAAAAACTACAATAATGTGATGTTAAGTCGACAATACTGCTTAAACCACATCAGAAGACCATTTTTGAAGTCTGGGGAAAATCCTCATGATGTCGTTCTGCCAGGTAGGCCTACTTTTAATTGGGAAGGTTTTTTGGGAAAGCATTCAGAAATGTTCAAAGAGCGCATGAGGACTGAAATGCACATGGCAAAGATTCAACCAAGACTTCGGACCAAACTTTTTAGATACCTGGTTTGCGTAACCATTGTTGCCTTAGATAGAATTTACTGGCAGATATCTACCCTACCAGCTACCAATGTCTTTCTTGTGTGAGCTGCTCCATATTTTGCGAAAACTAGACTATGTGTGCGGCGAGTATGTGAATATATGTCACATACTTTGCGTTTGTGTATGCTACTTTGTGCATGATTATTCTCTATTGTACTACATGCAAACACTATACATACAAAAGTATGTGGGCACCCCTTCAAATGAATTCAGCCACACCCATTGATGACAGGTGTATAAAATCAAGCACACAGCCAAGCAATCTCCATAGACAAACATTGGCCGTAGAATGGCCTTACTGAAGACCTTCAATGTGGCACTGTCATCGGATGCAACCTTTCCAACAAGTCAGTTTGTCAAATTTCCCTGCTAGAGCTGCACCGGTCAACTGTAAGTGCTATTATAGTGAAGTGGAAACATCTAGAAGCAACAACGGCTCAGCTGCGAAGTGGTAGGCCACACAAGCTCACAGAACAGGACTGCCGAGTGCTGAAGTATGTAAAAATCGTCTGTCCTCGGTTGCAAAACTACATTGTTCCAAACAGACTATGGAAGCAAGGTCCATGACCGAGCAGCACCACACAAGCCTAAGATCACCATGTGTAATGCCAAGCGTCGGCTGAAGTGCTGTAAAGCTCACCGCCAGTGGACTCTGGAGCAGTGGAAACACATTCTCTGGATGATGAATCACGCTTCACCATCTGGCAGTCCAACAGACGAATCTGGGTTTGGCGGATGCTAGGGGAATGCTACCTGCCCAAATGCATAGTGCCAACTGTAAAGTTTGGTGGAAAAGCAGTAATGGTCTGTGGCTGTTTTCATGTTTCGGGCTAGGACCCTTAGTTCCAGAGAAGGGTAATCTTAACACTATAGCATACAATGACAGTCTCAACGATTCTGTGCTTCCAACTTTGTGGCAACAGTTTGGGAAAGGCCCTTTCCTGTTTCATCATGACAATTCCCCCGTGCACAAAGTGATGTCCATATAGAAATGGTTTGTCGAGATCGGTGTGGAAGAACTTGACGGCTAGCACGGAGCCCTGAGCTCAACTCCATCAAACACCTTTGGGATGAATTGGAAGGTGACTGTGAGCCGGGCTTAATCGCCCCAACATCACTGCCCAACCTTACAAATGCTCTTGTAGCTGAATGTGGAAAACCTTCCCAGAAGAGTGGAGGCTGTTATAGAAGCAAAGGGGGATGAACTCCATATCAATGCCCATGATTTTGGAATGAGATGTTCAACAAGCAGGTGTCCAGTGTAATTGATACAGTGTAAGCCTACACCTCCACTCAGGGTGAGACTACCACATTTGGGGGTCCCCGCATTTGGGGAGAGGGGGTCAGCTAACTTCTGGCATTTCAACACATTCTGCAATGGTGCAAAGAGAAACATTTGCAGTTTTATAATGCTATCCTAGACATTCTGTCATGAGGCTAAGAGAAAATGATGCTGTTTTAAATCAAATTGTAAACTTTTTGCCATGGGGCAGGGATTTTTTGGATTGTTTTATAGATCATCTCATGTTGATCTACATTTGAAGTCAGAAGTTTACATACACTTAGGTTCTTGTAAACAAACTATAGTTGTGGCAAGTCGGTTAGGACACCTACTTTGTTCATGACACAAGTAATTTGTCCAGCAATTGTTTACAGACAGATTATTTCACTGAAAGTTCACTGTATCACAATTCCAGTGGGTCAGAAGTTTACATACACTAAGTTGACTGTGCCTTTAAACAGCTTGGAAAATGCCTCCGCTCAGGAAGGAGACGCGTTCTGTCTCCTAGAGATGAACGTACTTTGGTGCGAAAAGTGCAAATCAATCCCAGAACAACAGCAACAGACCTTGTGAAGATGCTGGAGGAAACAGGTACAAAAGTATCTATATCCACAGTAAAACAAGTCCTATATTGACATAACCTGAAAGGCTGCTCAGCAAGGAAGAAGCCACTACTCCAAAACCAACATAAAAACACCAGACTACAGTTTGCAACTGCACATGGGGACAAAGATCATACTTTTTGGAGAAATGTCCTCTGGTCTGATGAAACAAAAATAGAACTGTTTGGCCATAATGACCATCGTTATGACCATTGTGGGAGGAAAAAGGGGGAGGCTTTCAAGCCGAAGAACACCATCCCAACCATGAAGCACGGTGGTGGCAGCATCATGTTGTGGGGGTGCTTTGCTGCAGGAGGGACTGGTGCACTTCACAAAATAGATAGCATCATGAGGGAGGAAAATTATGTGGATATATTGAAGCATCATCCCAAGACATCAGTCAGGAAGTTAAAGGTTGGTCGCAAATGAGTCTTCCAAATGGACAATGACCCCAAGCATACTCCCAAAGTTGTGGCAAAATATCTTAAGGACATCAAAGTCAAGTTATTGGAGTGGTCATCACAAAGCCCTGACCTCAATCCCATATAAAATTTGTGAGCAGAACTGAAAAAGAGTGTGTGAGCAAGGAAGCCTACAAACCTGACTCAGTTACACCAGCTGTCAGGAGGAATTGGCCAAAATTCACCCAATTTATCGTGGGAAGCTTATGGAAGGCTACCCGAAAAACATTTGACCCAAGTTAAACAATTTAAAGGCAACGCTACCAAATACTAATTGAGTGTATGTAAACTTCTGACCCACTGGGAATGTGATGAAAGAAATGAAAGCTGAAATAAATCATTCTTTCTACAATTATTCTGACATTTCACATTCTTAAAATAAAGTGATGATCCTAATTGACCTAAAACAGGGACTTTTTACTAGGATTAAATGTCAGGAATTGTGAAAAACTGAGTTTAAATGTATTTGGCTAAGGTGTATGTAAACTTCCAACTTCAACTGTATAAGCTATTTTCCTGATATTCTACGCATTTTACTATCATATGCAATCAGCCGCCTACCACTGCACTACGTTGATACTAATGAATTGGGATTAAGAAGTGAGTTTAAACTATGCCCACTGAAAAAAAGTTTGTATAGGAATACCTGCAAAGCCTCCACTACACAACAGCGTCTTGTGTTCTTTCATGATATGACCTCTGTGAGAAACAAGTGTCGGAGTGCACCGTATTTTCTCTGGGATTTCTTTGCCACAACAAAAATCAGAAAATGGAAAATAAATTAAAAGGTCATTCAAGTCTAGGCTAGCAGGCTATCATTCCCGAATTTAGCTACAATATTAAGTGAGTGAGTGTTATTTTTTTTTTTATGTTCAGTGCTGTTCTCTGTAAAAAATAAAGTGTTTTAAAACTAGCCTCCCAATAAGCTGCCAACATTATGAAGGTGTTGAAAAGGTATGCAAATGTGTCTCCCTGCCAATGCTCTGAAAAAACCCATTAGGGCTATCATCTCAACATTCTTTTGGAGTGCTTCCTCAGTACTTTCCAAATGGTGGCAGCTTAGTTGCAAACATGGTAGCTCGTAGTTGCAATATTATGTTATCATATGTTTTTGTTTAACAGTGTTGTGTATCCTATAGAATGAGTTAGAATATCAGAAGGCTAATTGTTGGGTGTCCAATACTCCTCTCAGGAAACCAATGGTCCAACCCTCATGTCTTTTTCATAATCCGTTGAAATGTATTGGAGTTTTTACACTTGCAGGATGGACAAAATGACCAAACGGGACAAAAACTGGTTGGATCAAAATGTCCACATCATTTCGACAAAATAAATCAACGTGATGACATTGAATCAACTCAATGTGGAAACTTGACTGGATTTCAAAAAGTCATCAATTTAAGGGAATTTCCTATTTATTCATACAACTTTTAACCTAAATCCAATGGCATCATGGTGAAATGTTTTATTGATGTCATGTTGAATTCACAATATTTGACAACTCAACCATACGTAAATCAAAACTAGATGTTGAACTGACGTCTATGCACAGGGTGACTAAATCTAGAAAAATGCACAGCATCTTGTCATCTCGGAAGGATGCTGTGCTAGAATGAACTAACGTTACTTGACGTTACCTTACTTTGAACTCGTCATCTTTCTTCTCGAATCCACAGGACATAAAACAACATAGAGATAAGATCTACATTTTGAGACGTGACATGTATTTTCATATTTTAGTATACGCTTTTCATTGTAATGCGAAATTCCTGTAATTCTTTTGAAGATTTATAGCAAAAAAACACGTGTATCTCTTTGAAATGTAAACAGAGCACTGAGCATACTGCAAGCTTTTTATTTTCAAAGCCTTTTACATTTAATTTAATTCAGTTCATGTCATGTTAATTTATCTTTTTGAGACCCGCGGAAACAACTTTGTAGATGGCCACCAAAACATGTCAAATCCTCTACGTTGCTGTGAGAAAGCTGCACTGCTCTGTTGATGCTTGTTATTGGATGTATTATGTCACGAAATCCGACTTTTTGGATATACTGTTAATTCAATGTTAGAGAAATACATTTTTTGAACGATTCAGAACATAAATAATCATGTGTGTCTTGGTAAAATGTATTTTATAACATAAGGAAGTGAAATTTCATCACCAAAGTGAGTTTTCACCCACTATGGTCAGAGTGGGTGGAAATTTGAATAATTGTCAAATGAGGAGACGTTTCCTCCAGTACCTGACTGTCATTGTGTCCCCAGGATTGAACATGACAACACAGGTGGCTTGAACGCCAGCTGGTTCCTGGACCGGGTCGTGGTGACCGACATGAACCGTCCACACTTGCGGTTCTACTTCGCCTGCAACAACTGGCTGAGCCGTGAGGAGGGGGATGGCCTGTATGTCAGAGATCTGCTGGGCAGCCTCAACCCCATGGATGTCCCGAAACGTAGGTTACTCTGGAGTGCATACCTTTACACACAGTATGCTATACAGGTTAAATCCACATAGAAGATGTGTAGGCTACATTGCACAAGACTGTACTCTACAGTTCATACTGTCCACTGCATACCTATTGCAGTGAATACACTCTACAGTGTATGACGTAAAGGAAAACCCTTTCATTTAATATAATTTAGGAGCAGCATGCTGTATCTTGTGGTATCTTGTGGTATATGGCCAATATACCACGGCTAAGGGCTGTTCTTATGAATAACACAACGCAGAGTGCCTGGACACAACCCTTAGCCATTTACCGTCTAATATACCATGGCTGTCAGCCAATCAACATTCAGGGCTCGAACCACCTAGTTTATTATTTATAATTGTAGTTCTAAACTAGGTGGTTCGAGCCCTGAATGTTGATTGGCTGACAGTCGTGGTATATCAGACCGTATAACACGGGTATGACAAAACAGTTATTTTTCCTGCTCAAATGAAGTTGGTGAACAGTTTATAATAGCAATAAGGCACCTTGGGGGTTTGTGACTTATGGCCAATATACCACGGCTATGTATTGTATCCAGGCACTCTGCGTTGCGTCATGCTTAAGAACAGCCCTTAGCCATGGTATATTGGCCATATCCCATACCCCCTCGTGCCTTTTTGCTTAATTAACCCACACTTCATGTTCTTAAGCGTAAACCAAAATTACGTAAGTTACTCTGCCTACTGTTACTTGTGTGTAAGGTGCCCCATGGAGCCTAATCGGCTGGTAAGCATCGTAGTCCTCTTGTTACCATGTGACCTTCACCTTACAACTCCTTATTAGACAGAGATGGAGAGAGAGTAGGATGCAGGGTGCATGTCTCTTGGGGAAAAATGTCACCATAGTAGGGGACACAGATCATGCCTCTGCTCGTGCCTACTTTTCAAGTCTATTCAAGGAGACCTGTTATTCCAAACCAGACAGCTGGCATGGGAACACCCTTACTGTAGGCCCACACACACACACACACACACACACACACACACACACACACACACACACACACACACACACACACACACACACACACACACACACACACACACACACACAAGTGCGCACACACACAGTATATGAATATTTAACTTGGAAACTGTCTCATTGAGGATTAGAGGAACTATGGGCTGTCTGTCTGTGGTCTGTTGTGAGAAAGAAGGAGGAGACAAACAGAATCATGAGGCATGAGACTAGACATGTGAACAGAGAGAAGTTACGGTTAGAACTGAGAGGTTACGGTTAGAACTGAGAGTTCACGGTTGGAACTGCGAGGTTACGGTTAGAACTGCGAGGTTACGGTTGGAACTGCAAGGTTACGGTTAGAACTGAGAGGTTACGGTTGGAACTGCGAGGTTACGGTTAGAACTGAGAGGTTACGGTTGGAACTGAGAGGTTACAGTTAGAACTGAGAGGTTACAGTTAGAACTGAGAGGTTACAGTTAGAACTGAGAGGTTACAGTTAGAGCTGAGAGGTTACAGTTAGAACTGAGAGGTTACAGTTAGAACTGAGAGGTTACGGTTGGAACTGCGAGGTTACTGTTAGAACTGAGAGATTACGGTTGGAACTGCGAGGTTACAGTTAGAACTGAGAGGTTACGGTTAGAACTGAGAGGTTACGGTTAAAACTGTGAGGTTACGGTTAGAACTGAGAGATTACGGTTGGAACTGCGAGGTTACGGTTGGAACTGAGAGGTTACAGTTAGAACTGAGAGGTTACGGTTGGAACTGCGAGGTTACATTTGGAACTGAGAGGTTACGGTTAAAACTGCGAGGTTACGGTTAGAACTGAGAGATTACGGTTGGAACTGCAAGGTTACATTTAGAACTGAGAGGTTACGGTTAGAACTGAGAGGTTACAGTTAGAACTGAGAGATTACAGTTAGAACTGAGAGGTTACAGTTGGAACTGAGAGGTTACAGTTAGAACTGAGAGGTTACAGTTAGAACTGAGAGGTTACAGTTAGAACTGAGAGCTTACAGTTAGAGCTGAGAGGTTACAGTTAAATTTACAGTTTCAGTGACAATGGTCGCATAACTTGAAAGGTACCATGATGGCATTGTCTATGTGAAATATCATGACATAACCGATTCACTGTCAGATATGAATGAGAACACATACATACAGTACAATATCACTGAGTTCATAAATATGCTATGCTTTTTGATATTTGATCATTTTACAGTGAATAAGTACATAGTGAGTGTGTTCACTTCTGCTGAGAAGGGCAGCGGGACTGATGCTGACGTCTTCCTGAATATCTTTGGAGAGCATGGCGATACAGGTGAGATTTAGACTCTTCGTGTAGCTTAACTGGTCAAACTGAAGATATAGCTCTTTCCTGAGTTATTAGCAGTGAGAATACCAGCTCTGTCATTAGCGCTTTGATTTAATTCTATATCACAATACGGTTTCTATATAATTCAAGGGGAGAGACGGCTGGACAGTGACAAAGATAATTTTGAGCGAGGCACGGAGGACAAGTTTACTATTGAATCACCAAACCTGGGAAGGCTAAAGAAAATCACCATTGGCCATAACAACAGGGGCTCATCAGCTGGATGGTGTCTGGATAAGGTACACACACACACACACACACACACACACACACACACACACACACACACACACACACACACACACACACACACACACACACACACACACACACACACACACACACACACACACACACACACATACAACATGTTATCTATCTCCAGGTGGTCATTGATGACATGGGGAACAAGGAGGTGTATGAGTTTCCAGTGAATCGCTGGTTCGCCATGGACGAAGAAGATGGAAAGATACAGAGAGATGTGTTGGTGGGAGCAACACAGCCCATGGGTGAGCCCACCCATAGAATTACATATAGAATTATGAATAAATTATAGGATTTCTATGAGCCCACCATCATAATGACAGCACATTGAGTTCCAATATTCTATTCTGTATCAGATACATCAATCAGATTGTATGTTCACTTTAGTGACCTGAGTTTTTTATGGTCAGGTCACATGGTCTTAGTTATGATGGCTTTTATAGAATCTATTGAATGACCTATAACCTAACTACTCTGTGTTACTGGATCGCCAAAGCGGTGGTGTACAACGTCCAGGTGATGACGGGCAACGTGAGAGGTGGTGGCACCAACTCTAAGATCCACATCATCATGCATGGCACCAAGGGCCTGAAGAACAGTGGCAAGGTGTTCCTGGAGGGTGGAGCATTTGAGCGGGGGCTCATCGATATCTTCAACGTGGAGATTGCTGCACTGCTCAGCCCACTCAGTAGGGTCACCATCGGACATGACAACGGAGCAGTTGGGGCCGGCTGGTACTGCGAAAAGGTTCCGTCTTATCTGTGTTGTTGATGTTGAGGTTGTTGTTGATGTTGAGGTTGTTGATGTTGTTGTTGTTGTTGATGTTGTTGAGGTTGTTGATGTTGTTGTTGTTGAGGTTGTTGTTGATGTTGATGTTGTTGATGTTGTTGAGGTTGTTGTTGATGTTGTTATTGATGGTGTTATTGTTGTTGATGTTGTTGTTATTTTTGATGTTGTTGATGTTGTTTATGTTGTTGTTGTTGAGGTTGTTGTTGTTAATGTTGTTGTTGTTGAGGTTGTTGTTGAAGTTGTTGTTATTGAGGTTGTTGTTGATGTTGTTGTTATTGTTGTTGTTGATGTTGTTGTTATTGTTGATGTTGATGTTGTTGAGGTTATTGTTGATGTTGTTATTGTTGTTGAGGTTGTTGTTGTTGAGGTTGTTGTTGATGTTGTTGTTATTGTTGATGTTGATGTTGTTGAGGTTATTGTTGATGTTGTTATTGTTGTTGAGGTTGTTGTTGTTGAGGTTGTTGTTGATGTTGATGGTGTTATTGTTGTTGATGTTGTTGTTGAGGTTGTTGTTGTTGCAGTATTGCACATTTCATCATCTACATGTACCTCTTATCTACTGGTGTGTGTTTCTATGTTCTAACGTCTTTCTCTCTCTCTATGTCTCTGCCCAGGTGACAGTGTACTGCCCATTCACAGGGATTGAGCAGACGTTTCCCTGTTGCAAGTGGCTGGATGAGGACGAGGGGGACGGACTGATTGAGAGGGAGCTGTACGAGATGGTGTCCCTCAGGCAGAAGAAACTTAAGAGTGGGTGACTTATCCATTCTACATACACGTCTACTGTAACACACATAGGCTTACAGTTGGTTAAATAGATGTAGGATCTTAATTTGAACCAGTTTGCTACAGCAGAAAAATAATCCACAGCAACAGGAAATGTGAATTATTATGTGGAATATAATTCATGGACATTTTTGTAGGGGCTGATAAAACATTTTGAGTGGAAAAATCAGGTCTGAAATTTCAAAGTGGAAATTACAAACTTCAGAAGCCTTTTAAATGTCAAATACACTACAAAAGTGTACATTTCCTGCAAGTTCTTCTGCAACAGGGTGATCAAACAAAGACCCTACATCTGTAGTTGTAAGGGGCCAGTTCAGACATTGTACAGCAACACACAAATATGATTCCAGATGAGTTTACATCCTTTTAAAGAAACTCTTCAGCTGGAGGTAGGATGTAATATATTTTGATCAGGCCTATAGAAACCAATCGAGTTCAGTTCACTTTACTTTATTAGCCGTATTTAGGAATTTGACAGTCAACATTTACAAACCACACTGACATCAATGACAACACACATACAGATGTGCAATAGACAATAGGATTAATTTTCCTGTGTACCCATCATCCCTTCCCAGAGTACCCGTGGTCACTGTGGATCTGGACATCGGACGTGAAGGGGGCAGGGACGGACGCCCAGGTCTTCCTACAGATCTACGGTGAGAAGGGCAAGTCAGATGAGATGAGACTGGAGAGCAACTCAGACAGCTTTGAGCAGGCTCAGCTGGATAAGTTCATGGTAAGACCTGGATCAGCTGTAGAACTAATACATTTTCTGCACACCACAGTGGTTTAAAATGATTTATTTAAGCTTTATTTAAATAGGCAATTCAGTTAAGAACAAATTCTCATTTATGATGACAGCCTAGGAACAGTGGGTTAACTGTCTTGTTCAGGGACAGAACTACAGATTTTTACCTTGTCAGCTCGGGGATTCGATCTAGCAAACGTTTGGTTTCTAGCCCAACGCTCTAACCACTAGGCTACCTGCTGCCCGTCATAGCCTCCCCAGTGTTAGCCCACTGTAAACTGGGTGTTGGTGTGGGTGGACATTTTTGCCCAGAGATTTGGTATGGACTCATTAATATTCATTTTGTAACTTTTGTGATATGCGTATTTTAGTTGTTTGAATGTATACATTTTGTCTTTTGTGTGTATTTATTCTTTCTTCAATACTAACAGTTTTAAATTGTCGGACCACTGTAGATTGAAATGCCAGACATTGGAAAACTGACGAAGGCCCGTATCTGGCACGAAAAGAGACATCCTTTCGCAGGCTGGCATTTCGCTAGGGTGAGATCTACTGGGTTGTTTGGTCTGTCAACATTAGCCTTTTATACTGTTAGTTACATAATCAAACTTATCATGAAAGTGAAGTGAATCAAAGCACAATCTGTTATCTGATAATAATAATAATAATATATGCCATTTAGCAGACGCTTTTATCCAAAGCGACTTACAGTCATGTGTGCATACATTCTACGTATGGGTGGTCCCGGGTCATTGAAATAATCATTGAATCATTGATCATTGAAATAAACCCAAGTTACAGCATACTTAAAGCATACAGATGTAGGATCTTAATTTGAGCCAGTTTGAGCCAGTTTGAGCCAGTTTGAGCCAGTTTGTTACAGCAGGAAAATAATCCTGCAGCAACAGGACATGTGAATTATTATGTGCATTATAATGAATGGACATGTTTGTTGGGGTTGATAAATGTTTCATAAGGGAAAATTAAGTCTGAAATTTCAAACTTCAGAAGCCTTTTCAAACCTCAAATACACTGCAAGTTTTATATTTCCTGCATTGCAGGAAAGTTCTCCTGCAACAGGGTGATCAAATTAAGATCCTACATCTGTACAGACTAGTATCTGATAGAGCAGTGGTTGAGATACAGTGCCTTGCGAAAGTATTCGGCCCCCTTGAACTTTGCGACCTTTTGCCACATTTCAGGCTTCAAACATAAAGATATAAAACTGTATTATTTTGTGAAGAATAAACAACAAGTGGGACACAATCATGAAGTGGAATGACATTTATTGGATATTTCAAACATTTTTAACAAATCAAAAACTGAAAAATTGGGGGTGCAAAATTATTCAGCCCCCTTAAGTTAATACTTTGTAGCGCCACCTTTTGCTGCGATTACAGCTGTAAGTCACTTGGGGTATGTCTCTATCAGTTTTGCACATCGAGAGACTGACATTTTTTCCCATTCCTCCTTGCAAAACAGCTCGAGCTCAGTAAGGTTGGATGGAGAGCATTTGTGAACAGCAGTTTTCAGTTCTTTCCACAGATTCTCGATTGGATTCAGGTCTGGACTTTGACTTGGCCATTCTAACACCTGGATATGTTTATTTTTGAACCATTCCATTGTAGATTTTGCTTTATGTTTTGGATCATTGTCTTTTTGGAAGTCAAATCTCCGTCCCAGTCTCAGGTCTTTTGCAGACTCCATCAGGTTTTCATCCAGAATGGTCCTGTATTTGGCTCCATCCATCTTCCCATCAATTTTAACCATCTTCTCTGTCCCTGCTGAAGAAAAGCAGGCCCAAACCATGATGCTTCCACCACCATGTTTGACAGTGGGGATGGTGTGTTCAGGGTGATGAGCTGTGTTGCTTTTACGCCAAACATAACGTTTTACATTGTTGCCAAAAAGTTCAATTTTGGTTTCATCTGACCAGAGCACCTTCTTCCACATGTTTGGTGTGTCTCCCAGGTGGCAAACTTTAAACGACACTTTTTATGGATATCTTTAAAAAATGGCTTTCTTCTTGCCACTCTTCCATAAAGGCCAGATTTGTGCAATATACGACTGATTGTTGTCCTGTGTACAGAGTCTCCCACCTCAGCTGTAGATCTCTGCAGTTCATCCAGAGTGATCATGGGCCTCTTGGCTGCATCTCTGATCAGTCTTCTCCTTGTATGAGCTGAAAGTTTAGAGGGACGGCCAGGTCTTGGTAGATTTGCAGTGGTCTGATACATTTACATTTACATTTAAGTCATTTAGCAGACGCTCTTATCCAGAGCGACTTACTCCTTCCATTTCAATATTATCGCTTGCACAGTGCTCCTTGGGATGTTTAAAGCTTGGGAAATCTTTTTGTATCCAAATCCGGCTTTAAACTTCTTCACAACAGTATCTCGGACCTGCCTGGTGTGTTCCTTGTTCTTCATGATGCTCTCTGCGCTTTTAACGGACCTCTGAGACTATCACAGTGCAGGTGCATTTATACGGAGACTTGATTACACACAGGTGGATTGTATTTATCATCATTAGTAATTTAGGTCAACATTGGATCATTCAGAGATCCTCACTGAACTTCTGGAGAGAGTTTGCTGCACTGAAAGTAAAGGGGGCGGAATAATTTTGCACGCCTAATTTTTCAGTTTTTGATTTGTTAAAAAAGTTTGAAATATCCAATAAATGTCGTTCCACTTCATGATTGTGTCCCACTTGTTGTTGATTCTTCACAAAAAAATACAGTTTTATATCTTTATGTTTGAAGCCTGAAATGTGGCAAAAGGTCGCAAAGTTCAAGGGGGGCGAATACTTTCGCAAGGCACTGTATATTATACACAAGTCTGAGTTTTATCTTTCCATGTGACCTGATCTGGAACTCTGGGCCCTAGTTATAGGCAATAAACCAGGCTATAATAGCTCAGGTCACAGAGTCAGGAAGAACTATTTATATGTTTTTTGAAGTCCCCTATTTAAGTGTTATGTCGGTGTCTTACCCCAGGCCACGGTGATGAAGACTCTGACAAGGGAGAAATACTCGTTTAACTGTGGCCGCTGGCTGGACATCAACGAGGACGATAATGAGATCATCAGAGAGCTGCCCGCCACCGGAGCTCTCATCCCAGAGCCGTTACTACGTAGGACCCACACATACTCTCATACACATGCATGTACACACACACACACACACACACACACACACACACACACACACACACACACACACACACACACACACACACACACACACACACACACACACACACACACACACACACACACACACACACACACACACACACACACACACACTAAAACCACATATCGGTATGACAACCGCATACCTGCAAACATTGCATGAATACTTATTAATACTCTTGTCCAATTAAGAATGTTTATAATCATCACAGAGAATGTTAACATTATATACTTCTCAGTGCTGAAGTATCGCATCACCATCTGTACTGGGAAAGTGAGTGGAGGTGGCACTGATGCCAGCGTATTCCTTAATGTGATCGGGGACCTGGGAGACACAGGGGATCGACTCATGTTCCTCAGCAAAAACAACGTCAACAAGTTTGAAAAGGGCAACGTGAGTAGGGGTGGTTTAGGAGTACCTGGGTGTATCTGTAGTGTAGGTGGTTTAGGAGTACCTGGGTGTAAATGTAGTGTAGGTGGTTCAGGAGTACCTGGGTGTTTATGTAGTGTAGGTGGTTCAGGAGTACATGGGTGTATATGTAGTGTAGGTGGTTCAGGAGTACATGGGTGTATATGTATTGTAGGTGGTTCAGAAGTACCTGGGTGTATATGTAGTGTAGGTGGTTCAGGAGTACCTGGGTGTATCTGTAGTGTAGGTGGCTCAGGAGTACCTGGGTGTATCTGTAGTGTAGGTGGTTTAGGAGTACCTGGGTGTATCTGTAGTGTAGGTGGTTTAGGAGTACCTGGGTGTATATGTAGTGTAGGTGGTTCAGGAGTACATGGGTGTATATGTAGTGTAGGTGGTTCAGGAGTACCTGGGTGTATCTGTAGTGTAGGTGGTTCAGGGGTACCTGGGTGTATATGTAGTGTAGGTGGTTCAGGAGTACCTGGGTGTATCTGTAGTGTAGGTGGTTCAGGAGTACCTGGGTGTATATGTAGTGTAGGTGGTTCAGGAGTACCTGGGTGTATATGTAGTGTAGGTGGTTCAGGAGTACCTGGGTGTATATGTATTGTAGGTGGTTTAGGAGTACCTGGGTGTATATGTAGTGTAGGTGGTTCAGGAGTACCTGGGTGTATATGTAGTGTAGGTGGTTCAGGAGTACCTGGGTGTATATGTAGTGTAGGTGGTTCAGGAGTACCTGGGTGTTTATATAGTGTAGGTGGTTCAGGAGTACCTGGGTGTATATGTATTGTAGGTGGTTTAGGAGTACCTGGGTGTATATGTAGTGTAGGTGGTTCAGGAGTACCTGGGTGTATATGTAGTGTAGGTGGTTCAGGAGTACCTGGGTGTTTATGTAGTGTAGGTGGTTCAGGAGTACCTGGGTGTATATGTAGTGTAGGTGGTTCAGGAGTACCTGGGTGTATATGTAGTGTAGGTGGTTCAGGAGTACCTGGGTGTATATGTAGTGTAGGTGGTTCAGGAGTACCTGGGTGTATATGTAGTGTAGGTGGTTCAGGAGTACCTGGGTGTATATGTAGTGTAGGTGGTTCAGGAGTACCTGGGTGTATATGTAGTGTAGGTGGTTCAGGAGTACCTGGGTGTATATGTAGTGTAGGTGGTTCAGGAGTACATGGGTGTATATGTAGTGTAGGTGGTTCAGGAGTACCTGGGTGTATCTGTAGTGTAGGTGGTTCAGGAGTACCTGGGTGTATATGTAGTGTAGGTGGTTCAGGAGTACCTGGGTGTATATGTATTGTAGGTGGTTCAGAAGTACCTGGGTGTATCTGTAGTGTAGGTGGTTCAGGAGTACATGGGTGTATCTGTAGTGTAGGTGGTTCAGGAGTACCTGGGTGTTTATGTAGTGTAGGTGGTTCAGGAGTACATGGGTGTATATGTAGTGTAGGTGGTTCAGGAGTATCTGGGTGTATATGTATTGTAGGTGGTTCAGAAGTACCTGGGTGTATCTGTAGTGTAGGTGGTTTAGGAGTACCTGGGTGTATATGTAGTGTAGGTGGTTCAGGAGTACCTGGGTGTTTATGTAGTGTAGGTGGTTCAGGAGTACCTGGGTGTTTATGTAGTGTAGGTGGTTCAGGAGTACCTGGGTGTATATGTAGTGTAGGTGGTTCAGGAGTACCTGGGTGTTTATGTAGTGTAGGTGGTTCAGGAGTACCTGGGTGTATATGTAGTGTAGGTGGTTCAGGAGTACCTGGGTGTATATGTATTGTAGGTGGTTCAGGAGTACCTGGGTATATGTATGTATATGTATTGTAGGTGGTTCAGAAGTACCTGGGTGTATATGTAGTGTAGGTGGTTCAGGAGTACCTGGGTGTATATGTAGTGTAGGTGGTTCAGAAGTACCTGGGTGTATATGTAGTGTAGGTGGTTCAGAAGTACCTGGGTGTATAT
The DNA here is from genome assembly GCF_023373465.1 of Oncorhynchus keta. Classification (NCBI taxonomy): domain Eukaryota; kingdom Metazoa; phylum Chordata; class Actinopteri; order Salmoniformes; family Salmonidae; genus Oncorhynchus; species Oncorhynchus keta. The sequence goes on from NC_068429.1 coordinate 18,961,478, forward strand.
GTAGTGTAGGTGGTTCAGGAGTACATGGGTGTATCTGTAGTGTAGGTGGTTCAGGAGTACCTGGGTGTATATGTAGTGTAGGTGGTTCAGGAGTACCTGGATGTATATGTATTGTAGGTGGTTCAGAAGTACCTGGGTGTATCTGTAGTGTAGGTGGTTCAGAAGTACCTGGGTGTATATGTAGTGTAGGTGGTTCAGAAGTACCTGGGTGTATATGTAGTGTAGGTGGTTCAGGAGTACCTGGGTGTATCTGTAGTGTAGGTGGTTCAGGAGTACCTGGGTGTATATGTAGTGTAGGTGGTTCAGGAGTACCTGGATGTATATGTATTGTAGGTGGTTCAGAAGTACCTGGGTGTATCTGTAGTGTAGGTGGTTCAGAAGTACCTGGGTGTATATGTAGTGTAGGTGGTTCAGAAGTACCTGGGTGTATATGTAGTGTAGGTGGTTCAGGAGTATCTGGGTGTATATGTAGTGTAGGTGGTTCAGGAGTATCTGGGTGTATATGTAGTGTAGGTGGTTTAGGAGTATCTGGGTGTATATGTAGTGTAGGTGGTTCAGGAGTACCTGGGTGTAAATGTAGTGTAGGTGGTTCAGTGAATGATGCTCATGCAATCAGTAAACCTTCCTGAGACCTGAAGACTTGTGTTAGCTCCCAGATCTAATATCTAGGCTTTAGCTCAGTGGGTTAACTTGGTTTTGAGCGGTTTATCTCCCTCATTTCTCCACAGGCCGATGAGTTTCTGACCGAGGCGGTGTCGTTGGGGCAGGTGCGCAGGGTGCGTATCGGCCATGATGGGAGGGGTGGAGGCTGTGGTTGGTTCCTGGATAAGGTGTTGGTCAGGGAGGAGGGCCAACCAGAGTCTGCGGCCATAGAGTTCCCCTGTAACAGGCAAGTCAACCAGCCAATCAGCCAATTTACTGAAATTAACATTCCATCAGTTTACTGAGAGTTTGGGAAATTACTTTCATGGGATGAACCTTCATGGACTTGTGCTGTGCACAGGGAAGCACCTTCATGGACTTGTGCTGTGCACAGGGAAGCACCTTCATGGACTTGTGCTGTGTACAGGGAAGCACCTTCATGGACTTGTGCTGTGTACAGGGAAGCACCTTCATGGACTTGTGATGTGCACAGGGAAGCACCTTCGTGGACTTGTAGTGCACAGGGAAGCACCTTCAAAGACTTGTGCTGTACACAGGGAAGCACCTTCATAGACTTGTGCTGTACACAGGAAAGCACCTTCATATACTTGTGCTGTGCACAAGGAAGCACCTTCATAGACTTGTGCTGTGCACAGGGAAGCACCTTCATGGACTTGTAGTACACTGGGAAGCACCTTCATGGACTTGTAGTGCACAGGGAAGCATCTTCATGGACTTGTAGTGCACAGGGAAGCAACTTCATGGACTTGTAGTGCACAGGGAAGCACCTTCATGGACTTGTAGTGCACAGGGAAGCATATTCATGGACTTGTAGTGCACAGGGAAGAACCTTCATAGACTTGTAGTGCACAGGGAAGAACCTTCATAGACTTGTGCTGTGCACAAGGAAGCACCTTCATAGACTTGTGCTGTGCACAGGGAAGCACCTTCATGGACTTGTAGTGCACAGGGAAGCATCTTCATGGACTTGTAGTGCACAGGGAAGCATCTTCATTGACTTGTAGTGCACAGGGAAGAACCTTCATAGACTTGTAGTGCACAGGGAAGCACCTTCATAGACTTGTAGTGCACAGGTAAGCACCATCAAAGACGTGTGCTGTGCACAGGGAAGAACCTTCATAGACTTGTAGTGCACAGGGAAGCACCTTCATGGACTTGTGCTGTGTACAGGGAAGCACCTTCATGGACTTGTGATGTGTACAGGGAAGCACCTTCATGGACTTGTGCTGTGTACAGGGAAGCACCTTCATGGACTTGTGATGTGCACAGGGAAGCACCTTCATGGACTTGTAGTGCACAGGGGAGCACCTTCAAAGACTTGTCCTGTACACAGGGAAGCACCTTCATAGACTTGTGCTGTGCACAAGGAAGCACCTTCATGGACTTGTAGTACACCGGGAAGCACCTTCATGGACTTGTAGTGCACAGGAAAGCATCTTCATGGACTTGTAGTGCACAGGGAAGCACCTTCATGGACTTGTAGTGCACAGGGAAGAACCTTCATGGACGTGTAGTGCACAGGGAAGAACCTTCATAGACTTGTAGTGCACAGGGAAGAACCTTCATGGACGTGTAGTGCACAGGGAAGAACCTCCAGGGACTTGTAGTGCACAGGGAAGCACCTTCAAAGACTTGTGCTGTACACAGGAAAGCACCTTCATGGACTTGTGCTGTGCACAAAGAAGCACCTTCATAGACTTGTGCTGTGCACAGTGAAGCACCTTCAAAGACTTGTGCTGTGCACGGGGAAGCACCTTCATGGACTTGTAGTGCACAGGGAAGCACCTTCATGGACTTGTAGTGCACAGGGAAACATCTTCATGGACTTGTAGTGCACAGGGAAGCACCTTCATGGACTTGTAGTGCACAGGGAAACATCTTCATGGACTTGTAGTGCACAGGGAAGCACCTTCATGGACTTGTAGTGCACAGGGAAACATCTTCATGGACTTGTAGTGCACAGGGAAGCACCTTCATGGACTTGTAGTGCACAGGGAAGAACCTCCAGGGACTTGTAGTGCACAGGGAAGCACCTTCAAAGACTTGTGCTGTACACAGGAAAGCACCTTCATGGACTTGTGCTGTGCACAAAGAAGCACCTTCATAGACTTGTGCTGTGCACAGTGAAGCACCTTCAAAGACTTGTGCTGTGCACGGGGAAGCACCTTCATGGACTTGTAGTGCACAGGGAAGCACCTTCATGGACTTGTAGTGCACAGGGAAACATCTTCATGGACTTGTAGTGCACAGGGAAGCACCTTCATGGACTTGTAGTGCACAGGGAAGCATCTTCATGGACTTGTAGTGCACAGGGAAGCACCTTCAAAGACTTGTGCTGTGCACAGGGAATAACCTTCATAGACTTGTGCTGTGCATAGGGAAGCACCTTCATGGACTTGTAGTGCACAGGGAAGCATCTTCATGGACTTGTAGTGCACAGGGAAGCACCTTCATGGACTTGTAGTGCACAGGGAAGCATCTTCATGGACTTGTAGTGCACAGGGAAGCACCTTCATGGACTTGTAGTGCACAGGGAAGCATCTTCATGGACTTGTAGTGCACAGGGAAGCACCTTCATGGACTTGTAGTGCACAGGGAAGCATCTTCATGGACTTGTAGTGCACAGGGAAGAACCTTCATAGACTTCTGCTGTGCATAAGGAAGCACCTTCATAGACTTGTCCTGTGCATAGGGAAGCACCTTCATGGACTTGTAGTGCACAGGGAAGCATCTTCATGGACTTGTAGTGCACAGGGAAGCATCTTCATGGCACAGGGAAGCATCTTCATGGACTTGTAGTGCACAGGGAAGCACCTTCATGGACTTGTAGTGCACAGGGAAGCATCTTCATGGACTTGCACAGGAAAGTAGTAAGGAAGCACCTTCATAGACTTGTCCTGTGCAGGGAAGCACCTTTCATGGACTTGTAGTGCACAGGGAAGCACCTTCATGGACTTGTAGTGGGAAGCATCTTCATGGACTTGTAGTGCACAAGGAAGCACCTTCATAGACTTGTAGTGCACAGGGAAGCATCTTCATGGACTTGTAGTGCACAGGGAAGCATCTTCATGGACTTGTGTTGTGCCCAGTGACCTTTTACTTAATAATGAAATTAATTCAATCACAAGTAACAACTACAGCACCAAACAGCCAATCATACAGCGTTTCATTACCAACCATACAGCCTCAGGGAAGACAGTCATCTGGCCTGGCCACGCCCAGTCTGTCTCTATTGGCAGGTCTCCAATTGCCTCGCTTAACCAGTTAGCCAGCTGATGGACCAGCATCCTATTACAAATAGGGACTAAACACACTGTGGCCAGCCAGGTCTCTCTCCCTCCAGTAACTGAAGCTAAACCAAGTCTGGGGTGCCCTGTTACACCATAACACTTTCCTCTTTCAACCTCTAGGCTATACATTAAGCAATGTTGAGTGAAAGTGTTTTAGGTTGTATACCTGTGCCTTGTAGAGGTGCGGTTGATTCAAATGGAGTATCTCCTTTTGGGTGTATTTTATGCCAGGTGGTTGGACCGGAATGAGGACGATGGACAGATCGTTCGTGAGTTAGTGCCAGCAGGAGATGGTCTGCGTCTCCACAGTGAGTCAACCATGAAACAGACAAACACTTTACACTTTACAGTTTATTTGCACAAATAGAAAGACAGTTTGTCCAGTACAGGTGTTCTATCCTAATTTGATCACTCTGTCACAGTGAATTTTCCTGCGCAGCAGCAAATGCAAATTGTAGTGTACCGAGGTTTAAAAAGGCTTGTCAAGTTTGTAATGATCACTTTAATTTCCACGTTAAGACTTGATTTATCCTAACAAAAAAAACATCAACTCTTATAAAAATGTCCATTAATTATAAATCACCTAATAATTCACATTTCCTGCATACATTTCTTGTTGTGAGAAACTGGTCAAATTAAGATAGCGTATCTGTAGGAGAAACATTATACTTTATTCATTATACATTCTGTAGCTAGTGTGAATATACAGTACAATGAAAAAATGTAATCTGAACATAAACATGAAAAACTCAAGGCCCCATTTAAAGTTGTGTGTGTGTCTACAAGAGGAAAAACCCATGCCTCATATGTCTTTTAAGATGTCAACTACCATATCTCGGTGAAGACAGGCAACATCAACGGGGCCAGCTCGGACTCCAAGGTGTTTGTTAAGTTGTACGGAGAGAAGGGCGACACCACGAGGATACTCCTGGTGGTCTCGGACAACGACCTGAGTAACTACTATGAGACGGGCCAAACTGATATCTTCACAGTCGAGACCTATGACATCGGACAAGTGTGTCATTTTTTATGTTTTATAGAATACATGATCAGAAACCTAGAAACATAGATTATAGTTGTCTAATTTAAACCAACTCATCCCAACAGTAGGTAATTATAGTGTATGTCTCAGTTTCTTGGAGTTGTATGGTGCTTTATTAAACATCAGGGTCTCATACAGATCATGTTAACTGGATAAAAACATCTACTAAATGACCATCCATCCTCATTCTTACTTCCTGGTTTCTATCTCTGTAGATCCACCGTCTTCTGATAGGCCACACTAACGAGGGTCTGCGTGCTGGTTGGTTCCTGGACAGTGTCCGGATCATTGTTCCGGTCCATGGGAAGCAGTACCAGTTCCCCAGCCATCGCTGGCTGTGTAAGGATGAGGCTGACGGCAAGGTGGAGGTGGAGATCTATCCCAGCGAGACCCTGGACATCGAGAAACGTAACAGACAATTTACTAGATTGGATATTCTGAGATAATGCATGTATTATACAGTACATACTGTGCCAGAGAATACATATATTTACAGTGTAATATTTATACACACTGTGCAATATACCAGAGATTTCAAATACACTCTGGGGCATTTGTACACACAATGTAGCTACCAGAGTTGTCACAAGAAAACCCAATGTAAAGTACAGGAACAGTCAAAATGATAGAAAACGTCTATTATCACTGAAACAACCTGTAATCAGATGACGTGACTAGATGAATACAGTTCTGTCCAGTAATAAGCACTGATGGCCTACTTAGGGATTATGATGGATTGTGGTGCATTAGTCCCCACTCTCCATCATCCTGCCATGGTTTAATTGGTTAGTGACATGTTGCTCTGCCCTCTGGTTTGCAGTGATTAACTACGAGGTCACAGTGGTCACGGGGAACATGCGCAATGGCGGCACCAACGCCAATGTGTTCTGCCAGATCTACGGAGAGGAGGGCAAGACCGAGCTCATCAGCCTCAAGAGCCGCTCCAACAACTTTGAGCGCGGGACCACAGAGATCTATAAGGTCTGGATCACCTTGTTCTGACACAGTCAGTGAACCAGTAATAGTAGTCTACTGACTACACATTGATTGGGTTCAAATTGTGGGAAGGAAATGATTTTCCCTTTGTGAATTGGATGGATTCTTGAAGAGTACAGCTATCATTGGTTTTGAGAAGCATGAAATCAGTAATTCTGCCATGTTGTGGAGTGGAGTTGATGATGACAAATCTCAAAATTGTAAAGATGGGGAGAGGTCTGTCGGTAATAAAGAGATGCTCTGCTCTGCAGGCTCTCAGAAGGGTGAGACAGACACACTGGAGGCTAATTGCTAATTGTTTGCTCTTGTGTTGAGTTTGCGCCTGTGATTTTCAGAACAGTTATTTTTGTATGTTGTGCTGTACGCTTACACACACATGATAAGACATGTACGCTATACACACGTACACATGGATGTTCTATTGTAGATATGTGGTAGTAGAGTAGTGGCCTGAGGGCAAACACTTAATGTGTTGTGAAAGTCTTATGAAATGTAATCTCATGTATTATTTTAAATTGTATATAACTGCCTTAATGTTGCTGGACCCCAGGAAGAGTAGCTGCCACCAAGTCAGCAGTTAATGGGGATCCTTAATAAATACAAAGTATTAATGTTCTATTCCCTCTGGAAAACAACACATTCTAACCTCTAGGTGTTTTTGTTTTACATCACACTCCACAAAGCCAGTCCTGCAGCCTCTAGTTTGATCTTATCTTGATTATTGTCCTGTCATATGGTCAAGTCCTGCAGCCTCTAGTTTGATCTTATCTTGATTATTGTCCTGTCATATGGTCAAGTCCTGCAGCCTCTAGTTTGATCTTATCTTGATTATTGTCCTGTCATATGGTCAAGTCCTGCAGCCTCTAGTTTGATCTTATCTTGATTATTGTCCTGTCATATGATCAAGTCCTGCAGCCTCTAGTTTGATCTTATCTTGATTATTGTCCTGTCATATGGTCAAGTCCTGCAGCCTCTAGTTTGATCTTATCTTGATTATTGTCCTGTCATATGATCAAGTCCTGCAGCCTCTAGTTTGATCTTATCTTGATTATTGTCCTGTCATATGATCAAGTCCTGCAGCCTCTAGTTTGATCTTATCTTGATTATTGTCCTGTCATATGGTCAAGTCCTGCAGCCTCTAGTTTGATCTTATCTTGATTATTGTCCTGTCATATGGTCAAGTCCTGCAGCCTCTAGTTTGATCTTATCTTGATTATTGTCCTGTCATATGGTCAAGTCCTGCAGCCTCTAGTTTGATCTTATCTTGATTATTGTCCTGTCATATGGTCAAGTCCTGCAGCCTCTAGTTTGATCTTATCTTGATTATTGTCCTGTCATATGGTCAAGTCCTGCAGCCTCTAGTTTGATCTTATCTTGATTATTGTCCTGTCATATGATAAAGTCCTGCAGCCTCTAGTTTGATCTTATCTTGATTATTGTCCTGTCATATGATCAAGTCCTGCAGCCTCTAGTTTGATCTTATCTTGATTATTGTCCTGTCATATGATCAAGTCCTGCAGCCTCTAGTTTGATCTTATCTTGATTATTGTCCTGTCATATGATCAAGTCCTGCAGCCTCTAGTTTGATCTTATCTTGATTATTGTCCTGTCATATGATCAAGTCCTGCAGCCTCTAGTTTGATCTTATCTTGATTATTGTCCTGTCATATGATCTTGATTATTGTCCTGTCCAAGTGCAGCCTCTAGTTTGATCTTATCTTGATTATTGTCCTGTCATATGATCAAGTCCTGCAGCCTCTAGTTTGATCTTATCTTGATTATTGTCCTGTCATATGATCAAGTCCTGCAGCCTCTAGTTTGATCTTATCTTGATTATTGTCCTGTCATATGATCAAGTCCTGCAGCCTCTAGTTTGATCTTATCTTGATTATTGTCCTGTCATATGGTAAAGTCCTGCAGCCTCTAGTTTGATCTTATCTTGATTATTGTCCTGTCATATGATCAAGTCCTGCAGCCTCTAGTTTGATCTTATCTTATCTTAGTCCTGCAAAGTGCTGATAGATGTACACACACACTACATGTTAATATTTTTAAATGTATTGAAATTGTAAATTATTTTATCTCTAATGTATTTTTCGTTATATATCAGACCTCAGTAAGACTAGCTGTCGCCATTGGTGTTGGCTAATGGGGATCCTAATAAATCAAATTAAATAAAAAATAACCACCTATCTTCCTGTCTCTCAACCCCCAGATCGAGGCGCTGAACGTGGGCAAATTATTCAAAATCCGCATCGGGCACGATGGTTGGGGCGTGGGCGACGGATGGTTCCTTGAGACGGTGGACATCAAGCGGCTCACTATGGCCATGGTACAGAGGGAAGTGGTGAAGGAGAAACCAAAGGATGACAAGAAGGACAAGAAGAAGAATAAAAAGAAGAAGAAAGAAGAGGATGAGGAGGAGGAGTACGTGACGGAGCTCCAGGAGGTGACAGAGAGCGTGACGTTCCCCTGTCATCGCTGGCTGGCCCGCGACGAGGAGGACGGGGAGATCGTGGTGGAGCTCCTACCCGAGGACCCCGGAGACCTGGAGGGTAGGCTTCAAGTTTCAAGTTTTATTAGTCCTATGTACGGGATACACATGGTATACATTGTCCAACCAAATTCTTACTTTCAGGTTCCTTGTCAAAAATGCAACAACAATAATAAATGAAATATATTAATATGAACATATAGTAAATGGCTCAGTGGAATAGAATAAACATTTGAGCATAATTAGAATACAAGAGTCCTCCCGGGTGGTGCAGTGGTTAAGGTGCTGTACTGCAGCGTCAGCTGCGCCACCAGAGACTCTGGGTTTGCGCCCAGGCTCTGTCGTAACCGTCTGCGACCGTGAGGTCCGTGGGGCGACGCACAATTGGCCTAGCATCGTCTGGGTTAGGGAGGGTTTGGCCGGTAGGGAAATCCTTGTCTCATTGCGCACCAGTGACTCCTGTGGCGGGCCGGGTGCAGTGCGCGCTAACCAAGGTTGCCAGGTGCACGGTGTTTCCTCCTACACATTGGTGCGGCTGGCTTCCCGGTTGGATGGCGCTGTGTTAAGAAGCAGTGCGGCTTGGTGGGTTGTGTATCGGAGGACGCATGGCTTTCAACCTTCGTCTCTCCCGTACGGGAGTTGTAGCGATGAGACAAGATTGTAGCTACTAAAACAATTGGATACCACGAAATTGGGGAGAAAAAGGGGTAAAAATAAAAAAAGTTTAAAAAAAATTATATTACAGGAATGCACAATTTATAGTCCGTTATTTACACTTGTATTGGGGAAGGGGGGTGGAGGTAGAGCACAGGGTCTGGCCCTGGGGGGCCGCAGTGTGTTCATGATTTTGTTCCGCACAGCACTTAACACACCTGATTCATCAAGTAATCGTTGACTTCAATATGAACCAAGATCAGTTATATCTGGTGTGTTAAGGACGAAGCCCATCATTGATAGGAGGATGGAGGGGAGTGAATAGTTGGAGTTATTGTATGGTCATGGATTATGTAATGAGTGACTCTGTGAATCTGGATGATCCACAGAGAACTCCTATGAGGTCCATGTGTTTACTGGCCCCATGTGGGGAGCCGGAACCGATGCCAACGTTTACATCAACATCTACGGAGAGATCGGTGACACGGGCGAGCGGAAACTAAGAAAGTCCAACAACCTCAACAAATTTGAGAAGGGGCAGGTGAGGAAGCAATCTACCAATATGATGATGATGTCAATAATATCCAGGTGGCTCTTGAACTACGACCTCTCTCCCATTGACCTAGCTGTTTGACCTCTGACCTTTGTGCCTGATTCAATAAATTAAAGCATTGAACAACTATTGATCATTGAAAAAGATGTTCCAGGCTACAGTAACCTTTTATTAACCTTGTAATCATGCCTTTGACCTCTGACTTTTCCCATGGTTTTACTGCGGGGTTCAGGAGGACGTGTTCTCCATGCAGGCCATCGATCTGGGCATTCTGAAGAAGCTGAGGATTCGTCACGACAACAGCCAGCCTCATGCTGCCTGGTTCCTGGACAGGGTGGAGATAGTAGACAACAAAGACGACACCACGTAAGGGGGGGGCACATGATTACACAATAATATTAGCATACATCAGTTATTATCATGTCACAGACAGACAGACAGGCAGGCAGGCAGGCAGACAGACACCTGACCCGGTAGTGTTCTAGGTACTACTTCCCATGTAAACGGTGGCTGGCCATTGATGAAGATGATGGACAGATTGCCAGGGAGCTGGTCCCTGTGGACGAAGCCTTTATGAAGAAGGGTGAGGATGATGATGATGATGATGACGAGGAAAACTCCAGTGCAACACTCGGACTGGAACAGAAGGGTGAGACACAGACACACTGGAGGCTAATTGCTAATTGTTTGCTCTTGTGTTGAGTTTGCACCCGTTATTTTCAGAACAGTTATTTTTGTATGTTGTGCTGTACGCTTACACACACATGATAAGACATGTACTCTACACACATGTACACATGGATGTTCTATTGTAGATATGTGGTAGTAGAGTAGCTGCCTGAGGGAACACACTTAATGTGTTGTGAAAGTGTTATGAAATGTAATCTCATGTATTATTTTAAATTGTATATAACTGCCTTAATGTTGCTGGACCCCAGGAAGAGTAGCTGCCACCAAGTCAGCAGTTAATGGGGATCCTTAATAAATTCAAAGTATTAATGTTCTATTCCCTCTGGAAAACAACACATGCTAACCTCTAGGTGTTGTTGATCACCAGTTATACAATATAACATTAGATTTGACTGAATAATAACAATGCATTATCATGAATACATTGTCATCTGATTTGGTTGATGTGTCTGTCAGCCATGTCCACCACCTTCACAATGAGGGTAAAGACTGGAGACAAGAAGTATGCGGGCACTGATGCCAACGTGTTCGCCATCCTGTACGGCATGAAGGATGATACAGGTAACGATGCTTTACAGACACTGAGATAGGTGATATACATGTTTGTGTCCTAGAGCGTGTGTATTTCTATATCCTACTAACTATGATATTTACTGCTGTGTGTTTTCACAGGCATCATAATGCTGAAAGCATCCAAGTTACATAAGAATAAGTTTGAGCAGGCCATGATCGATGAGTTTACAGTGGAAGCTGTGGATATTGGAACACTGAAGAAAATACGCATAGGGCATGACAACTCAGGTTAAACAAGCTCATGCATATATATGATATGTACACACACACACACACACACACACACACACACACACACACACACACACACACACACACACACACACACACACACACACACACACACACACACACACACACACACACACACACACACACACACACACACACACACACACACTTCCAGTGATAATGTGTTATGCCTATACAGGGGCAGCATCAGGCTGGTTCCTGGACTGGGTAGAGGTGGATGCCCCCTCCCTGGGCCAGAAGCTGAGGTTCCCCTGTGGTCGCTGGCTGGATAAGGGAGAGGACGACGGGGCCATCGTCAGGGACCTCTTCCCTGCAGACCTCCAGACTGAGCTCTACACACCATGTAAGAACCAACCTGCAGCATACTGTACTTAGATAACCCACGTTATAGCCGACTAGCATACCACTACTCTACACAGTGTTACTATCCTATATCCAAACCATATAAGGCCATACCTGGCATACCAAGAGCCAGCCTAATGCACCCTGTACTTATTGTAGATAACCCATATCATACAGGACCTTATACTAGCATACCATGCCATATAGGCCTGGGAATTGCCAGGGACCTCACAATACAATATTATACCGATACTTAGATGCCAATAGAATATGTATGCCATTCTCACGATTCTCACGATTCTATATGTATTGTGATTCGATACTGCGATTTATTGTGATTGTCTGCTACAGAGAGACAAGAGAGAGCATGACAAAATGAGTTTTGATCAGTCAGGGAAATAAAAGTGCTGAAAACATGTTGGCTCAGCATTTAAAAAGAAGATGGAGAACAAGCTACCTACAGAAACCAAGACAATTAAAAATAATATAATATATGTACACTACCGTTCAAAAGTTTGGACACACCTACTCATTCAAGGGTTTTTCTTTATTTGTACTATTTTCTACATTGTACAACAATAGTGAAGACATCAAAAGTATCCACCCTTTGCCTTGATGACAGCTTTGGAAAATCTTGGCATTCTCTCAACCAGCTTCACCTGGAATGCTTTTCCAACAGTCTTGAAGGAGTTCCCACATATGCTGAGTACTTGTTGGCTGCTTTCCCTTCACTCTGCGGTCCAACTCATCCCAAACCATCTCAATTGGGTTTAGGTACGGTGATTGTGGAGGCCAGGTCATCTGATGCCGCACTCCATCACTCTCCTTCTTGGTCAAATAGCCCTTACACAGCCTGGAGATGTATTGGGTCATTGTCCTGTTGAAAAACAAATGAGCTAAGCAAACCAGATGGGATTGCGTATCGCTGCAGAATGCTGTGGTAGCCATGCTGGTTAAGTGTGCCTTGAATTCTAAATAAATCACTGGCAGTCTTACCAGCAAAGCACCCCAACACCATCACACCTCCTCCACCCTGCTTCACGGTGGGAACCACACATGCGGAGATCATCCGTTCACCTACCCTGCGTCTCACAAAGACACAGCGGTTGGAACTCATCAGACCAAAGGACTGATTTCCACTGGTTTAATGTCCATTGCTCATGTTTCTTGGCCCAAGCAAGTCCTTTCTTATTGGTGTTCTTTAGTAGTGGTTTCTTTGCAGCAATTCAACCATGAAGGCCTGATTCATGCAGTCTCCTCTGAACAGTTAATGTTGAGATGTGACTGTGAAGCATTTATTTGGGCTGAAATCTAAGGTGCAGTTAACTCTAATGAACTTATCCTCTGCAGCAGAGGTAACTCTGGGTCTTTCTTTCCTGTGGTGGTCCTCATGAGAGCCAGTTTCATCATAGCGTTTGATGGTTTTTTGCGACTGCACTTTAAGAAACTTTCAAAGTTCTTGACATTTTCTGAATTGACTGACCTTCATGTCTTAAAGTAATGTTGGACTGTCATTTCTCTTTGCTTATTTGAGGTGATTGGCTCAAATGCATTAAGAAGGAAAGAAATTCCACAAATGTACTTTTTACAAGACACACCTGTTAATTGAAATGCATTCCAGATGACTACCTCATGAAGCTGGTTGAGAGAATGCCAAGAGTGTGCAACGCTGTCATCAAGGCAAAGGGTGGCTACATTGAAAATTCTCAAATGTAAAATATATTTGGATTTGTTTAACACCTTTTTGGTTACTACATGATTCCATATGTGTTATTTCATAGTTTTGATGTCTTCACAATTATTCCACAATGTAGAAAATAGTCAAAATAAAGAAAAACCCTTAAATGAGTAGGTGTGTCCAAACTTTTGACTGGTACTGGTACCCTGTGAATATACAGTATATATTTTTTTACAAATTGATATTGCGATATGTAACTGTATCAATATTTTTCCCCCATCACTAATGATATATCATACCCTAAGCCTTGTTTTCCCTCTGTCACAGTTGTGCCCTATGAGATCAAGACGTTCACCAGTGACCTGTTTGCAGCGGGTACAGACGCAGATGTGTTCATCGTGCTCTACGGCCGAGACGGGGTGTGCACCCAGCAGAGGTCTCTCTGTGTCAACAAGAGGGAGAGGACCATGTACTTTGAGAGGGGAGCTGAGGACATGTTCATCGTTGAGGTACGACCAGACAGTAGTCACCCATAAGACAATGTAAAGAGCAGACAGCTGTGTAGTGAAAATATTATTCTGGAATGAGGATGATAAGGATGTGGATGATGTGGATGATGAGAATGTTCCTCATGATGATGATGATGATGTTTCTGTAACATTGTGGAGTTGGAGGACGTGGGTGATGTCATAGAGAAGATCCGTATTGGTCATGACAACAGAGGGCTAAACGGAGGCTGGCACCTGGACAGAGTGGAGATCAGACGACTGCTGAGGAAGGGGAAGGTACACAGGAGAAAGGCTACTCTGTTACTCAGTTACAGATCTATAATCAGCTTACTCTCCCCAAATCCTAACCTCAACCATTAGGTCAAATGTCCAAATAACTGATCTAAGACCAGTGTCTAGGGGAAGGGTAAAACTACACCCATCTTCACTCGTATATCAAAATAATACCATTTTTAGTCACAAGGTGGTGCTTTTCTCCTCTTGGAGAGACCTGGAGTGTATTCAGTCACACACTGCTGCTCTGTCTTTCTCTAGGGGTCGGAGACTATTATCTTCCCATGTGAGCGCTGGCTGGCCAAGTCAGAGGATGATGGAGAAACAGTGAGAGAGTTAGTACCTTCTGACATCATAACGGAGAAACTACTACGAGATGGTACCCTGAAAGTCAGCGAGGTTGAGGTGGAAGATGCACTGGAGAGTACGTACACACAGACACATGCAAACACACGCTAACACACACACGCACGCACACACACACACATTTAGGCCTAAGCACACACGCCTCGCATAAACACACCAGCTGGTGCAAACACGCAAACAAAAACACACACACACACACACACACACACACACACACACACACACACACACACACACACACACACACACACACACACACACACACACACACACACACACACACACACACGCACGCACACACACACACACACACACACACACTGAGATGGAAGATTCAGTGGCGAGTACACACACACACACACACACACACACACACACACACACACACACACACACACACACACACACACACACACACACACACACACACACACACACACACACACACACACACACACACACACACACACACACACACACACACACACACACACACACACATACACACTGGAGGCTGGCCATTACAGCAGAATGCACCTCTTTGTTTGTCAGACTCTTTGTCTGCCAAGTAAATAATGAGGCAGTTTTCTGCTTAAATTGGTCTCTTTCTCCTCTGCAGTCATGCAGAGTGTCGGCAATTTGTTCCCATTTGAACACTTCAGTACATTGTTATGCCTTCCGTCTGTGGGTTGTCTATCTGTGTTTTCTTATCTGTTATCTGTGCCCATCTCTGCCCGTAGCTCACACTTACAAAGTGTCTGTGATGACGGGCGATGTTTACGACGCAGGCACCGATGCCAACGTCTTCCTGACCATCTACGGAGACCTGGGAGACACTGGCGAGCGCAAACTCAGCAAGTCTGAGACCAACGGCAACAAGTTTGAGAGAGGAGCGGTAAGAGACAGAATACAGACCTTACCGTATCCCTAACCCGGTATCCCTGACTAGGTATCCCTGACTACGTATCCCTGACTACGTATCCCTGACTAGGTATCCCTGACTACGTATCCCTGACTACGTATCCCTGACTACGTATCCCTGACTGCGTATCCCTGACTACGTATCCCTGACTACGTATCCCTGACTACATATCCCTGACTACGTATCCCTGACTACGTATCCCTGACTACGTATCCCTGACTACGCATCCCTGACTACGTATCCCTGACTAGGCCTTTCTGTCATTCATGTGAATGTTTATTGGCTTTTGCATCACAGCATAAAATTGTACAATAATTTTGAGCCAGTATACACTGAGTGTATAAAACATTAAGAATCCTTTTGCCCTTGACTCCTCTGCTTTCCACAGTTGTGCCAAGTTGGATGGATGTCTTTTGGGTGGTGGACCATTCTTGATACATACAGGAAACCCCAGCAGTCTGGGTGAAAACCCCAGCAGCATTGCAGTTCTTGACACAAACCGGTGCACCTGGCACCTACTACCTTACCATGTTCAAAGGCACTTAAATATTTTGTCTTGCCTGTTCACCCTCTGAATGACACACATACAATCCATGTCAAAATTGTCTCAATGCTTAAAAATCCTTCTTTAACCTCCCCTTCATCTACACTGATTGAAGTGGATTTAACAGGTGACATCAATAAGGGATCACAGCTTTCACCTGGATTCAGTCTGTCATGGAAAGAGCAGGTCTCCATAACATTTTGTATACTCAGTGTATGAGCCGCTGCCTTCTATTCCAGGTGGATAAGTTCACCATTGAGGCGGTGGACCTGGGTCAGGTGTTTAGAATGAAGATTCGCCATGACAACAGCATGATGAGTGCTGATTGGTACCTGGACCAGGTGGAGGTGGTTGACGAGGATACGGAGGAGGTCTTCCTGTTCCTGTGTGAGCGCTGGCTGTCCAGAAAGAGAGAGGACAGACGCATCGAAAGGATGTTCTATGTCAAGGTACTGTTACAGAGGCCTTTCGGCCTTGGTGTGTGTGTGTGTGTGTGTGTGTGTGTGTGTGTGTGTGTGTGTGTGTGTGTGTGTGTGTGTGTGTGTGTGTGTAAATCTGTGAGTATTCTCTCAGGGTTACGAGGGGGAGAGGGAGACTATCCAGGGCAGTAAGAAGAGCTCAGCCCTGATCATGAAGAGTGTGGACAGCAACATGAACAAGAACAAGAAGAAGAAGGGGGAGGACGTCCAAAAGGAGAGCACCAGTCAGTAAACACACACTGCTGTTAATATAAACACACACATCCATTCACAACCCCCTCCCCCACAGAGGCAGAGTTTGGAGAAACAGTTGCTCACCCTTACACATACAATCAAACACATTACCTTGTGTCTCTGCAGTCATTCCATACCACTTCACCATTTCCACGGGGGAAGAAAACGATGCCAGTACCTGCAGCAGGGTCTATGTGATCATCATGGGGCCAAACCACACCCAGACACAGAGGCTGTGGCTGGAACTGCCTGGGGGGAAGAAGTGCTTTGAGTCTGGGTCTCTGGAGTCCTTCGAGGCTCATGGAGCTGACGTTGGTGAGATTAAAAAAGTGGAGGTAAGTAGTTGAAATGGACTGAAATAGATGCCAGCAGAGCCATGTATGTAAAGAGTTGGGCCAATGCAGTTTCTGCATTATGATGCATTTACATGACACATTCTAGGAGAGCCATCCAGAGGTGGCGCTCCTAGTGGCTGAGGACTTTAATGCAGGGCAACTTAAATCGGTTTTACCTCATTTCTATCAGCATGTTAAATGTGCAACCAGAGGAAAAAAAACTTTAGACCACCTGTACTCCACACACAGAAATATGTACAAAGATCTCCCTCACCCTCAATTTGGTAAATCTGACTGTAATTCTATCCTCCTGATTCCTGCTTACAAGCAAAAACGAAAGCAGGAAGTACCACTGACTCGCTCAATACGGAAGTGGTCAGATGACGCAGATGCTAAGCTGCAGGGCTGGTTTGCTAGCACGGACTGGAATATGTTCCGGGACTCACCCGGTGGCATTAAGGAGTATACCACATCAGTCACCAGCTTCATCAATAAATGCATCGATGACATTGTCCCCACAGTGACCGTACGTACATACCTCAACCAGTAGCCATGGATTACAGGCAACATCCGTACTGAGCTAAAGGGCAGAGCTGCCGCTTTCAAGGAGCTGGACTCTAACCCTGGAATCCCGCTATGCCCTCCGACGAACCATCAAACATGCAAAGCGTAAATACAGGACTAAGATCGAATCGTACTACACTGGCTCCAACGCTCGTCAGATGTGGCAGGGCTTGCAAACTATTACGGACTACAAAGGGAAGCCCAGCCACGAGCTGCCTGTGACACGAGCCTACCAGACGAGCTAAATTACTTCTGTGCACGCTTCGAGGCAAGCAACACTGAAGCATGCATGAGAGCACCAGCTGTTCCGGACGACTGTGTGATCACGCTCTCCGTAGCCGATGTGAGTAAGACCTTTAAACAGGTCAACATTCACAAGGCCGCATACGGATTACCAGGACGTGTACT